>NC_139527.1:9217897-9354534 GCF_947247035.1 Vipera ursinii
GTGTGTGTGTGTGTGTGTTGTCTGTGTTGGATATTGTAGGTTACAGAAGGATTTAACGTGCAACAGATTTAGTCTGCGGCATACAAAAGACTGAATAGAGCAAAGCAGGTGGACAAGCACGAGTCTCTCGTGCTTTAATATTTATTAAGCCTCGTTTCCAGGCAATGCAGCCTTCCTCTTAAATTTCCAAAACCTGAAGCATCCCAGTTGGCAATTCACAATCAGGACCAAAAGACAGTTTTAATTAAAACCCTTCAAACCCCACCCTCCTTCTTTGACTTTCTTTTCCTGTCTTGGCTAGTATGTGATTCTTAACACCTGCAGCCCTTCAGGTTTATGCTACCAGGGGTGATTGAATAATTTGCCAATGTTCAAAACACATTTTTGAAGAAACGTTCACAATAAATCAAGCCTTTTCCTTCCGTCCGTCTGCAGGCATTTTGAGAGCTTTTTCTCCTTGCATTTGGAAAAAGTTATTTTTTTAACTTTGGAGCCTGAGTTTTTAAAGAACAAGTCAAGGTCTTTGTCATTCTCGTCAACAAAGCTAGACTGCACAGACTTTGTCCGGTGCTTATCATATGTGGATGTTCTTTTGATTGAAAAGAACACATATGCACAACAGGCAGAAGGAGGTTGACCTCAGGGGTTACAGCAGCCTTTACAGATATCACCCCTTTGAGGAAAGCCAGCTCATGGAAAAATCCCCAAAAGATTACCTGGAACTCTTGTTGCAAGTCACAGTCGCCGAATCGTGAAAGGTGGCCAGGGTTTCTCTCTGCTCGCTCTCATACCAAAGAAGATCAAGGTGGTTAGTCTTGAGTTTCTTCCTGACCTGTCCTTCCTAAGCTGGTGTTTTATCTAACAATGGTTGGTTTTCTTTTCTCATGGTCATCCCCATGTTCCTCTTCACTGGGGACTCAATTCTTCCGCCTCCTTTGGCTGAGTTCTGGGGCATTATCTGGATGGGATCAGTTCTCTAGGTGAAAAAGTTTTCCCTCCACAAAATAATTAATTCTGCAATCCTCTCTTTGGCAATGGGGCAATTCCAGATACTTGGGTGGGGGGCAGAATCAGATTTTTTTTTCCTTCCCAGTAATGGGTGGGCTCCAGTTTGCCAGCCATCCCCTTTAACCCAATTTTTTTTTCCAGATGAAAGGATTGGGAGTCAGATCCTTATTTTCAAAGGAGAGTTTGAAGCACTGTGAGCAACACAAGATCCAGATTGTCAACACTGAACCAACATGATAAAATTTAGAAGGAGTTGGGCCAAGCAAACAGGCAGCCAGAGAGGGGGGGGAACAAAAGTGGAGTGAGCTTGCCAAAACTGAATTTGCAAAGAAAGAGGGGGAGAAAACAATCACTTTATCAGTTTTCCTGCAGACTTTATTTTACCAGCTCTTCCAGGCTTTCAGCTAACCCCAAAATCAATTGCAAGATTATTTTTTTTAAAGACTCCTACTTCTGCAAGGGTCTTGCAGCTGAAACTTGGTGCAAAGCAACTCCTAAGTTGCTTAAATTGTTCTCCCACTGGAGAGAACCATGGCTGTGATTTGAGACTATTTAAAGTACCCCTAAATAGTTGGCAGGGCCCTCAAAATTAAGAGTCACCCCAATCCCCTGCAAGTTTTTTTTCTTCTTCTTTCAAAATAGAGGATGGTCTTGTGAATCCAGAACTTAAGAGCCCTTTTCATTTGACGCAACTGCTGTGGTCATTTTTCAGGAACTCTGTGTTCTGCAGCCAACACGCTGGTGCTCATTTTCTTGCAAGGCTAAATGATTATAATTTTCTGATCTCAAATCTAGGCCAACCCAGCTGGGTGTATTACAGATGTCCTTTCTGATCTTTGCTCAGATAGTTGATTTGCAACTCAAGAAAGCATCCAATTGAGGAAAGAAAGATGGTTCAATGAGTGATAATGTCAGAACTGAGGTATTTAGCTGTATCCCCAAAGCAGAAACCCTACGCTGGAAAGAGGACTGAATAATTTTAATTTCATGGCTCAGGAAATACTGGAGCAGGATGGCAATGTTTAATGTCTCAGAATGAGTCGCTTTTTCCCTGGTGCCATAAATCTGGTTTGGGGGCAAGGACTCTCCTGTTACAATTTGTACTTTGCCTGCGTGTGGTTTAGCTCCAGAATAAGTGAACCTCTCCAACCCTAATAAAAAGGAGCAGAGGAAAGATAAAATATTATGCATGGATTTTCGAAAGAGGCTTGAAAGGGAACTTGCCTGACCTACAATGCCTGAATTTCGAGTTTCATGTCTTGCTTGAAATGAGCCAGTTTGAAGTCTACCTTGGAAGCGAAAAGGAAACGAATTGGTGAAGTGGTTGGGAATTGTCGGAAGAGATCCGGTTAGAGATTGAATCTAAAGTAGGGGGTTAAACCCGGCTGGTGTGCCATCCTGCAATTTGCACGCCTCTCTGGCAGAGAGAGAGAGAGAGAGAGAGAGAAGAGGGGGGAGAGAGAGAGGAAGAGGGAGAGAGAGAGAGGGACAGAGAGAAAGAGGGACAGAGAGGGAGAGAGAAGAGGGGGGAGAGAGAGGGACAGAGAGAGGGAGAGGGACAGAGAAGAGGGGGGAGAGAGGGAGAGGGAGAAAGAGAGAGGGACAGAGAGAAAGAGAGGGACAGAGAGAGGGAGGGGGGAGAGAGGGGGACAGAAAGAAGAGGGGGGACAGAGTGGGGACAGAGAGAAGAGGGGGGAGGGAGAGGGAGAAAGAGAGAGAGAGAAAGAGAGAGAGGGACAGAAAGAGAGAGGGACAGAGAGGGAGAGAGAGAAGAGGGGGAGAGAGGGAGAGAGAGAGAGGGAGAGAAGAGGGGGGAGAGAGAGAGGGAGAGAGAGAGGGAGAGAGAGAAAGAGAGGGACAGAGAGGGAGAGAGAGGGAGAGGGGGGAGAGAGAGGGGGGACAGAGAGAAGAGGGGGAAGAGAGGGACAGAGAAAGAGAGAGGGACAGAAAGAGAGAGGGGGACAGAGAGGGAGAGAGAGAAGAGGGGGAGAGAGAGAGAAGAGGGGGGAGAGAGAGAGGGACAGAGAGAGAGGGGGGAGAGAGGGAGAGGGAGAAAAAGAGAGGGACAGAAAGAGAGAGGGGGACAGAGAGGGAGAGAGAGAAGAGGGGGGAGAGAGAGAGAAGAGGGGGAGAGAGACAGAGAAGGGGGGGAGAGAGGGAGAGGGAGAAAGAGGGAGAGGGACAGAAAGAGGGAGAGGGACAGAGAAAGAGGAGGGGGAGAGAGGGAGAGAGAGAAGAGGGGGGAGAGAGGGAGAGAGAGAGAAAGAGAGGGAGAGAGGGAGAGGGGGGGGAGAGAGGGACAGAGAGAGAGAGAGGGACACACACACACACACACACACACACATACACAGACATACACAGAGGGGTATTCAAAAATCAGCCTTAAATAACTTGCAGTAGGAAACAAAGCCAGCAGTCTTCCATGGTTCCTTAAGCTGGCACTCCAAGTGGGTGGACATATTTGGGCAAAAAAAAAAAAATTACAAGGACAGGAATAGCTTTAAGAATATATTATGAGATTGGATTGTCGATCGTGGGTTGTTTTCTTTTTTTTTTTCCTTTCTTTTCCACTTGCCTCTGTTTGCACAGCGTACTTAACTGCAAACCAACAGCCTCTTTTCGCTTCCTGCATTGTTCAGGTCCGCTTGTCTCATCAGGTTAAGCTTAGTTAGCTCTGCTGGATCCAGCTAAGCAATTTGGTCAGTTTGCTGAACCAGGATGGAGTTAACCCCCGGAGAGCCAGTTTGTGCTCTCAGATTGTGTTGAGTTTTGTTTTGTTTTGTTTTTTTTCCCCTTCCAAACTGACCGGTCCTTTCGAGATCCTGGCTGAGCTCCTGAATGCCCCTGCTTGGCGATGACTATTCAGAGATTAAATGCAGCCGGGCCAAAATTTTCTGTTGCCCAGGGAGACAGTTTGCTCAGATTTGCCCAGTGCTTTTTTTGTAAAAGAAAAAGGTGCCGGAACTCACACACGTCATACAACCCGCCTTGCCTACCCTACAAGGTTCCATCCAAAAAAGGTGCCGGAACTCCGTTCTGAGCCTTCTATGAGAAAAATAGCCCTGGTTTTGCCCCATTTGACAAGCCACGTTTGCTAAGTGAACCACTGCCGTTCTTAAATCAGTAACACGGTTGTTAAGTGAGCCTGGTTGCTCCATTGACTCGGCTTGTGAGAAGGTCGCAAAAGGAGATCACAGGACCCCAGGGGACTACAGCTGTCGTAAATGTGATCTAGTTGCCAAGCTTCACAATTTTGGATCATGTGACCAGGGGGAGGCTGCAGCGGTCATTGAGGGTGAAAAATGGTCATAAGTCACATTTTTCAGGGCCATTGTAACCTCGCACAGTCACTTAAGTGAACTGCTGTTAAGTCAAGAACTGCCTGTACAGGAAAACCACCTGATTTTAATAATAATAATAAAGTTGGAAGGGACCTTGGAGGTCATCTAGTCCAACCCCCTGCTGAGGCAGGAAACCCTATAACATTTCGGACAAATGGCTGTCTAGTTTCTTCTTTAAAACTTCCAGCGTTGGAGCATTCACAGCTTCTGGAGGCAGGTTGTTCCACTGGTTAGTTGTTCTAATTGTCAGGAAATTCCTCCTTAGTTCTAGGTTGCTTCTCTCCTTGACTAGTTTCCATCCTTTGCTTTTTGTCCTGCCTTCAGGTGCTTTTGAGGATAGCTTGAGTCCCTCCTCTTTGTGGCAACCCTTGAGATATTGGAAGACTGCTATCATGTCCCCCCTCGTCCTTCTCTTCATTAAATGAGACATACCCAATTCCAGCAGCCGTTCCTTATATGTTTTAGTCTCCAGTCCCCTAATCATCTTGGTTGCTCTTCTCTGTACCCTTTCTAGAGTCTCGACATCTTTTTTATATTGTGGTGACCAAAACTGGATGCAGTATTCCAAGTGTGGCCTTACCAAGGCATTGTAAAGTGGTATTAACACTTCACGTGATCTTGATTCTATCTCTCTGTTAATGCAGCCTAGCACTAGGTTGGCTTTTTTTTGCAGCTGCAGCACACTGCTGGCTCATATTTACAGTAAGTGATTGTCCACTAGGACTCTGATATCCCTCTCACAGTTACTACTAATGAGCAAGGTGCCCCCTATACTATACCTGTACATTTGGTTTTTCTTGCCTAAATGTAGAACCTTACTTTTTTCACAATTGAATTTCATTTTGTTAGATAGTGCCCAGTGTTCAAGTCTGTCCAGATCCTTCTGTATCTTAAGCCTGTCTTCTGGAGTATTGGCTATTCCTGCCAGCTTGGTGTCGTCTGCAAATTTGATGAGTTCCCCATCTATCCCCTCATCCAAATCATTGACGAAGATGTTGAAGAGCACTGGGCCCAGAACAGAGCCCTGGGGCACCCCACTACACACTTCCCTCCATGTAGATGTGGTTCCATTCAGGACCACACGCTGAGTATGGCCGGTCAGCCAGCTACGAATCCATCTGGTGGTGATTCTGTCTAACCCACATTTTTCTATCTTATCAAGTAGTAGGTTGTGATCTACTTTATCAAATGCCGTACTGAAGACCAAGTAAATTATATCCACAGCCTTCCTCTGGTCCACTAGTTTTGTCACTTGGTCAAAGAATGCAATAAGATTTGTCTGGCATGATCTCTTTTTGACAAACCCATGTTGGCTTTTAGTAATGACTTTGTTTGCCTCTAGGTGCTCGCTGATTCAATTTTGCCCTTGACTACTCTAGTACAATCCCGAACATTCTTGTTTTGTTTCCTATCTTTTAAAGATCAAAGGCCGATCTTGAGTGGTTTACAAATGGATGGCTTGCCTTACTTATGGGAAAACATATAATGCATATTTGGTTTGATTGCTACATCTAAGGGATCTCTTGCCTTTGTGGTAGCAAATGAGATTATAAATAGCATGTGTTAAACTGCTAATTAGGATTAACCCAAGAGGACTAGCTCCTTAGTTTCAACTGTCCCGGAAAAGATAATCCAAGAATAACGGAATAACAGAGTTGGAATGGACCTTGGAGGTCTTCTAGTCCAACCCCCTGCTCAGGCAGGAAACCCTGTACCGTTTCACACAACTGGTTGTCCAATCTCTTCTTAAAAACTTCCAGTGTTGGAGCATTCACCACTTCTGGAGGCAAGCTGTTCCACTGGTTAATTGTCCTCACTGTTAGGAAGTTTCTTGTTAATTCCAGGTTGCTTCTCTCCTTGATTAGTTTCCATCCGTTGTTTCTTGTCCTCCCTTCAGGGTCTTTGGAAAAATAGATTGACCCCCCTCTCCTTTGTGGCAGCCCCTGAGTTATTGGAAGACTGCTATTGGTGAAGTGGTTGGGAATTGTCGGAAGAGATCCGGTTAGAGATTGAATCTAAAGTAGAGGGTTAAACCCGGCTGGTGTGCCATCCTGCAATTTGCACGCCTCTCTGGCAGAGAGAGAGAGAGAGAGAGAGAGAAGAGGGGGGAGAGAGAGAGGAAGAGGGAGAGAGAGAGAGGGACAGAGAGAAGAGGGGGGGAGAGAGGGAGAGGGAGAAAGAGAGAGAGAAAGAGAGAGAGGGACAGAGAGAGGGAGAGAGAAGAATGGGGGAGAGAGGGAGAGAGAGAGAGGGACAGAGAGAAGAGGGGGGGAGAGAGGGAGAGGGAGAAAGAGAGAGAGAGGGACAGAGAAAGAGAGAGAGGGACAGAGAGAGGGAGAGAGAGGGAGAGGGGGGGAGAGAGAGGGGGACAGAGAAGAGGGGGGAGAGAGGGAGAGGGAGAAAGAGAGAGAGAGGGACAGAGAGAAAGAGAGAGGGACAGAAAGAGAGAGAGGGACAGAGAGGGAGAGAGAGAAGAGGGGGGAGAGAGAGGGAGAGGGAGAGAGAGGGAGAGAGAGAAGAGGGGGGAGAGAGAGAGAGAGAGAGAGAGAGAAGAGGGGGGGAGAGAGGGAGAGGGAGAAAGAGAGAGAGGGACAGAGAGAGAGGGACAGAGAGGGAGAGAGAGGAAGAGGGGGGAGAGAGAGAGGGACAGAGAGAAGAGGGGGGGAGAGAGGGAGAGGGAGAGAGAGGGAGAGAGAGAAGAGGGGGGAGAGAGAGAAAGAGAGAGAGAGAGAGAGAGAAGAGGGGGGGAGAGAGGGAAAGGGAGAAAGAGAGAGAGGGACAGAGAGAGAGGGACAGAGAGAGGGAGAGAGAGGAAGAGGGGGGGAGAGAGAGAGGGACAGAGAGAAGAGGGGGAGAGAGGGAGAGGGAGAGAGAGGGAGAGAGAGAAGAGGGGGGAGAGAGAGAAAGAGAGAGAGAGAGAGAGAAGAGGGGGGAGAGAGGGAGAGGGAGAAAGAGAGAGAGGGACAGAGAGAGGGAGAGAGAGAAGAGGGGGGAGAGAGAGAGAGGGACAGAAAGGGAGAGAGAGAAGAGGGGGGAGAGAGAGGCAGCCCCTGAGTTATTGGAAGACTGCTATCATGTCTCCCCCGGTCCTTCTCTTCGTTAGACTAGACCAGGGGTCGGCAACCTCGGCTCTTTTATGACTCGTGGACTTCAACTCCCAGAATTCCTGAGCCAGCATAGCTGGCTCAGGAATTCTGGGAGTTGAAGTCCACGAGTCATAAAAGAGCCGAGGTTGCCGACCCCTGGACTAGACATACCCAATTCCAGCAACCATTCATTGTATGCTTAAGCCCCCTGTCCCCTAATCAAGATGTTTTATAGTTTTAAATTTCTCGATGCAAAATAATTAGAACAGCCACTCTCTGAGAGTCTATTTTGGCTGCAAGCCAGTCTCAATTCCTTTTTATGTAAGGGCATATGTGGGAAAGACGTGGGAGAGAAGACCAAAAGATGCCGCCTAGGAATCAAACAGATAAGAGGCAGCTTAGCCAACAGATGGATAA
The DNA here is from genome assembly GCF_947247035.1 of Vipera ursinii. Taxonomy (NCBI): domain Eukaryota; kingdom Metazoa; phylum Chordata; class Lepidosauria; order Squamata; family Viperidae; genus Vipera; species Vipera ursinii. The sequence goes on from NC_139527.1 coordinate 9,225,750, forward strand.
TGGACTGGGCAAACTCTCCCTAGATTCTCAGGCTGTAAAAGAGAGAGCGGTGGAATTGTGCCTTCAGACTTGTGAGATTCTGGTAACGTAGCTTTTCAATAAAGTAGAATTAGTTCTTCTGGTTCTTCTGCTTCCTGTTTGGGTTCCCTGGTCAGGCTGACAATTTAGGACAATACAGGACGCCCTTGAGTTACCAGCACAGCTGAGCCCCAAATTTAGCTTGCCAAATGAAACAGTTGTTAAACACGTTTCCCCCTTGTTGTAAAGTGAATCGCCTGCCGTTGTTAAGCTGGTAACCCGGTCAAAACGTCGCAAAAGGGGATCAGATGACCCCCAGGATGATGCTGCGGCCATCATAAAATAGGAGCCACATGCCAAGCCTCTGCATTTTGATCATGTGACCAAGGGGAACGCAGCGGTCGCTAAGTGTGAACACCTTTTTTCCAGTGTTGTCATTTTTGAATGGTTACTCTATGTTGTAAGTGGAGAACTACCTGTAGTCTTAGGAGGTGGACATTTGGGAGCACAATGACTCACTAGCAACTTGCTTGATGCAAAGGGACGGTTACTGGTAGATAATAAAATAATAATAAACCTTTTTATTGTCAAAGTACAACATGTGTACATTGAGATTAGCTGAGCCTCCCCCCCCCGTGCTCTTTCCCCCCCCAACACACAGTGACAACAAACCCTCCATCCCACCACACTATGTGAACCAACTACACCACACACCGGCCTCCCAAGTCAATTCTGCATAAGATTATGTCCCATTCAAAAGCCTAACAGCCCACGGATAAAAGCTGTTTTTCAGCCTGTTGGTACAGCTGGCTATACTCCTATATCTCCTACCGGATGGTAGGAGAGTAAAGAGATACCGTCCAGGGTATGAGTCATCCCTGAGAATCTTCCTCACTCTTCCAAGGCAACGAGCCCTGGCGAGGTCATCCAGCGGTGTCAGGGAACAGCCCACAATGTCTTGTGCTGTGCTCACCACCCTCTGTAATACTTTCCTATCCGCGGCTGTCAGACCAGCATACCAAACCACAATACCATATGAGAGGACGCTCTCTATAGTAGACTGGTAAAAGAGGGTCATTAGCTGTTGTTCTACCCTGTTCTTCCACAAGACCCTAAGAAAGTCTTGTGGAGCCTTGGTGGAGCAGTGGGCTAATGCCTCCTTAAGTAAAACCAGCTGCCTGCAATTAGTGCAGGTTCGCATCCCACCAGGCTCAAGGTTGACTCAGCCTTCCATCCTTCCAAGGTAGGTAAAATGAGGACCCAGATTGTTGGGGGCAATTAAGCTGACTTTGTAATAATGCCGCTTGGGGTGTGTGTGAAAGCCCTACTAAGCAGGCATATACATGGAATGAAGGCTACTGCTAAGCTTGTAAGCTGCCCTAAGTCTTCGGAGAAGGGCGGGATATAAATGTAATTATAAAAAAAAAAAAAAAGTGAAGCCTCTGTTGGGCCTTTCTGGCCACCTGGGTTGTGTTGACTTTCCAGGTCAGATCTTCACAGAGGTAGACTCTGGTGTTGGATAATCCAGAGGTTCTGCACACAAAGTTCCAGCAATCTTAATATGGGTGGAGCAAATGTCCACTCCACTCAAAGTTGATTGGCAATGGGCAGGGCAAGGATTCTTGGAGGCGCTAATTATTAAGGGAGAGTAACGTGTTTGTGCATAGGCTGGTTAAGCTTTTGTCCTAACTGCTGCTGGCAAACAAAGTCGAGTTGCTTTCCCACGCTTTCCACTAAATCACAGGTTCAGTGATGGTCATTAGTCAAGGACTACCTGCATTTGCTCGGGCAGGTAGTCCTCATCTTACGGCCAGAGTGGAGCCCAACAATTTTTGTTGTTAAGCGAGACAGTTGCTGAGGGACTTTTGGCCCCACTTTACGACCTTCCTTGCAAAAGAGGATCACAGGACCCCGGGGGAGGGGGGGGAGGGACACACACTGCGGCTGTTGTAAATACAGCATCCAAAAGCATCCAAAATCTGATCCCGTGACTACGGGGATGGCGTAACGGTCAGTAAGTGGGGGAAACGGTCGTCCGTCCCTTTTTTTTCAGCGCCGCAGTAACTTTGAACGGTCACTCAATGAACGGTTCTAAACCGAGGACTGCCTGCGCTCGCTTTATGCTATGGTTGTGATGTTTTCATGACCCCCCCCAATCGATAAATAAGGGAGTCCGGCACTCGTTACCTCCCGTATTGATTACTGTAATGCTCTCTACATGGGGCTGCCCTTGAAGACCACCCGGAGGCTTCAGCTGGTGCAGAATGCAGCTGCACGGGTTGTGATGGGAGCACCCCGATACTCCCATATTACACCCCTCCTGCGTGAGCTGCATTGGCTACCAGTTGCCCTCCGGGTGAGATTTAAGGTGCTGGTACTTACCTTTAAAGCCCTACATGGCTTAGGCCCGGGATACTTGGAGGACCATCTGCTGCCGGGAACAAATTCCCATCGTCCAGTATGCTCACACAGAGAAGGCCTCCTCAGGGTACCGTCGGCTAGACAATGTCGGCTGGCGACCCCCAGGGGGAGGGCCTTCTCTGTGGGAGCGCCAGCCCTATGGAATCAGCTCCCCCCGGAGCTTCGGATGGCCCAAACCTCCAATCCTTTCGCCGCGGCCTCAAAACACTCCTGTTCCACCAGGCTGACCTGGACTGACAGGCATTCTAATTAATTTATATTTAGAATTTTTAATTTATTTTTAAATTCTCTAATTTTAATTTACTGCACAGATGTTCTCAATTTTATTTTTATCTTGATTTCTGTACTTATTATATGTTTTTGCTGTTAGCCGCCCTGAGTCCTTCGGGAGATAGGGCGGGATATAAATCCCATCAATAAATAAATAAATAAATAAATAAATGTTTTGCAGAGGCAGCTAACTTCCAAAGTCCGTGTGTGTAGCGTGCGTTAAACCACAAGCCAGCCCTGCCTATTTTAGCATCGTGTTTGGGGACAAACTCTGCTTTGCGGACAGTTCAGACCATTGTGTCACCAGTGGCGGATTTCAGGGAAATGGCGAGGTTGTTCAGCAAAGGTAAACATGTTGTGGTGTGTAAAGAAGTTGTCTCGCTGTGCTTTATCCACACAAACAGTGTCTTTTAGCCGAGATAATAATAATAATAATAATAATAATAATAATAATAATAATAATAATAATAATAATAATAATAATAATTAATAATAATAATAATAATTATTTTATTTATATACCGCCCTTCTCCCGAAGGACTCATTTATTTGAGATAAATATATACACATCAGTGCAGATAGAGCTTCTAACTTGCGACCGTTCAAAATGACCACGGCACTGAGGAAAGCGGCTGGTGACTGTTTTTCACACTTAACGACCGTTGCAGCATCCCGGTGGTCAGGGGATTGACATTCGGACGCTAGACAACTGACTCGTATTTATGACGTTTGCAGTGTCCCGGGGGGTCCGGCGATCCCCTTTTGCGCCCTTCTGATAAGCAAAGTTGGGGAGGCGGATTTGCTTAACGGCCGTGGGACTAACTTCACAACTGCAGTGATTCACGTAGCAACCGTGGCAGGAGAAGTCGTAAAAGAAAGCTCTGTCTCGCTTAATGACTGGAAAGTCAAGGATACTGGGGTTTTTTTTTTCCAAATTTTTCCAGATTGTGGATCCTGTCCAAACCAATTTGTGGAATCCTTGATCCAGAGATGATGTGAAATAGATTGGACTCAGCTGAAGTTTCTCTTTTTTCATCTCCTTGGGGGTGGGGATGGGGGGAAATCCAAGGAACCTGTCGCGTTCTTGCCCGAAAGGATCTCACAAAACACAGTTGGAAGAACGTGGTCTAGAACAGGGGTCTCCAACCCCCAGTCCGTGGACCGGTACTGGGCCACAACACGCCAGCAACCGGTCCGCACAAACAAGCAAAGCCCCATCTGCGGGATGCAGGCAGCACACAAAACCACGCACGCTCAGGTCCGTGGGAAAAAATCTCTCTCCACGGAACCGGTCCCTGGTGCCCGAAAGGTTGGAGAACTCTGGTCTAGAATTCCCAAGATGCTTTTGGGTTTTCCAAAAAAACCCGAGAACTGTGGAATTTTCAAACCGCTTCCAAGATTTATTTGCATGCATTCTAACACGGCACCAGTAAGCCTCTGTGTGGTTTGGTAGGTTTTGGCGACGCACTGCGAGCTGAAGTGAATCATTTTGAATGTGCCCTTAATTGGCTCTTTCACCTGGGTGTGTGAATCCGGTAAATGGCACCCTCCCCCCTCCCCACCCCCTTAAGTTGTGTTCAAAACAAAAACAAAGCCCGGGGCGGGCTTTGAAAATGGTGTGTGAGCTGCAGAAATGGGGATGCCTCCGGTATTAGAAGCCATAACTAATAATTAAAACAGATAATTTACAATTCCCTCTGGGCTGGGTAAATCACAATAATTTAGCAGCTAGAAGCAAAACAACAACCAAAAAAGGGATCCAAAATTTGTACAGAAATGGAGGCCATGGGTGATAACCCGGTAACATGGGACATCTTTGGATATTAATTCTTTTCCCCCACCACCACAAGTGTTGGCTTTTTTAAAAAATGTAAATAAAGTGTAGTCCTCAACTTACAACAGTTTCTTTGGCAACTGTTCAAACTTACAATGGCCCTGGAAAAAAAAGTGACTTATAGCAGGTCCTCACACTTATGACCATTATGAACATCCCCAAGCTTAGATGGTCAAAAGGTTGTATGTAGTTACAGTGGTTGTGGCATCCCGGGGTCATGTGATTGTCATTTGTGACTTTCCCAGCTGGCTTCCGACAAATAAAGTCAATTTGGGGGGGAGGGGGGGAGCTGGATTCACTTAATGACTGCGTGATTCCCTTAAGAACTGCAGTGATTTGCTTAACTGTGGCAAAAAAGGGCATGTCTCACTTAACAATTGCCTTGTGGGAAGGAAGGAAGGAAAGAAGGAAGGAAGGAAGGAAGGAAGGAAGGAAGGAAGGAAGGAAGGAAAGAAAGAAAGAAAGAAAGAAAGAAAGAAAGAAAGAAAGAAAGAAAGAAAAAGAAAGAAAGAGAAAGAAAAGAAAGAAAGAAAGAAAGAAAGAAAGAAAGAAAGGAAGGAAGGAGAGGGAGGGAGGGAGGGAGGGAGGGAGGGAAGGAAGGAAGGAAGGAAGGAAGGAAGGAAGGAAGGAAGGAAGGAAAAAAAAGAGATGGAAAAGAAGAAAAGAAGCAATGGGGACTGTGGCTCAAATTGTGGTTGTAAGGTGGAGGACTACCTACAGTCCAAATATTAACCACAGAGCAGGTGAGTGATGAAGAAAGGAGACAAACGCAAGAGATAAGCCTGTTTATCCCATGAAAAGGAATGGATTAATGCCTTGTGTAAACTTGGGTTGGCCCATCGGTTTGCTCTGAAATCCCTTGACAAAGGTCAGCTGCCAATCCTGACACCTGTGTTCTTACCGTTGCAGAATACCCAAATTGATCCCACCAACGCCATGTACTCCCTTTGGAAAGATCTGCCTCTGCCCTTCTTCATTTCTTTCTACTTCTTCGAGGTGAAGAATTCCAAGGACGTCCTTCTAGGCGCCAAGCCAGTCGTGAACCAGCGGGGGCCATACGTCTACAGGTGTGCATTGCGTCCTTCGCTTGGCTCAGAGACGGCGTCCTGTCAACCCGCAGGGGCTGGCCCTTGGCAGGACTCCGGCTTCTGCCTCGGCTTTGACAACCCGTTGAATCTCGGTCGCATATTTGGGGCAGGAGGGCAAGCCGAGGAGAAGGAGCCGATAGGAAAGGGAAGGGAAGGAAGGAAGGAAGGAAGGTAAGAAGAAAGGAAAAGAAAGACAGGAAGGAAGGGAGGAAATGGAGGGAGGGAGGGAAAGAAAGAGACAGGAAGGAAAGAAATGGAGAAAGGGAGGTTGGGAGGAAAGGAATAGGAGAAGGAGGGAGGGAAGGGAAGAAGGAAGGAAAAGAAAGAGAAGCATGAAGGAAATGGAGAGGGAGGGAAGGAAGGAAGGAAAAGAGAGAGTCAGGAAGGAGGGAGGGCAATGAAATGGAAGGGATGAAGGAGATCAATGGAAGAAAGGGGAATAGGAGAGGGAAGGAAGGAAGGAAGGAAGAAAGGAAGGAAGGAAGGAAGGAAGGGAAAAAAAGAAAAAAAGGAAGTGTCAGAATCCATTTATATCACATTCATAAATGTATGTTTAAAACATTATTCCCCCCCCCCCCGGATTCTGCCATCTCCCGAGGAAGGAGGAGCGCATGTGGATTCAGCCTGCCTTAGGTTATTTCAAAGACCAAGGGAAACCTTTTGAACTGGGGGAACAAAGGGGAGGGTTAGGGAAGGAGGCATCTGTCCTGTGTCTCCATTTGAATCTGTAAAGGAAGAAGACAATAACCGTAAAGATCCGAAGTTCCCTTTTTCCCACGAAAGGGATGACACGAAGTAAATGATGGGGGGGGCTGACCAAATGGGGTTGAGGGAAGGGCGGTTGAACTGGGAACTCTTGATAAAGTTTCAATCTGTAAAACAATACCAGGACCCGTCTTGTATTTCCACAACCAAACATGTCCTAGTAAAAATTCCTTTTGGACTACTACTGACTCCAAGAGTTTTTGTTTTCCTAAGACAGGAAGGGAGGAAGGGCAATGGGAAGGAAGGAAGGAAAAGAAAAGGAGAGAGAGAGGGGGGGGAAGGAGAGAGGGCAATGAAATGGGAGGAAGGAAGGAAGGAAGGAAATTAGCTGCAGTTCTTCATGCTGCACAAATTGAATTCTCGAGGTGTTTATTACCTTGGTTGATATCTCATCAGGAAAGACAGTTTGGAATCAATTCTTGGTAGCGTTAGCCATTTGAGTAACCCAGGGAAACAGCACACGTCATTGCCAGCTGTAATCCTGCCTTTATCATGGATCACGTGTAGATAACCAGACTATAATTTTGATCTCAGGCAAAATCAGATTAATTGAGGCAGACAAGGTCAAATCAACCGGGGTAATCAAATTCAGCCCAAGGAGGAAGATTTCCCAGAACTGAATGGTAATCAAATTATTTGCAAAGCATTTAGGGATGGTTGCGCGCCCAAATACCTTTTCCATAGGTGGTTAAATTCTAATGTAAATTAAAAGGTAGCTTTTCCTGAAGACAATTAAGCCGGTAAAGGAAGAGCCGTATCATTATTATGTGTTATGGGTTCCCATTGTTGTTGTTATTGTACTGTCTTTTGTGTGGTGTTTAATTCTGTGACCTGCTTAGAGTTTCCGCAGGGTGTTTATAAGTCTTGTTTTCAGAAGAGCTTGGCTCGCCGTGGTATGAAATATGTGTCAAGATCACGCCCATTTTTTTTTTCATCTGTTGTTTAAAGCCAGGATGCAAATGTCTGCAGGCTGAATGCAGCCAGTTAGATCAAATGCCAGTTAGATCTAGAGTTGGGGGCACTTGGAAGTCAGCCTGTCAAAGTTACCCACCTCACTGCCAGCTCTGGGGTGGGGGGGGGGGGAAAGGCAGAGGTGGAGTGGATGCAATCCAAAAAATGAGATCATCGGAAAAAGAATTGGGATAGAAACAACCTTAAGCTAGACGCAAAGACCGAAGGCAGCAAGTGAAGAAGAGCTTGCTCACCTGGAGAGAATGCCGTGGGATCCTATGCCTCTTTTACCGGTCTACTATAGAGAGCGTCCTCTCGTAGGGTATTGTGGTTTGGTGCGCTGGTCTGACAGCCGCGGACAGGAAAGTATTACAGAGGGTGGTGAGCACAGCACAAGACATTGTGGGCTGTTCCCTGACACCGCTGGATGACCTCGCCAGGGCTCGTTGCCTTGGAAGAGTGAGGAAAATTCTCCGGGATGACTCACACCCTGGACGGTATCTCTTTACTCTCCTACCATCCGGTAGGAGATATAGGAGTATAGCCAGCCGCACCAACAGGCTGAAGAACAGCTTTTATCCGTGGGCTGTTAGGCTTTTGAATGGGATATAATCTCTGAATTTATGCAGAATTGACTTGGGAGGCCGGTGTGTGTGGTGTAGCTGGTTCACATGGTGTGGTAGGATGGAGGGTTTGTTGTCCCTGTGTGTTGGGGGGAGAGAGCACGGGGGGATGCTCAGCTAATCTCAATGTACACATTGTTGTACTTTGACAATAAAGGTTGATTATTATTATTATTATTATTATTATTATTATTATTAATAATAATAATAATAATAATAATAATAATAATAATAATAATAGGCACATCCCAAAAGAGGAAAAGGTCAAAGAACACAAGGCCAACCCAGAAGAAGACAAGACAACATCAAAGACACATTACAACAGCATCAAATAGGAATGACTGAAGGAGGAAGAGGAGAAGGAAGAGAGGAGGAAGAAGGAGGAGGAGGAGGAGAAGGAGAGGAAGAAAAAGGAGAGGAAGAGGAAGGAGGATAATAAGGAGAGGGAGGAGGGGGAGGGGGAGGAGGAAGAGGAGGAGAGGAAGAAGAAGGAGAGGAAGGAGGAGGAGAAGGAGAATAAGAAGTAGAGGAAAGAGGGGGAGGAGAAGAAGAAAGAGAAGGAGAAAAAGAAGGAAGAGGAGAAGGAGAAGAAGGAGAAGAGTGGTTATGAATTTATAAACCATCCAATCCCACTTTGGGGGCAAATGCTTGTAAAAGTGTAGCAGTTGCTCCTGCACAGAGGATTGTCTTCCCATCACACAGCAGAGGCCAGCTCCATCACTCTTACACAACACAGCTGGGTACAATTGCATTTTGGCCCATTTGGAAGGCCCGATGGATGCATCCGGTGGAACTTCTGCCTGCCTTGCCTCAGCAGCTCCTTAGTGGAGCAAAGTGCGGGACTGTTAGCCTCCCCACTTGGGAGAGATTACTAAACTCCGGGGTGTAAGAAATCTGAGTCACAGTTTTTGTACTCCGTACAAAGCACAAACTTGGAAAATTATCATAATGAGCCGAATTTATTGCCAGGCCAAGGGATTAAAGTCTTGTGTTCAATGGCCAAGTCATTTTTTGAAGCAATTTCTTCCATCAGGGGAAAGAACAATTAACCAGTGGAACAACCTGCCTCCAGAAGTTGTGAATGCTCCAGCACTGGAAGTTTTTAAGCGGAGACTGGACAGAGATTGTTGGGGGCAATTAAGCTGACTTTGTAATAATGCCGCTTGGGGTGTGTGTGTGAAAGCCCTAACAAGCAGGCATATACATCGAATGAAGGCTACTGCTAAGCTTGTAAGCCGCCCTGACTCTTCGGAGAAGGGCGGGATATAAATGGAATAAAAATAAAAATAAAATAAAATAAACCACTTGTCTGAAATGGTCTAGGCAGGGCAGGGTTTCCTGCCTGAGCAGGGGGTTGGACTAGATGACCTCCGAGGTCCCTTCCAACTCTCTTATTCTATTCTAACAATGTCTAAGGCTGAACTGGGACAGAGATTGCCATCCATTTTTCTTGTTTGCTCTCATTGTCTTGTTTTGGTTGCATTTGTTCACACAGTATAAAATGAGTCTTTGGTGCTCTCCGAGTTTGTTATTTGCATGCAGATGTTTCATCAGCCAAATAGGTCACATCATCAGTGGAAGGAGCAAGAAACAATTAAAAAAAAACTAAGCAAACAGAAAGACTAAAACCAGCAGCCAGATAAGCAGGGATTGACCCCAGAGAAAAGGGCAGGTAGAAAACTTATTTTTTTAATCCAGGACTGACCAAAGGCAAAAATCACACTGCCACTCACACTGATCGGATAAATCTTCTGTTTATTTACCGTATTTATTTATTTATTTATTTTATTACATTTATATACCGCCCTTTCCCGAAGGACTCAGGGCGGTTTACAGGGTGATTAAAAAACCAAGATACAAAAGTTAAAAACAAATTTTAAAAGAAATTATATGTGTTCCTGTCTAAATAAAACCCCAGTTAAAATAAGATTAATCCTCAGCCTGGGCCAGAGAGCTCGAAGAGCCAGGTCTTCAGGCCCCGGCAGAATGAACGGAGGTCGGGGGCAGTCCTCAGCTCCACGGGCAGCTGGTTCCAAATAAACAGGAAAGAAATTTCACATTTCTTTACACGGATGATGTGACCTAGTTGGCCAAGGAGACATCTTCAAGAAAACTACCCAACTTTAGAGAGCACCAAGGAACCCAGGGTCGTCGTCGTCGTCCGTCCTCCTCCTCCTCCTCCTCCTCCTCCTCCTCCTCCTCCTCCTCCTCCTCCTCCTCCTCCTCCCTACAAACCCCACTCCCTACTGGCACTAACAATGTTGCCTAACTCTGACACCAAGAAAATCACCAAGCTCAGGCAGCATCAAGGCTCAATCCTGAGCTACCAAGATTCTCTTCTCTTGGAACCAGTGGTGGGGATTCAGCCGGTTCGCACCGGTTCGGCAGAACCGGTAGCTAATTTTTTTTGTTGCCCAGGCCCAGAACGGACCTCCGGAAGCGGCATCCACACAGAGAACCGGTCCTGCACCTTTCTGAATCCCACCACTACAGACTCTTACCTACTTGGTATAAAGCCAAAACTAATTAATAGACAAGATTGGTATCTCTTTGTACATGTTACAACAGCAGCGAGAATAACCTTTGCTCAACAGTGGAAGGATATAAATATTCCAACGGACCAAATGTTAATTAATAAGATTCTGAATTGTGCTGAAATGGATAAACTAACCTATATGTTAAAACAGAAACAAGAATCTATGTATTACACCAACTGGGAACGATGGTATGATTGGCTAAAAAATAGAACAAAATATGACACTTCATAGTAATCTTTATGATAATATTTAATAGTCGAAATAGACAACGTTAAATAAGATTTAAGATTTACTGGGATGTAATTATGTATAACTGCACAGGGGTTTTTAATCCCCAGTTTTTTTATTTGCATGTTTGTTAAATGTTTGTTTGTCCTTTTCCTTTTTTTCCCCTTAATTTGAAATGTATGTACTTAGTGTGTATGTGTCTGTAAATATTTAATAAAAAATTTATTAAAAAAAAAAAGAATCCCACCACTCATGGGAACGCTTATAAAAACAAGTCCACGCAAGTCCGATTAAACGTCTTTTAAGGCTGCTATGAAATGTAAGGAGAAAAAAAAAACCTGGCCGGAGGAATCACGAAGCAAAGAATTTTCATCGCGCTGCGTAGGTGGGGCGCGGGAAAGCAACTCAGTCGTGCATGGTTGCATCGGCTTTCAGAAACAAAGGAAGGGCTTGGCATCTCACGAGTGAAAACCTCAACTTTTTTTTTAAAGAGCAGACTGTTTGCAGTTGCTAAATTTGGATGCAAGACTGGGCTCTTTCTTGGTTTGGACCAAGGGAGGGTTCCAAGACTGGATCAACTGTCAGGATCTTCTTTTCAATTTAGCACCACTCCATCCATCCGAACGTATGAAGTTGTATTCGTTAAATTTGCACGGAATAACAACTGCAAACCACTCAGCCTCGACGAAAGCAGCCGTGGATCCCTTGTAAAATAAAATGGTTTGAAATCAAGAAGCGCCCTTGGTTTAATTTAATTTAATTGCAAGGGGTCCATGCAAGCACGGGCAACCGTAGGTCTCATTTAAATGGAAGCAAAAATGAAATGATTGGTTTACCTGCCATTTACAAGGATGCCTTTTCTGCTTAAATGGGCGGCGGCGGCGGTGGTGTTAAATCATGAAAAAGAAATGGCCATTCCACCTCCTGATTCATTTTGTCGTGTTCTGTGTCTCTTGCAGGGAATACAGGCATAAAAAGAATGTCACTTTTCATAATAACCACACGGTCTCCTTTCTGGGGTATCGAAACTTCGTCTTCCAACCGGACCGTTCCAATGGATCAGAATCTGATTACATCGTGATGCCGAATGTCTTGGTTTTGGTAGGTGTCCTTCCATCACTGGAGGCTTTTAAGAAGAGACTGGACAGTCACTTGTCTGAGATGGTATAGGTTCTCCTGCTTGAGTGGGGGGCTGGACTAGAAGATCTCCAAGGTCCCTTCCGGATCTATTCTATTCCATTCCATTCCATTCCATATTTTCTATTCTATTCTATTCTATTCTATTCTATTCTATTCTATTCTATTCTATTCTATTCTATTCTATTCTATTCTATTCCATTCCATTCCATTCCATTCCATTCCATTCCATTCCATTCCATTCCATTCCATTCCATTTTTTCTATTCTATTCTATTCTATTCTATTCCATTCCATTCCATTCCATTCCATTCCATTCCATTCCATTCCATTTTTTCTATTCTATTCTATTCTATTCTATTCTATTCTATTCTATTCTATTCTATTCCATTCCATTCCATTCCATTCCATTCCATTCCATTCCATTCCATTCCATTCCATTCCATTCCATATTTTCTATTCTATTCTATTCTATTCTATTCTATTCTATTCTATTCTATTCTATTCTATTCTATTCTATTCTATTCTATTCTATTCTATTCTATTCTATTCTATTCTATTCTATTCTATTCTATTCTATTCCATTCCATTCCATTCCATTCATTATTTCTTCGAAAGAGAAATATTACTTGTACAAGGGATTTCTATGTCATTCCTGACAATCCCCAGCTCTCAAAAAACTAGATGTTGATGAGTGAGAATCTTAGGAACTGACACACACTGTTAAGCCATGGTTTTGTTTAAATGTGATTTAGTGACTCAAACATACTTCTCAAGGTGTGGGCCCAAAAAGAACCAGATGGGTATCACCTCCTGAGTGGAACACTAACTGGATAGCAATTAGGAAAGGCATCTCCACATTTAAAGAATATGACAGAATTACAGAATAACAGAGTTGGAAGGGACCTTGGAGGTCTTCTAGTCCAGCCCCCTGCTCAGGCAGGAAACCCTTATACCATTTCAGTAAGTCTTAGAGACATTCACAGATCTTTCTGGAGACTCGTAGAGAAGGCTCTCGGCCTGCTTTGTGGTGTGTTTATGGTGATGAAAAAACAAGCATATAGAACCTAGAATAATAGGATTGGAAGGGACCTGGGAGGTCTTCTAGTCCAGCCCCCTGCTTAAGCAAGAAACCCTATACCATTTCAGACAAGTGGCTGTCGGATCTCTTCTTGAAAACCTAAAGCAGCCACAGCTTCCAGAGGTAAGCCCTTCCACTGATTAATTAAGGCAATTAATTAATTACCTGACCAGTTTCTAAGGCTACTCTTTATGTTTGTTTTGATTCTTCTTTTATTCTCTTTGCTTATTTATTTTTTCCTTCAAGGGAGCAGCGGTCATCTTGGAAAACATGCCGTTTCCCCTGAGGTTAACCTTTAGCAGTGCCCTAGCCTTCTTCAATCAAAATGCATTCTTGAACCGAACGGTGGAGGACATCATTTGGGGCTACAAGGAACCTTTCCTTCAGTTCTTGAGAGGCCTCGGTGTCACTGTAGGTCCGTTCAGTGACAAATTCGGCTTATTAGCCAACGTAAGTCAGATCTTTGGGCTTAGGGCCTGCGTCCAGATTTGTCTGTGGACTGTTGTGATTCAGGGTCAGCCTGTGGGTTCGGCAGTTGGGTCGGACTCAGAGGAGGAGGGGGGTGTTGAAGACCTTGCTGAGGGGGTTGAAGATCTTGCTGATGAGAGCCCTCAGCCAGGCCCCTCCCACTTGGTCACCACGGAGACCCAGCTGTGTGAGCCTGACAGCGTGGATGAAGATGACCCACAGCTGACCCTGTTCAAGGACGCCCGACGCAGGAGGCAGTCAATTAGGAGTAAACAGAGGAAGGCAATGGGGCTCCTCGGAAGGAGGCAGAGAGAAGCCACGCCCTGAACTCTATATAAGGGGAATGTGTGGGAGGGCTGGTTTGCTGAAGGCAACCGCTTGGATAGTTCATGTTTCTTAAAGCTCCTGTTTCTTGGTTTGTCTTGTTCTGTTTGTTTTTGTGGTAATAAATTTGGCAGGCGTAATTCCAGCCTCTTGCCTTCTTGTAAAAGGGGTTGTCCCTGCCTTTTCTGCAGGGCCGGTAGCAGGCTGGTACAGAACATGCAGATTCTCAGTCAGTCCAGGTCCTGGTTTGTCCCAAAGGGGCTTTTTTTAGGAGGCAACTGGACTTTCTGGTTTTTCTTTGAAGACGTTTCACTTCTCATCCAACAAGCTTCTTTAGCTCCGATTTCCATTCCCCACCATCCAGTCAGAACTGAAGAAACCTCTTGGATTAGAAGCAAAAGTTCTTCAAAGAATAATACCACCTTACAATGCCTTGGTAAGGCCACACTTGGAATGCGGCATGCAGCTTTGGTCCCCACGATGTAAAAAAGATGTCGAGACTCTAGAAAGAGTACACAGAAGAACAACAAAGACAATCAGGGGACTGGAGACTAAAATGTATAAGGAATGGTTGATGGAACTGGGTATGTCCAGTTTAATGAAGAGAAGGACGAGGGGGGACATGATAGCAGTCTTCCAGTATCTCAGGGGCTGCCCCAAAGGAGGAGTCAAGCTATTCTCCAGAGCACCTGAGGGCAGGACAAGAAGCAACGGATGGAAGCTAATCAAGGAGAGAAGCAACCTAGAACTAAGGAGAAATTTCCTGACAGTGAGAACAATTAACCAGTGGAACAACCTGCCTCCAGAAGTTGTGAATGCTCCAACACTGAAAGTTGTTAAGAAGAGATTGGAGAACCGTTTGTCTGAAATGGTATAGGGTTTCCTGCCTGAGCTGGGGGTCGGACTAGACGACCTTCAAGATGCCTTCCAACTTTATTATTATTATTGTTGTTGTTGTTGTTAATCTTCACACAGTCATCCAGATGTTCGGACTGGATTTGGCATTTTTGTCTACCTATCGAGTCCTTTCCAAGCACCTGGGATAGGCAAATGTGGATGTTTGATGGTATTATAGATACCGTCGCAGGATGGAAGCAGTTATATTTTATTAAAAACAAAAAAGTCCAGTTGTCTCCTGAAAAAGCACCTTTGGGACATCCAGACCTGAATATTTCGGGGTTGAAATGGGCAGATATCCCCAAGAACAGAGACTTCCCACAGGTTTCACCAGAGCTGTCGTATTTAGTTGAGGGAAAGATCACAAACTTCCTCCTAACAGTTGTTTTAACCAGATTGAAGGATGTATGTAGGGAGTCCACGGCTTACAACAATTCATTTAGTAACTGATTGAAAAAAGTGACCTAGGGCCGTTTTCCTGATGGTCGTGTGATCAAAATTCAGGTGCTTGGCAAAAAAACCCTCATATTTACGACGGTTGCAGTTATCTTGGGATCACGCGACCACTTTTTGCGACCTTCAGACGAGCAAAGTCCATGGGGGAAGCCAGATTTACTTAGCAGCCGTCCTACTAACTTCACAACTGCAGCGATTCACTTAAGAACTGTGGCAAGAAAGGTCATAAAATGGGGCAAAGCTCAATTTACAACTGTCTTCACTTCTCACAACAGAAACGTTTGGTTTCACGCGAAGTGTTAGTGCCACTTTACAAGGCCTTGGTAAGGCCACCCTTGGAATACGGCATCCAGTTTTGGTCACCACAATGTAAAAAAGATGTCGAGACTCTAGAACAGACCTGTCAAACACAAGGCCCGGGGGCCGGATCCGGCCCGCGAAGCCATCCTGGAAACAGTGAGGGAATGGCCCCCGCTGCCATGGCCCTGGCCCAGAGACCCTCCTTCTGCCAGAGACCCTCAGATCTGTCCCACTCCTGCCCAGGCCCCCATAGGCACCCTTGATGCGAACGATGTAGAGCTGGCCACGCCCACCCAGTAGGCCATACGCACTCTAGCCATGCCCACCCAGTAGGCCACGCCCACCCAGGCCACACTCACCCAGCCCCCCCCGAGGGCAACCTCAATGCTGATGCGGCCCTCAGTGAAATTGAGTTTGACACCCCTGCTCTAGAAAGAGTACAGAGAAGAGCAACAGAGACGATCAGGAAATTGGCGGCTAAAACATACAAGGAACGGTTGTTGGAATTGGGTATGTCTAGTTTAACGAAAAGGGACGCGGTGGCTCAGTGGGTTAGGACGCTGAGCTTGTCGATCAGAAGGTTGGCAGTTTGGCGGGTCGAATCCCGAGTGCCGCGTAGCAGAGTGAGCGCCTGTTACTTGTCCCAGCTTCTGCCAACCTAGCAGTTCAAAAGCACGTAAAAATGCAAGTAGAAAAATAGGGACCACTATGGTGGGAAGGTAACAGCGTTCCGTGCGCCTTTGGCGTCTAGTCATGCCGGCCACATGACCACGGAGATGTCCTCGGACAAGTGCTGGCTCTTCGGCTTTGAAACGGAGATGAGCACCGGCCCCTAGAGTCGGAAACGACTAGCACGCATGTGCGGGGGAACCTTTACCTTTACCTTTAGTTTAACGAAGAGAAGGGTGAGGGGTGACATGACAGCAGTCTTCCAATATCTCAGGGGCTGCCCCAAAGAAGAGGGAGTCAAGCTATTCTCCAAAGCACCTGAAGGCAGGAGAAGAAGCAACGGATGGAAACCAAATCAAGGAGAGAAGCAACCTGGAACTAAGGAGAAGTATCCTAACAGAACAATTAATCAGTGAAACAATTTATCTCCAGAAGTTGTGGATGCTCCATCACTGGAGCTTTTTAAGAAGACACTGGACTTTTCTTGCCACCGTTGTTAAGTGAACTGCTGCAATTGATAAGTTAGGGAAACAGTTGTTAAGTGAATCCGGCTTCCTCATTATTTTGCTTTGCCAGAAGATCACAAGAGGGGATCAGGTGATCCTGGGGACACTGCAACCGTCATAAATCTGAGTCAGTTGCCAAGAGGATGAATTTTGATCATGTGGGGATGCTGCCACAGTGGTAAGTGTGCAAATAATAATAATAATAATAATAATAATAATAATAATAATAATAATAATAATAATAATAAATAATAATAATAATAATAATAATAATAATAATAATAATAATAATAATAATAATAATAATAATAATAATAATAATAATTTAATTTCTATACCGCCCTTCTCCCGAAGGACTCAGGGCAGTGTACAGGGCGATAAATACAATAAAAATACAATGTACAAAAGTTAAGAAAGAATGAAATATTGTAGCCCAATTACAGTAAAAATCAATAAAATTAATATTAAAATGCCCCAAACCCATCAGACCAGGCCGGCTTGTTCAAATAAGTAAGTTTTTAGGTCACGGCGGAAGGAGCGAAGGTCAGGAGCCATCTGGTCCTAATGGTCCTAAGTCAGTTTTTTCAGTGGCGTTGTAACTTCGAAGGGTCACTAAACAAACCATTGTAAGAGCCTCGGTGGAGCAGTGGGCTAATGCCTCCTTAAGTAACACCAGCTGCCTGCAATTAGTGCAGGTTCGAGTCCCACCAGGCTCAAGGTTGACTCAGCCTTCCATCCTTCCCAGGTAGGTAAAATGAGGACCCAGATTGTTGGGGGCAATTAAGCTGACTTTGTAATAATGCCGCTTGGGGGTGTGTGTGAAAGCCCTAACAAGCAGGAATATATATAGAATGAAGGCTACTGCTAAGCTTGTAAGCCGCCCTGAGTCTTCGGAGAAGGGCGGGATATAAATGGAATTAAAATAAAAATTAAAAAAAGTTGAGGACTTACCTGTATAGGTATTTAAACCCTCTGCCCTGGCTCTTTGACCTGCTATGTTCAAAAGGAAGCCTTTGCTTTCCTTGTATTCCTTTTTCTTAAAAATGAATCAACAGGGAATGCAATTTATTGCTCAAAATGTGCGATTTACCCAACCGGTTCTTCTTCTCCATTGCAGTTAAACAATTCGCACTCGGGTCTCTTCACGGTGTTTACAGGCATGGACGATATTACCAAAGCCCACATGGTGGACAATTGGAACGGACTGAAAAAGGTAAAAAAAAAAGAAGAAATGTTTTCAGTCGCTGCTTTGCTTTTGTTTTTGTTCTCAAAGGCAGAAAAGCTGAAAAGCGATCATGACTGAATTCCAGAGCCCTATTCGCAGGGAGTCCTCGACTTTCAGCAGTTCATTTAGTGGCTGTCCAAAGTTACAACGGCACTAAACAAAAAAGTGACTTACGACCGTTTTTCACCCTTACGGCGGTGGCAGCATCCCTGTGGTCACGTGATCAAAAGCGACTCGTATTTATGGCAGCAACCCCCTTTTTCACATTATGACCATTGTAGCATCTCCATGATCACGTGATCAAAATCCAGATGCTTGGCAACTGGCATGTACTTGTGACCGTTGCAATGTCCTGGGGTCACGTGATCCCCTTTGGCGACCTAAAGGTAAAGGTAAAGGTTCCCCCGCACATGCGTGCTAGTCGTCTCCGATTCTAGGGGCCGATGCTCATCTCCGTTTCAAAGCCGAAGAGCCAGTGCTTGTCCAAGGACGTCTCCGTGGTCATGTGGCCGGCATGACTAGACGCCAAAGGCGCACGGAACGCTGTTACCTTCCCACCGTAGTGGTGCCTATTTTTCTACTTGCATTTTTACGTGCTTTCGAACTGCTAGGTTGGCAGAAGCTGGGACATGTAACAGGCACTCACTCTGCTACGCGGCACTCGGGATTCGACCCGCCAAACTGCCGACCTTCTGATCGACAGGCTCAGCGTCCTAACCCACTGAGCCACCGCTGACCTACTGACAGGCAAAGTCAGCGGGGAAGCCGGTTACTGAACAACCCTGTTACTAACTTAACAACTGCAGTGATTCATTTAACAGCTGCGGTTCAAGAAAGGACGTAAAACGGGGCAAAACTCACTCAAATGTCTCACTTAGCAACGGAAATTTTGGCCTCAGGGTGGGATCGTAAATCGAGGACTACCTGTGTAAGAAAACCAAGGCTCAGATTTTTTAATGCTTCTTTTTTTCCTAGCTAAGCTTTGCTTGGAAGAGATGACGAGCCTTGATTTCCATTTTTGAGGGTTGTTTTGCTAACAGACAGATCAGATATCAGGGCGTTTTCATCTAACCGTGTCAGGATTAATTAATATTTGGATCTTACAAAGAGGTGAATCACAGCCTTTACTTTGCCAAAGCAAATGCATTCTCTGAATGATTGAAACAACGTCTTCACCATCAGATAGACAACAGAACGTTCACTCCTGGAACCTAGGTGTTATTGGACTACAACCTCCGTCGTCCTCATTTTTAAGCTTTTTTTGGGGGGGGGGGGGTCTGAAGAACACGTAGATTATAGTCCTACTAACTCCAAAGGCCCAAGACCTTGAGTGTGATGGGCGGCCGTTTAAATATGATAAATAAATAAAATATTTTTCACATCCACTTCAGCAGCAGGCCGTAAATTGTCTTATATATCAGGGGTCTTCAAAGTGGGCAACTTTAAGAATTGTGGACTTCAACTCCCAGAATTCCTCAGCCAGCCCTGACTGCCTGAGGAATTCTGGGAGTTGAAGTCCACAAGTCTTAAAGTTGCCCAGTTTTGAAGACTCCTTGTCTTATATATGGAGGAAGCCCATTCTCTGTTCATGTAATCTTGATTCTGCAGACACATCAAAGAGTTCCTCAAGAGCTTTAGTGTCATAAATTTTTCCCCAGCCAGATTGGGTGTTTTTGTATTTTTGGTGCAACCCGTTTTATTCAAAGTCTGGCTGCTATGGAGAACTTTCTGCTGGATATCTCCTTTCAAATGGCCCACATTTTTCTCGTAGGATTTCTTGATTTAATTCGTTTTTTTTTCCTTTTTCTTTTGGCCTGGTGACATTAGCTTGCCAGTCTGCTGCAGGGGAAAAATAACATGGAAGGAAATAGCTTAATGGCAGGGTGAGAAGCTGGATGAACATTTTTTTTGCACTATTGTTCTTTGCTGCAGAGCAGGGGTCTTCAAACGTGGCAACTTTAAGACTTGTGGACTTCAGCTTGCAGAATTCCCCAGGCAGCATGGAATTCTGGGAGTTGAAGTCCACAAGTCTTAAAGTTGCCATGTTTAGAGGCCCCTGCTTTAGAGGAAGGCATGGGTTCTCAAATCAACCTGGCTTCTGGATATTAAACTTCCTTCTCTTTTACAGGTATCATTCTGGCATTCTGAACAATGTAACATGATCAATGGAACCGCAGGAGAACAGTGGCCACCTTTCATGACACCATCTTCACCTGTGGAACTCTATACTCCTGATGCCTGCAGGTGACTAACTTGCAAATCCTTGTCTCTACAGGACCTTTCCTACACTAGAATTTGGCCCAAACTTTCAAATATATCTCCAGTCTAATGAACAAATGGACAAACATCCAACTCTCATGTCCCACCATCATTCAAATACATTTTCTTGGAATTAGATGGCCATGAAAGGTTGCTGGCCATTCAAGGTGGACTCCTCAATCCCTTATTACCCTCAATTTTAAAGCGGCATCTAGCCATCCAAGTTGTCCATCTCTGTTGTAAACTTTCAGACATGTTTTTCATTCTTGCTGCATCTTCATTCATGGTCCAGCTTCTTCATTCATGGTCCAGCTTCTTCATTCATAGTCCACCTTCTTCATTCATGGTCCACTATCTTCATTCACGCTGCACCTTCTTCATTCACGGTCCACCTTCTTTATTCACGATCCACCTTCTTCATTCACGGTCCACCTTCTTCATTCACGGTCCACCTTCTTCATTCATGGTCCACTTTCTTCATTCATGGTCCACCTTTGTCATTCATGGTCCAGTTTCTTCATTCAGTCTTTGCCTTCTTCATTCATGCTGCACCTTCTTCATTCATGTCTACCTTTTTCATTCATGCTCCACCTTCTTCATTCATAGTCCATGAGGATTCTGGTCTTTCAAGGAACTCCTGTCCCAATTGCCCTCTCTCTTAATTTGTCTCTTTCAGGTCGATAAAATTAAATTATACCAAGTCTAGAAAATTCAGAGGGATACCAGTTTATCATTACACAGCTCCAAAGACCCTGTTTGCCAACGGGACCATCTATCCACCCAACGAGGGCTTCTGCCCATGCCGGCAATCCGGAATCCAGAACATTAGCGCCTGTCAATCAAGTATGTCTGTTGGATATTTTGGTTGTGTGAAGCCTTTCTGAAGTTTCCCATTTTCCTGAAAAGGGCCAGTTTGGAAGAGGCATCCACACAAGTGGACCAATAGCTACTGAAGGGATGATATTAGATTAGAAATGTTTAATCGAAGTAATACGTCTGAAGGGAAGTCGTTCCATGGGATACAGTATGTATGGAAAAAAAACAGACTTATGATCAGCCCTTGCACTTATGACCAGCATCCTCGTGGTCACATGATCAAAATTGGCTCACTTAGCAACTGTCCCCAGGTCATGTGATTGCCATCTGTGATCTTGCCAGATGGCTGCCAATAAGGAAGTCAGTGGGGAGCCGGTTTCACTTAACAACTGTGTGATTCACTTAATGGCTGCAGTGAGTTGCTTAACAACCTTGGCAAAAAAAAAGGGGGGGTTATAAAATTGGGCCCGACTCAACAACAGCCTTGCTTGGCCCAAGAAATTTCAGTTCCCCCTGTATTCGTACGTTGTATTTAAAATAGATAGTGGGAGAATTAGAATAGAATAGAATAGAATAGAATAGAATAGAATAGAATAGAATAGAATAGAATAGAATAGAATAGAATAGAATAGAATAGAATAGAATAGAATAGAGAAAAATAGAATAGAATAGAATAGAATAGAATAGAATAGAATAGAATAGAATAGAATAGAATAGAATAGAATAGAATAGAATAGAAAATATGGAATGGAATAGAATGGAATGGAATGGAATAGGGAAAATATGGAATGGAATAGAGAAAATATGGAATGGAATGGAATTCTGAAAGAATAGAATAGAACAGAATATAGAATAGAATAGAATAGAATAGAATAGAATAGAATAGAATAGAATAGAATAGAATAGAATAGAATAGAATAGAATAGAACAGAATATAGAATAGAATAGAATAGAATAGAATAGAATAGAATAGAATAGAATAGAATAGAATAGAATAGAATAGAATAGAGAATAGAATAGAATAGACTATACGGAATGGAATGGAATAGAATAGAATAGGGAAAATATGGAATTGAATGGAACGGAATGGAATTCTGAAGTAGAATAGAACAGAACAGAAGATAGAATAGGATAGGACACGACAGGACAGAATAGAATAATGGAATGGAATGGAATAGAATAGAATGGAATAGAATAGAATAGAATAGAATAGAATAGAATAGAATAGAATAGAATAGAATAGAATAGAATAGAATAGAATAGAATAGAATAGAATCTTAGAGGTCTTGTAGTCCAGCCCCCTGCTCTAGCAAGAGAACCCATACCATCTCAGACAGGTGAATGTCTAGTCTATTCTTAAAAATCTCCAGTGCTGGAATGCCCACAATTTCTTTCAAAATTGTTGAAGACTACCTATATAGTAGTTGCTTAATTCTGCTCCTGTGCATACAGAACTGGATAATCAGGGGTGTATATCTGATTTTCAGTTAATTTGATCATCACACATGGGCCTTTCTGCATCCAGGAGTGAATTTTCACCCTCTGGGTGGATGACCTTTTAGTGTCCCAGATCACATGACTCAAAGTTCCACCTTGCGGCACAGAATTAGCTTAACATTTGCAGTGATAATGCGAAGGTGTGCAGGAATTAGAAACCAAGAGAGGGAACCTCGTGGAGCTTGTAGGTAATGGTCAGCATTTTTTTTTCACCTCAGTGGCTTCTGTCATCTTCCTGTTTTCATGGCTGGGTCAGCCATAAAGCAAAGAGGAATTCAATCCAAATTCTTGGCTGACGGTCAAGCTTCAAGTCAATAAACATGTTTTTGCACATTTAAATCACTTGTATTTCTCCATCCTCATTTCTGTTTATTCATCTCCTTCCAGAGAGATCTTTTAGATCACCGATGTACATCTGCCCATTTTTTAAATTTGCAATTTGCATAACCTATGCAATTTTTTTTAAAAAAAATTGCAATTTGCCTAAGCTGCAGCCTTGCCCCGGAAATCTTTCGGCTATGCCGTGCTGCTATAAAGCTTCAGCCAATAAAAAAACGGGGCCACCCCTAGCATTGACTCGCTACACCGCTGAGGATTTGACTCAAGTACCTGGTCCTCATGATTGATGGAACTTCAAAGCATGGCTTCTCCCATGACCCGCTGGTCAGGAAAAGGGTCCTCAACAAATAATTTTATTATTTGATTTTAATTTTATTTTTTTCCCCCCTTCTAAAGATGCACCGATGTTTATTTCGCAACCTCACTTCCTCAACGCTGATCCAGCTTTACTGGACACGGTAGATGGTTTACATCCCAACGAAAAGGATCATGACCTGTTTGTTGATATACATCCAGTGAGTTTGCCTTTTAACTCTAATTGGTGGTTACGGCTGTTATCAGGGTGATGATTTGCACGTTGCCATATTTTATCAGCCCTTTTGCTCAAACAGGACAGATTGAATACAATTTCAGAAGTGGTTTCCATCCCATTTATTTAAACTAATTAACCCTGTTGCTGAGCTTGTCGATCAGAAGGTCGGCAGTTTGGCGGGTCGAATCCCGAGTGCCGCGTAACAGAGTGAGCGCCTGTTACTCGTCCCAGCTTCTGCCAACCTAGCAGTTCGAAAGCACATAAAAATGCAAGTAGAAAAATAGGGACCACTCCGGTGGGAAGGTAACAGCGTTCCGTGCGCCTTTGGCGTCTAGTCATGCCGGCCACATGACCACGGAGACGTCCTCGGACAAGCGCTGGCTCTTCGGCTTTGAAACGGAGATGAGCACCGGCCCCTAGAGTCGGAAACGACTAGCACGCATGTGCGGGGGAACCTTTACCTTTACCTTTTACATTTTGGGTTTGATGAATCGGAAAAGAATTTCCACTTTGTGGGTGGAAGTTATTTTAATACTGGCTTTGCCATTTTGGAAAACATCCCTTTCTTGAAAGCCTCAAAGCATCTCTTTGGTTTTTATTATGATGATTGTCACCATTGTTTTGACATTTGCAACTTCTGCCTTATATTTGCTGTTTTTAATTCATCATTGCACACTGCCCAGAGTTGGCTTGGTGAGCAAGGCGGCAGCCGGTATAAATTTGATTAAATAAATAAATTAGATTCCAACAGCGAAACAATGTATTAAAAGGGACCTAGCAACTTCCCTTTGCATTTTTTATTCTAAAATGAAATAGCTTGAGCGACTACTAATATCTCCTGCATGCAAATTTAAACAGCAAAACATTCATTTGCTCCTCCTGAACTCTTGTTTTTTTTCTAAACTGAATAGATAATTTAAAGCTTGCTAAAGGTCAGCTAAAGTTTCAAATTGACTTTAAGGTGCTATTTGAGAAACACAAGGAAGTAATAAATCAGTCTTTGCAATCATTTTTGATTTGTGATTATTATCTTTTTTAAAGATTGCTTAGGGCTTGCAAGACTGAGTGAAACAGTGACTAAAGGAAGGAATTTTTGTGGCTCTAAGAAGTGTACCAATCAGGTTGCACCTATGAATAAATCGGCCGGGAAGGGCTGCTAGAAAAGATGAAATCCTTACTTACAGATGCTCATAATTAAAATCTGTGTTTAGGGATCTGGCTGTGTGAAAAACCCTTTTGAGGAGTGAAAAAAGGGACCGATGACCATTTTTCACACTTGTGACCATTGCAGCAGGTGATTTACATTCGGTTGCTTGCTAAGTCTAAGTCACTCGCATTTATGACGGTCGCAGCATCCCGGGATCACGTGATCCCCTTTTGCCAACTTCTGACCAGCTGAGTCAATGGGGCAACCAGGCTCACTTAACAACCGTGTAGCTAACTTAAGAACGGCAGTGGTTCACTTAGCAAATGTGCTGAGAAAAGTCGTCAAATGGGGCAAAAAACTCAAGGAGCACGTTCCTCACTTAGCAACATAAACTTTGGGTTCCGTGGTGGCCGTACGTTCGAGGACTACCTGTATTTCTCCAATATTTTTTTTCCCCTACAGGCTTTGTGGTGTACATTTGGACACCAACAAAGCTGCAACCGCTCCTCACTTTGCAATTATTATGAATATGAGTGCAGGCCGTGCAAATGGGAATTCCTTTGCAGACATTCTGATAAGAGAATTGTTTCTGAAATGCAGAATATAAGAATCATGTAAGCAAGGATTTTTCCTGGTCTTTGAGAACCGCTTCCTTGGAATCTGGTACACCGTCTCTGTCCTCAGGCTGACTGGTCTCTCCTCCTTCTCCTTCCATCTTTCTCCCTCTTCTCTTTCTCCTTCTCTTTTTCTTTTTCCTCTTTCTCTTCTTCCTTGCTCTTCTTCACCTCTGCCTTCTCTTTCTCCTCCTCCTGTTCTTTCTCGCTCTTTTTCTTCTTCTTCTTCTCCTTCCCCTGCCTTTTTTCTTCCTTCTCTTTCTCCTTCCTCTTCTTCACCTTTTCCTTCCTTCTTTCTCCTCCTTCCATCCTCTCTTTCTCCTTCCATCCTCTCTTCCTTCCTCTTCCATGCTTCCTTCCTCCTATCTTTCTTCCTCCTCCTTCTTCTCCTTCCATCTTTCTCCTTCCTCTTCTTCTCCTTCCTCTTCTCCAACCCTCCTCCTCCTCCTCCCATCATCCTCCCCCTTCTCTTCACCACAAAACAGTAAATCACTCCCAACGCTGGCCTTCCTCCTCTTTTGCCCTCCTCCTCCTCCTCCCCCCTTTGGGTCAGCAAGGCCGTTGGGAAAGAGACGGAGAGAAAGGCATATCCCAGTTTGCTCATCCATCCTGGAGGCGGCATTGCTCAACCTTTCCAGCGATAAAGCTGCCAGGATGAATTTCAAGCACCTGATGTTCTGGGGCCCTTGAGCACCCCATGCCTTCTTCTTGCCCAGCTCCATGGGAACTGGAGAGATGTTGAGCCAGTCTTAACCTCAGAAAATGTCCCGTTCTCCCATGTAACCCTTGCAGGCATTCTCACGTTGGTGTTGCCAGTTCAGGCCCTTTAGGAGACAAGCCCTTGGAACGTGGTTTTGGGTGTTTTCATGGGAGAAGCAACTGCTTCAGAGCGAACGTCTCCAGTCAGTTTTCAAGCAAGGAGAAGAGGACCGGGGATACATCTGACTGAATTTGGCACTTCTTTAAAAAAATGGACCCTCGTATCCCCTTCTCTAGGGACGCAGTGGCTCAGTGGGTTAGGACACTGAGCTTGTCGATCAGAAGGTCGGCAGTTTGGCGGGTCGAATCCCGAGTGCCGCGTAGCAGAGTGAGCGCCTGTTACTCGTCCCAGCTTCTGCCAACCTAAGCAGTTCGAAAGCACGTAAAAACGGAAGTAGAAAAATAGGGACCACTACGGTGGGAAGGTAACAGCGTTCCGTGCGCCTTTGGCGTCTAGTCATGCCGGCCACATGACCACGGAGACGTCCTCGGACAAGCGCCGGCTCTTCAGCTTTGAAACGGAGATGAGCACCGGCCCCTAGAGTCTGAAACGACTAGCACGCATGTGCGGGAGAACCTTTCCCTTTCCCTTTATCCCCTTCTCTAGCAGGAGGGGAACGGTTGCACCTAGTACAGGTTACGACCAAATTTCCATCGTTAAGCGAGACAGCTGCTAAGTGAGTTTTGCCCCATTTTACGACCTTTCTTGCCACAATTGTTAAGTGAATCACTGCAGTTGTTAAGTTAGGAACATGTTAAGGGAATCTGGCTTCCCCATTGACTCTGCTGGTCAGAAGGTCACAAAAAGGGGATTACGTTGTCCCGGGACACTGCGACCATCATAAACATGAGTCCGTTACCAAGCGTCTGATTTTGAATCACGTGGCCCAGGGGATGCTGCAATGGTCATTAAGTCTGAAAAGCGGTCCTAAGTGCCTTTTTCCCCCCAGTACCGTTGTGACTTTGAACCGTCACTAATCAAGCTATTGTAAGTCGAGGACAAGCTGTACACCGACAGGTCAGAGCGCAAGAACTTGTTCTGCCGTCCATGTGCCCACTTTGTGTATGTGGGTACAAATCCGTGCATGCAAATTATGGGGTGATTTTTATTTTATTATATTTTTTTCCCTTTGTTCCTGTGGCCTGATTGCATTCATTTTGCTATTATTATTTTTTTTTGTAAGATTTCGTCAAATACACAACGCACTGCTTAGAGAGGCTTTGGATGCCTAGCCAAGGAAAAAAATCAAAGAGGTCTTTGTAAAAAAAACACAAAAAACAACTAAATCCGTTTCTTTTCTTTTTTTTCCCTGCAGCTGACAGGGATTCCCATGAACTGTTCGGTCAAAATGCAAATGAATCTGTTCATCAAACACGTCCCTGGCATCTGGTGAGTTGTGGGCCAAGCGCGCGGGGTGGTGGTGTGGGGGGAGATTGAGGTTAGAACAGCCAGTTTCTTTGGC
Organism: Vipera ursinii; assembly: GCF_947247035.1. NCBI lineage: Eukaryota > Metazoa > Chordata > Lepidosauria > Squamata > Viperidae > Vipera > Vipera ursinii. Next base: position 9,252,973 of record NC_139527.1, read on the forward strand.
TCTTCTGGGTGTCCTCTGCAACCCTCTTCGCCAGGAAACTGGGCTGCCAAGGCCATGGTGGGGGCCCCAGGCTCAGACCCAGAAAAGGAGGCACGGGGAGGTGGGCCTGGTGATTTTAAAATGAGGGTTCTCTCTTGATTTTTCCAGGCAAACCGGACAGATTAAGCCCGTGGTTTTGCCCATGATTTGGTTTTCTGAGGTAAGTGTGTGTCTGTCTGCCTGCTTACACATACACAGGAGCATGCACACACACACAGACACACACAGAAACACACAAACAGAGAGAGAGAGAGTCACAAACACACACACACACACACACACACAGAGAGAGAGAGAGAGAGAGAGAGAGAGAGAGAGAGCAATACCTAAAACACCTTCTGAGAAGGGTGTATATGTTGTTAGCTGCGAAGTCGTGTCCAACCCATCGCAATCCCATGGACAATGTTCCTCCAGGCCTTCCTGTCCTCTACCATCTTCTGGAGTCCATTTAAGCTCACGCCTACTGCTTCAGTGACTCCATCCAGCCACCTCATTCTCTGTCGTCCCCTTCTTCTATTGCCTTCAATCTTTCCCAGCATTAGGCTCTTCTCCAGTGACTCCTTCCTTCTCATTAGGTGGCCAAAGTATTTGAGTTTTAGCTTCAGGATCTGGCCTTCTAAAGAGCAGTCAGGGTTGATCTCCTCTAGGACTGACCGGTTTGATCGCCTTGCAGTCCAAGGAACTCGCAGGAGTCTTCTCCAGCACCAGAGTTCGAAGGCCTCAATTCTTTGGCGCTCAGCCTTTCTTATGGTCCAGCTTTCACTGCCATACATTGCAACTGGGAAGACCATAGCCTTGACTATACGCACTTTTGTTGACAGGGTGATGTCTCTGCTTTTTAGTGTGCTGTCTAGATTTGCCATGGCTTTCCTCCCCAGGAGCAAGTGTCTTTTAATTTCTTGGCTGCAGTCCCCATCTGCGGTGATCTTGGAACCCAGGAAAATAAAATCTGTCACTACCTCCATTTCTTCCCCATCTATTTGCCAGGAATTGAGAGGGCCGGATGCCATGATCTTAGTTTTCTTAATGTTAAGTTTCAACTCACCTTTGCACTCTCCTTCTTCACTCGCAACAAGAGGCTCTTTAGTTCCTCTTCACTTTCTGCCATTAGAGTGGTATCATCTGCATATCTTAGGTTGTTGATATTTCTCCCGCCAATCTTAATTCCAACTTTTGATTCATCTAGCCCTTCCTTTCTCATGATGTCCTCTGCATATAAGTTAAACAGGCAGGGTGACAGTATACAGCTTTGCCGGACTCCTTTCCCAATTTTGAAGCAATCAGTGGTTCTGTGTCCAGTTCTCACTGTTGCTTCTTGACCTGCATATAGGCTTCTCATGAGACAAATAAGATGGTCTGGTACTCCCATCTCTTTAAGAACTTGCCACAGTATGTTGTGATCCACACAATCAAATGCTTTAGTCAATGAAGCAGAAGTAGATGTTTTTCTGGAATTCCCTAGCTTTCTCCATGATCCAGCGTATGTTGGCAATTTGATCTCTAGTTCCTCTGCCTCTTCGAAATCCTGCCTGTACTTCTGGTAGTTCTCAATCCACATACTGCTGGAGTCTAGCTTGTAGGATTTTAAGCATAACTTTACTAGCATGTGAAATGAGTGCAATGGTGCAATAGTTTGAACATTCTTTGGCACTGCCTTTCTTTGGAATTGGAATGTAAACTGATCTTTTCCAATCCTGTGGCCACTGTTGAGTTTTCCAAATTTGCTGGCAAATTGAGTGTAGCACTTTTACTGCATCGTCTTTTGAATAGCTCAGCTGGAATACTGTCACCTCCACTAGCTTTGTTGTTGCTCAGCTTTCCTAAGGTCCATTTCAGTTCACATTCTAGGATGTCTGGCTCGAGGTCAGTGACCACCTCATCGTGGTTATCAGGGATGTTAAGCTCGTTCTTGTATAGTTCTTCTGTGTAATTTTGCCACCTCTTCTTAATCTCTTCTGCCTCTGTTAGGTCCCTGTCATTTTGGTCCTTTATCATGCCCATTTTTGCATGAAACGTTCCTTTCATCTCTCCAATTTTCTTGAAAAGATCTCTGGTCCTCCCTATTTTATTGTTTTCTTCTATTTCTTTGCACTGTTCATTTAAGAAGGCATTCTTATCTCTTCTAGCTATTCTCTGGAATTCTGCATTCAATTGGGCGTATCTTTCTTTTTCTCCCTTGCCTTTCGCTTCCCTCCTTTCCTCAGCTATTTGCAAAGCTTCCTCAGAGAGCCATTTTGCTTTCTTGCATTTCTTTTTCTTTGGGATGGTTTTGATTGCTACCTCTTGTACAATGTTGCGAACCTCTGTCCATAGTTCTTCAGGCACTCTGTCTATCAGATCTAATTCCTTAAATCTATTTGTCACCTCTACTGTATATTCAACAGGGATATGATTTAATTCATACATGACTGGCCTAGTGCCTTTCCCTACTTTCTTCAGTTTAAGCCTAAATTTTGCAACAAGAAGCTCATGGTCTGGGCCACAGTCAGCTCCTGGTCTTGTTTTTACTGACTGTATAGAGCTTCTCCATCTTTGGCCGCAGAGCATATAGTCAATCTGATTTCTGTGTTGACTGTCTGGTGATGTCCATGTGTAGAGCTGTCTCTTGGGTTGTTGGAAAAGAGTGTTTGCTATGACCATCGTATTCTCTTGACAAAATTCTATCAGCCTGTGCCCTGCTTCATTTTGTACTCCAAGGCCAAACTTGCCTGTTATTCCGGTTATCTTTTGGCTTCCTACTTTAGCATTCCAATCCCCCATGATGATGAGGACATCATTTTTGGGTGTTAGTTCTATAAGGTGCTGTAGGGCTTCGTAGAACCGGTCAATTTCATCCTCTTCAGCACTGGTGGTTGGGGCATAGACTTGGACCACTGTGATATTGAATGGTTTGCCTTGGATTCGAACTGAGATCATTCTGTCATTTTGAGGATTGTATCCCAGTATTGCTTTTCCTACTCTTTTATTGACTATGAAGGCTACTCCATTTCTTCTGAGGGATTCTTGCCCGCAGTAGTATACCTGATGGTCATCTGAATTAAATTCACCCATTCCTGTCCATTTTAGTTCGCTGATTCCTAAGATGTCGATGTTCAGTCTTGTCATCTCTTGTTTGACCACGTCCAGCTTTCCTTGATTCATGGATCTTCCATTCCAGGTTCCTATGGAGAAAAAATCTTTACAGCATCGGACTTTCCTTTCACCACCAGACACATCCACAGCTGAGCGTCCTTTCGGCTTTGGCCCAGTCGCTTCATTCTTTCTGGCGCTACTAGTACTAGCCCTCTGCTCTTCCCCAGTAGCATACTGGACGCCTTCCGACCTGAGGGGCTCATCTTCCAGCGTCATATCATTTTGCCTTTTGGTACTGTCCATAGGGTTTTCATGGCAAAGATACTGGAGTGGGTTGCCATTTCCTCCTCCAGTGGATCACGTTTTGTCAGAACTCTCTGCTATGACCTGTCCGTCTTGGGTGGCCCTGCACGGCATAGCTCATAGCTTCACTGAATTACGCAAGCCCCTTCGCCACGACAAGGCAGTAATCCATAAAGGGGAAGGGTGTATATAGTTTGCATTAATCAGGTTTTCCTTCCTTCCTTCCTTCCTTCCTTCCTTCCTTCCTTCCTTCCTTCCTTCCTTCCTTCCTTCCTTCTTTCCTTCCTTCCTTCCTTCCTCCCTCCCTCCCTCCATTTCCTCCTTTCTTTCCTTCCTTCCTTCCTTCCTCCTTCCCTCCCTTCCTCCATTTCTTCCTTTCCTTCCTTCCTCCCTCCCTCCCTCCATCTTTTCCCCCTTTCCTGCCTGACTTCCTTCTTTTCCCTCCCTCCCTCCCACCTTCTTTCCTCCTTCCTCCATCCATCCCACTTTTTCCTCCTTTCCTTCCTTCCTTCCCTCCCTCCCTCTAAATGTTCATTACTTAAATTGATAATTTTGCACAATAGTCTATTTTGGGTTGTGTTTTTTTTGATAATGATTTATTTCACACTTGGCAGCTGAATTTTACTGTGACTTATACTCCTGCTTGACAAGAAAATAAAAGTCCCTCTGAAGGAAAGTTTGGGGGCGTTGGTGAGAAGCAGCTCTGGTCGGTCCTTGGTTAACCTGCTGTGATGTCACAGAAGGGACATGCTCATTCAAGACCAAATCTGAGCGAAAGGGGACCGCAGGGCAGTGGACGTTGGGGGCTGGAAGGACAATTTCGTCAAGCAGAGAGAATTAGATGCAGAGAAACTCTCTGCCCCTTTGCCAAGGGATGAGGTCGGATGGACAAGGGGAAAAGACCCACACAGAATGGGCCCCTCACACACCCACAACCATGGAAAGCAAGCTGGATGCTGATTGTTTCCTTCCTTAGTTTCAGCCACATTCTCCCACTCTGCTAAGAATCCTGCCTCTTCGAAGCAGGCAATAAAATCTTATGGGGAACTAGAATTACTCACTGTTTGTTTCTCTCTTCTGAACAGAGCGGGGAGATTGTAGGAGATATTTTTAATGATTACTATACCCATCTGATCATCCTCCCTTCATTGCTGGAATACCTGAAGTACTGCCTGATGGGACTGGGAGGACTTCTGTTCTTAGCAGCTGGCTCAGTCGGGTTGAGGAGCAAGGTAGGCATCAAGTGATCTGTTTCTTTGTTCTTCTAGATCAGGGGTGTCAAACTCAGTTTCATTGAGGGCCGCATCAGCATTGCGGTTGCCCTCAGGGGTCCAGGTGGGTATGGCCAGGGTGGGCGTGGCCTACTGGGTGGGCGTGGCTAGAGTGCGTATGGCTTACTGGGTGGGCGTGGCCAGCTCTACATCGTTCGCATCAAGGGTGCCCATGGGGGGGCCTGGGCAGGAGTGGGACAGATCTGGGGGTCTCTGGCAGAAGGAGGGTCTCTGGGCCAGGGCCAAGGCAGCGGGGGCCATTCCCTCCCTGTTTCCAGGATGGTTTCGTGGGCCACATGAAACCACTTCGTGGGCCGGATTCGGCCCCCAGGTCTTGTGTTTGACATGTCTGTTCTAGATCCTTGTGATCTTTCTCTGCCGCCAGTCAGACCATTGCTTCCCTCTTCATCCAAATGCTATTCTCGTTCTTCTTCTTCTTCTTAACTTGCACAGAAAGCATTTTTTTAAGGAAACAAACAAGAAACTTGGAGCTGAGGGTCAGCAAAATTGGACCAACATGGCTCTTGCTGAACTTCTCCTTCCGAGGTTTCAGTGAGATGGCAATAATTCGCACTCGTTGCCTCCCACCTAGAGTTGGCTTTCTACAGGCTGCGTGTGCCATCCTCCTTCTGGGCCTAGGCCAGGGGTAGGCAACCTCGGCTCTTTTATGACTCGTGGACTTCAACTCCCAGAATTCCTGAGTCAGCTATGCTGACTCAGGAATTCTGGGAGTTGAAGTCCACGAGTCATAAAAGAGCCGAGGTTGCCTACCCCTGGCCGAGCCAGTTTGAGCTGCCAACTCTTTCTCAGTTTGAGCTGCCAACTCTTTCATGAGGTGGTCCCGTCCAAGGAGAAGAGCTTCATCCTTGAAGTTCCACTTTGGTTCAAGGCCACCGGGAAAACAGGAGTCAGCTATGGATCTCCCAGTGGATTAGAAGGTATCTCAGCCAGGAAGCTTAACAAGATCCAAGGTGTCCCTCAAAGAGAAGATTGTGGAAGATTTCCTGAGAAATGGCCAGATCCAGAGCCGTCGAGTGAAGAAGAAGCAGTTTTTGTGCCAGTTGTGACTCGGAAGCTGAGGTTGTATTTTTGAAGCAGCCATCAAAACAGCCTGTTCCTTCCTGTTCAGTTTTTTTTTCCCTAGGGCTAGGCAATATGAGAAACACCATACAACTCTCCCAAGTTGCAGTCCAACAGAATAGAATAGAATAGAATAGAATAGAATAGAATAGAATAGAATAGAATAGAATAGAATAGAATAGAATAGAATAGAATAGAATAGAATAGAATAGAAAATATGGAATGGAATGGAATGGAATGGAATAGAAAATATGGAATGGAATAAAATGGAATGGAATGGAATAATAGAATAGAATAGAATAGAATAGAATAGAATAGAATAGAATAGAATAGAATAGAATAGAATAGAATAGAAAACATGGAATGGAATGGAATGGAATGGAATAGAATAGAAAATATGGAATGGAATAGAATGGAATGGAATAATAGAATAGAATAGAATAGAATAGAATAGAATAGAATAGAATAGAATAGAATAGAATAGAAAATATGGAATGGAATGGAATAGAATAGAAAATATGGAATGGAATAGAATGGAATGGAATGGAATAATAGAATAGAATAGAATAGAATAGAATAGAATAGAATAGAATAGAATAGAATAGAATAGAATAGAATAGAATAGAATAGAAAATATGGAATGGAATGGAATGGATTAGAATAGAATATAGAATAAAGTAGAGAGTAGAGAGTAGAGAGTAGAGTAGAGTAGAGCTGGAAGGGACCTTGGAGGTCTTCTAGTCCAGCCCCCCACTCAAGCAGAAGACCCTATACCTTCTCAGACAAATGACTGTCCAGTCTCTTCTTAAAAACCTCCAGTGATTACCTCCAGCAATTTAACACTTGCAGTGATTCACTAAATCACTGTGGCCAGAAACTTTGTAAAATGGGGCAAAACTCACTTAATCAATGTCTCACTGAACGACAGATATGTTGGGCTCACTTGTGGTCATAAGCCGGGGACTGCCTGCAAATAATTGGAGGAACAATCCATTTCATTGTGCCCTACGTAATTGGCAGTTTCCCCCTTCTCTCGACAGATGAGAAGTTACGATTTTTGGAAGCCTGTAAGAGTTCATCTGGCTTTTTTTTTAAAAAAAACCCGTTGCAACCCCTGAGAAGCAGCTCTGCTTTACAGTCTGCAGTTGGTGCTGATTTAGCACTAGCAATAGCCCTTAGACTTATATACCGCTTCACAGTGCTTTACAGCCCTCTCTAAGCAGTTTACAGAGTCAGCCTGTTGCCCCCAAGAATCTGGGTCCTCATTTTACCGACCTCAGAAGGACGGAAGGCTGAGTTGAGCTTTAGCCAGTGAGACTCGAACTGCCGAACTGCTGGCAGCCGCAGTCAGCAGAATTAGCCTGCCCTCTAACCACTGGGTCAACCTGACTCATTCACGATGGTGTTTCTCAACATCTCCTCCTCCTCCTCCTCCTCCTCCTCCTCCTCCTCCTCCTCCTCCTCCTCCCCCTCCTCCTTTGGAAGCTGCAAGTCCCCACAGTCACAAGTTGTATCTAAAAGTCACAAGTTATATCTAATGGCCTCAAGAAACTCCCCCCATGGCATCTGATCTCCTATGAGGCTGAGTCAACAGTATTGCACATACTTCGTCAGGGGGTTGAACTGGAAGTCCTCCAAGGTCCCTCCCGACTCTGTTGTTCTCTGTTCTGCAATGGGGTATAATCTCAGCAGCTCATTTGTTGGAAACCTCTGGCTTCCATGCTGGTGGCCTGCTTTGGGCATTGTGGAAAAAAGAGGCACCATCATTCATACCTAGTCCAGTCACAGAATGTTATGGGGTGGGCATTAGTTTTGCATTCAGTTTTGGTCTCCACACTATAAAAAAAGATGTTGAGACTAGAAAAAGTGCAGAGAAGAGCAAACAAGAGGGGCTGGAGGCTAAAATACATGAAGAACGGCTTTAGGAACTGGGCTAGTGTAGTGAAGAGAAGGTCCATGGAAGACATGATAGCAGTGTTCCAATATTTGAGGGGCTGTCACAGAGGGGAGGGGGGGTTTCAACCTATGTCCAAAGCCCCTGAAGGCCAGACAAGGAATAATGGATGAAAACTGATCGAGGAGAGATTCAACCTAGAAATAAGGAGAAATTTCCTGACAGCGGAAACAATCAACCAATGGAACAGAAGTTGCCTTCAGAGGTTGTGGGAGCTTCATCACTGGAGGCTTCCAAGGAGAGACTTATCTGGAATGGTGTAGGGTCTCCTGCTTGGGTGGAGGGATTGGACCAGATGATCTGTCTTATACAGTCCCTTCCAACTCTGTTATTCAAGCTTTATGAGGCTTCCTGCAGGCTTCTGAATCTGTCCGATTAAACCTGGCTACCTGCAAGTCGTTTCTCCACTGGATCAGAAGATCAGGTTAGAAAGCAGAGCCCATTCTTCTAAAGCTTGTCCCCGGGTTTCGTGTGGTGTTCACACTGGACCTGTTTACTTTCTCAACAGACGTTGTATCTGTCACAGCAGAAGGATCGGCCAGTTGCCATACAGATCCCACCTAAACCGGGCACTAATTATGGGTATCATGGCCCATTGGTAAGAGATCCTTCAGTGGATCGCTTTGAAAAAGCTAGATGTCTAACGGAGAATTCCCCTTTTCTGATCTCTCTTGCATTACTCAAAACAAAACATTGCAAGCTTCCCTAACTCATCTGTTGAATGTTACAGGAGTCTTGTCACAACACTAGCAACGTTTGTTCACTGTGCAAACTTGTGAATGTTTGTATAACTCTGTGTTTTTTGTAGCATGGCTTTCAGCCCACCTGCCTGGCACTCAGTTGATTGAAAATATGTAGCACACCTCCATGTTTTAACAATAATTCGCTTCTTAAATCAATTTTAAATCATATTTAAAATGATAAACTTAAGCGTGTTTTTAAATTAGGATGAACAAGTCCTCTGATCTCCTAAAGTTAATTTAAAAAGAGCATAATCTAATTGATAAAACCATTCCCTTCTTCCTTCCTGTCTTCGATCAGTAACATAAATGTCCTAAAACTCTAGCCTAAACTGATTTAAACCAGTTTAAATTCCCTAATTATTTTCTAGGGAAAAAGCTTTTTATTTTGGCGTAGTAATAAAAACTCAGCACCAAGAGGGGCAATCCAGGCCTCCAGGAAAAAAGCCAGCTTGCAGTGGATGGAGATGAAATAATAGGCGGAGATCTGAAAAACACACAAAAAAATAAAATACAAAAGGTAACGTCAAATTCGCGTTTAACAATGCCAGCAAAAGGTAGCTTGACTTACTTTTAAAACCTCGGCTTTTAAAATGGCTGATGGAATGGCTCGCTGCTTTAAAAAAATGTTTCAGCTAATCTTATCCAATGGCTTCTGCTTTTTAGTGGCCCCCTAACTTTTATCACTGCCTCACTCATTCCTCCCCATATAACAACCACTTGAATCTGCTATGACTTCTCCCTCCCCCCCCCCGCGCCCCCATCTTTCGATACAGACCAATGAAAAGATTGTAAGAATCGATCCGCAGAGTTCTCTTGCTTTTGCTAAGCCTCAGATGGTGTAATTCTCAGGACCCAACTAACAACCTTTCTAAAAACCTTTATGAAATTTCGCAGGATGAGTATATGTGACGCTGAAGACACCCCACCCCCCGCCGCCCCCCAACTCCTGGTCTTTAGAGACCTCTGGGTGACTTTGCCCAATCAGAAACAAGGAAGATACAAGAAGTCCTTGATTTACGACCGGTCACCATTCCAAGTTACAACGGGCTTCCCCAAAGCTACTTACAACTCAGATTCAAAGTTCTGACGGTCCCATTATCAGATTTTGGGTGCTTGGCCAACAAGGCTGCATTTCCACCTATTTGCAGCATCCCTCAGTCATGTTTTGTGGGGGTGGGGGTTGCCAGAAGCTAACTGATTTCTAGCAAAAACAAAAACACCCGCATCCATTTCAGAAGAGGTTTGCTTCACTACTATGGCATTTCCTTGATGGCCACCCGAAAAAGGTTATAAAATCAGTGACGCGCTTAATGAGAGAGAGAGAAGAGAGAAGAGACTGGCCAGCCACTTGTCTGAAATGGTATAGGGTTTCCTGCCTGAGCAGGGGGTTGGACTAGATGACCTCCAAGGTGCCTTCCAACTTATTATTATTATTATTATTATGACCAGCATGACTTATGATTCTAATTCTGGGCTCAGTTATAATCATAAATCTAGGACTACCTGTACTCCCTAAATCAGGGGTCTTCAAACTTGGCCCTTTTATGACTTGTGGACTTCAACTCCCAGAATTCCTCAGCCAGCAAAGCTGGCTGAGGAATTCTGGGAGTTGAAGTCCACAAGTCATAAAAGGGCCAAGTTTGAAGACCCCTGCCCTAAATAAAGCCTCTGGAACAATCTTGTGGCAGTGAGTTGGTAAGGATTCTGCAAATTGCAAAGAAGCACTGTGGTTTATCCAGAGTCTTCTGCCCGTGCAGGGCATCGCATCTTCAGAATGGAAACCCTGACCACACAGAAAGATCCTGGGTGCTCTCTGAGTCTGGGTGGTTTTCTTGCAGACGTTTCATGACCCAACTAGGTAACACCAGCAGTGGAAGGAGGAGGAAGAAGAGGGGAGGGGGGGACAACTACGGGGTCCTTGGTGGTCTCTGAGCTGGGTGGTTTTCTTTCAGACGTTTCGTGACCCATTTAATATCAGCAGTGATAGAAGGGAGTGGGATTTGCAGAGAGGAGGAGGAGGAGGAGGAGGAGGACAACTATGGGGTCCTTGGTGCTTTCTGAGCTTAGTGGTTTTATTTCAGACATTTATTTATTTTATTTATTTTAATTCCATTTATATCCCGCCCTTCTCCGAAGACTCAGGGCGGCTTACAAGCTTAGCAGTAGCCTTCATTCTATGTATATGCCTGCTTGTTAGGGCTTTCACACACACACCCCAAGCGGCATTATTACAAAGTCAGCTTATTGCCCCCAACAATCTGGGTCCTCATTTTACCTACCTGGGAAGGATGGGAGGCTGAGTCAACCTTGAGCCTGGTGGGACTCGAACCTGCACTAATTGCAGGCAGCTGGTGTTACTTAAGGAGGCATTAGCCCACTGCTCCACCAAGGCTTTCATTACCCAAACGAGCACCGATGATGCTACCTAGTTGGGTCATGAAACATCTGCAAGAAAACCACCCAGCTCAGAGAGCACCCAGGACCCCAGAGTCTTCTTCCTCCTCCTCTCTGCAAACCTCACTCCCTTCTAGCACTGGGGATGTTCCCTTGTAGGGTCACGAAGCATCTGCAAGAAAACCACCAAGCTCAGAGAGTACCAAGGACCCTACAGTCATCAACCTCCTCCTCCTCCTCCTCCTCCTAGCACTGATGATGCTACCTAGTCAGGTCATGAAACATCTGCAAGAAAACCACCAAGCTCAGAGAGTACCAAGGACCCTACAGTCATCAACCTCCTCCTCCTCCTCCTCCTCCTAGCACTGATGATGCTACCTAGTCAGGTCATGAAACATCTGCAAGAGAACCGCCCAGGGACCCCAGTCTTTCTTCTTCCTCCTTCCTCCTCTTCCCCCTCCCCTCCTCCTCCCTTCTAGCACTGATGATGCTACCTAGTCAGGTCATGAAACATCTGCAAGTGAACCACCCAGCTCAGAGAGCACCAGGGACCCCAGTCTTTCTTCTTCTTCCTCCTCCTCCTCCTCTTCCTCCTCCTCCCCCTCCCCTCCCCCTCCCTTCTAGCACTGATGATGCTACCTAGTCAGGTCATGAAACATCTGCAAGTGAACCACCAAGCTCAGAGAGCACCAGGGACCCCTTCATTTCAACCCAGTGCTACAAATATTCTCCCTTATTGTTTCTACGTTGCATCAGAGAGAGAGAACTTTAGATGCTCACCCACTTGGCATATTCCTCAAACCCGTGAGAGCAAGGGACCCCTCGCTGCCTGTTTGCTACCTTATTCAAGAGAACCCTTGAATAAGGGATAGTTGACCTTCCCCGGCCCTTAGAAAAGAAACCAGAAAAATAAAGATTGGGCAAGTTTTCCTCTCTAAACAGGAAATAAATTTTGCTTTCCTCTTTAGATGATTAATATTGATGTAACTTAATGGTTTATAGACGCCAACCAGATTCGAACCGTGGCCTGTCTGAATCCAATCCAACGCCTTGACCCCAATGAAACCTGATTTGGTTTGATGTATTTAATTAAACAATAGGCGGAGAAGGCAAGGTTCTAGGTGCAACCTGTTAAATCATCTTCCCCTCACCTGGAGACTTGCAGAGAGCTTGATGCTCCAGTTTTTAACCATGATGGGATGATCTCAGTTTGTTCCATTATCTCTGAAGGACACCGGGTTGGGCTACGCTAAACCACAGAATTCAGGGGCAGAGGAATCAATGTGGGAAAGGATGAGAGGTCAGAATGGGAAGTTGGCTCAGCTGAGGATCAAGCCAACTCACATATTTCAGCATCCGTGCAGTTCTAACTTAACTTCTGACTTCTTTTCAGAGAAAGGCTGCAAAAGGGACTTTGCAAACGCCCAACCGTCTGGAAGCTTCAGAAACAAGCCCACTTCTGCAGGAGGACCCAAACCCACCTCACAATAGCAGCAAACCCAGATAAACCTCATTTCCTTCTCATGAAGGATCTCAAGTTCTTTTATCAACCCTGCTTAACTGCAGATGGGGGGGGGGGATGAAAAGGAACAGATGGCTCCCTTGGAAACATGAGGACTGTGCTGCCCAGGGGAAGGAGTTGGGACTCCTGTCCCAAGCAGCCAGCCTACTTACTCCAGATTGTTTTTTCTCGTGCCAAGATTTGAAGAACCTCAACAGCAACCTCTTGAGTTGGAAGACCCCGGATGGAGGACCCTTGGAGAGGCGAGCAAAGCCACCAATCTATTCCCATCCTTCCTGGATTTTTTTTCCAGCTTCTCGTCCCTTTCTTAAAGGGGATCTTCCATTGTCAGCCTTACCAGGTAGACCAGACAGGAAACACGACCAGCTGAGTTAATTCTGCTTTTTTGTAAGGCCACATCAACAGAATCTTGCCAGCCGGAAAGCACAATTCTCCCCTGCCCGTCTCCTTTACAGCCTGAGAAATTTGGGAGGACTCCGCTTCTGAGCGTGTCTCTCTCTCTCTCTCTCTCCACCCATCCAGCTGCGGGGCTAAGCAGTCTACTATATAACTTTTCCCTCAGCAGCATCTTCTCAGGCGCCAGGAAAATCAAGAGATTCGGGCAGTTCAAACGAGCCTAATGATTTATGGCAAGCTTAAGAGCTCGCTGCAAGAATATGAGGAGCTACTAACGGGGATTTTTCACGGGAGTTAAGAAAGGAATTCAAGGTGGGCTAGATTTAGAGACCCTTGTGGGCATGCAGGGACTCAGGGCACGTTTGACCCCTTTCCTTCGGGCTCAGCCTGGTCATCTCCTGCCCATCTCATCCCTCCATCTCCCAAGGACATTAACTTAACCATGACAGCCTTCCCTTTTACAGCCAAAGAAACTAGAGACGGTCCCTTCTCCACCCATTATGCCGCTGTGGGCTAAGCAGTCTCTTCTCTTGACCCTCCCCTTGGTCAGTGTCTCTGGGCCATTCTCCTATTCCCTTCACCTGTGTGGCTATTCGCGTAGCTGTCTGACTGTTGCGTCCGTAAAAGATCTTTTAAATGTAGTCTCTTTCCCTTCTTGACACAAGAGCTGCACAAATGGTCATTCAATTCTGGCCCCACGCACAGCACATGAAGACGAAATGAAATGAGAGCAGATTTGTGGATGCAGATGAACTGTTCCTGACTGGTTTGGGCCTGGAAACAGATCTACATTTTTTTTTGCCGACAATCTATCACTGTTTAGAAGCACCAGCACAACATCCAGCCAAACCAGCTGGAAATAGACATTGGGGCAGGTCTCTCTCTGTGTGTGTGTGTGTGTGTGTGTGTCTTTGCACAAACATTTTCGCTGTGAACTTTTGAAACCCATACGTGAATCTCCTTTCAGGGAAGACTTTGGCACCCCCAAAGTTGATTCTGCCTTTTCCAGCAAGCATCTGCTCTTTTAAAAAAACAAAAAGAAGCAAATAATATTATTCACCTTTTTAATAAACGTAATAAAGGCTAATGCAAACTAAACTAGAAAAAGAAAAGTTTGGAAGGTGCAGAAAAAACGAAAGGAAGAGAAAAAACGAGAGAAAGGCAACCAAAGTGAATAATAATAAAAAATCACCTTCCACCTTTGTCATGCTGAGCACAAGCTAATATAGTAATTTTTCATCCTCTTTGAAAATTGCAAATAAATTAAAAACCTTCATTCACTTAGACCGAGTTTTATCAATGCGCAATCCAGAAACGGTCACCCCTTTCAGCAAAAAGCCCATGAGGAGTTACCAGAAATCTCAAATACAGGTAGGCCTCAGCTTATGACTGTCCTCACACTTACGCCTGTAGCAGCGTCTCCAGTCATGTGATCAAAATTCAGGCATTTGGCAACCGGCATATATGTCCAACAGTTGCAGCATCCCAAGATCACTGTTTACGATTTTCCTATCTGCTTCCCTATGAGCAAGTCAATGGGGCAAACCTAATGACCATTTGATTCACTTAAGAACTGCAGTTTCACTTAACAACATGGCAAATCGGTGGTACAATTGGGTGTGACTCATTTAGCAACAGAAATTCTGGTCCCAGTAGAGATTGGTAAGCTGAGAACTAGCTGGGTGCTGTCCTTGGATTAGGAATTCCACCGTCCCTGTGTCAAGAGTGTTTTTGTCTACCACAAGCTCTAGTCTTGTGTTTCAGATGTTTTATTCTAGCCACCAGTCCTTGGGAGTCCAACTCTTATTTTTAAAGAGAGAAAATATCATAGTTTAACAGCTAGGTTTTTACTGCAATCCTAATGTCCTGGTTCCGACAGATGAAACTCTTCAAAAGAACTTTGAGGCATTGTTTACCTTAAAGGATCTTTTATTCGAGTAGCATAGCATCAGTACTTACATAATTGAAGCCAAAAGCTGAATTCCCTTCACCTGGGCACGTAGTATCAAAGCACAATTCCCTCCTCCAATTAGCAGTCATAAATCACATCCCCCAATTAGTTTGAAGTGTGCGGGCTTCCTCTCCAGCTCTCCAGCCCGCCAATTCTTTATCAGCTTTGGGCTCAGTAACCTTGATTCTCACGCTACATTTAGTGTTGTTATGTCTAGCTGGACTCTCATTCACATCCCCCCTCCCAGCATCATCTAACTCTAAAAGCAAAAGGGAAAAAATGGCTACACTTCCATCTGTTGTCAATGCAAAAACATCCAATGTTAGCAGCGTTGACACCTAAATTGCATTAACAGAGGGATTCAATCAAGATCGCGTGAGGGACAAATGCCATGCTATAAAGCCTTAGTAAGACCACACCTAGAATACTGCAACCAGTTTTGGTCTCCACACTATAAAAAAGATGTTGAGACTCTAGAAAAAATGCAGAGAAGAGCAACAAAGATGATTAGGGGGACTGGAGGCTAAAACATATGAAAAACGGTTACAGGAACTGGGCCTGGCTAGTCTAGTGAAGAGAAGGACCAGGGGAGACATAGCGGTGTTCCAATATTTGAGGGGGGTTCACAGGAGGGGGGCAACCTAATTTTCCAAAGCACCCAAAGGTCGGACAAGAGATAATGGATGGAAACTGATCAAGCAGAGATTCAGCCTAGAAATAAGGAGAAATTTCCAGACAGTGAGAACAATCAACCAATGGAACAGAAGTTGCCTTCAGAGGTTGTGGGAGCTTCATCACTGGAGGCTTTCAAGAAGAGACTGGACTGCCATCTGCCAGAAATGGTGTAGGGTCTCCTGCTTGGGCAGGAGGTTGGACTAGATCAGGGCTTTTCAACCAGTGGTATGTACAACTGGTTGTACAACCACCTGTTGTACATTGGCACCTGGCAGGTGGTACGCGACCATCCTAGAAAAGTGGTAGCAGGGGAGGGGAATGAGCTGAACCGGTGGCAGCACCGCACAAGCCTGAGCGAGAGACGGCTGGAGCTGCAGGGCTGTCAGGGCTCAGCGGAAGCGCCAGGATCAGCACTAGGCTCCAGCTGGAGGTTGGCGCTGATCCTGGCGCTTCTGAGCCTAGAAGAGGCGCCGATCAGCTGGAATGTTGCAGCATCTTCAGGGTCTTGTGATTTACATTCAGATGCTTGGCAACTGATTCATATTTATGACGGTCACAGTGTCCCAGGGTCATGTGAAGTGACCAAAACCTGCTGCAACCACCCAGCACACGGGGGGGGGGGGAAATAAAAACCAAACACCACCCCACCCCACCCCCGCTGCCAATCCTCAACAGAAATGCTCACAACAATGAAAACCTTGGATAGGAGGAAGAGCGCTGCTGGGCGGCCAGGCAGGTGTCTTGCTCAGCTGTGGCTTGAGGGGCACTTTTTTCAGTGCCATTGTAACTTTGAGCAGTCACTAAGCGAACTGTTGTAAGTTGAGGACTACCTGTACTTCATCACTTTTTTCCTTTTTTTTTTTTTGGACATCAAGTTGTTGACACCTTTCTAGGCGACTGGTGGTACTTGGATGTTGCCATACCCTAAAAGTGGTACAATGGGTGAAAAGGTTGAAAAACCCTGGACTAGATGACCTCCAAGGACCCTTCCAACTCTGTTACTCTGAGCTTTTGATGCAGGTCTGAATATGTCATGTGGCCACTAGGTGGCGGTGTTGCATTGTGATTTTACATTTCAATTTATTGCACAAACAGATACAAGGAATTCATCTGGGTTAGGAAAAGTCCATCCAGCCTCTTGCATGGGATAAAGTGGGATATCTTGATCCAAAGATCCCACAGTCACAATTGTGTCAGATGGTGGAGGCCCTGTTCTCCAAGCTCACCCTCTCAATAAGCCATGATTAAACATTAAACTGCTGGAGAAGACTCCTGCGAGTCCCTTGGACTGCAAGGCGATCAAACCGGTCAGTCCTAGAGGAGATCAACCCTGACTGCTCTTTAGAAGGCCAGATCCTGAAGCTAAAACTCAAATGCTTTGGCCACCTAATGAGAAGGAAGGACTCACTGGAGAAGAGCCTAATGCTGGGAAAGGTTGAGGGCAAGAGAAGAAGGGGACGACAGAGAATGAGGTGGCTGGATGGAGTCACTGAAGCAGTAGGCGTGAGCTTAAATGGACTCCAGAAGATGGTAGAGGACAGGAAGGCCTGGAGGAACATTGTCCATAGGGTCGCGATGGGTCAGACACGACTTCGCAACTAACAACAACAACAACAAACATTAAACCCAATTTACTGGGGGGCAGAAGTCTTCAGTGGACAGAAGAGACAGTCAGCCCCAAATAGCTGCATCAGGCTCCACTGTGATCTGGTAATTAGGATCTCATAATAAATTAATTCATGGACATCTCAACCTTGAAGGAGAGTGTGCCCACCGCGGTGTCTAAATCACAAGCCCCTTTAGGAGACAATCGGAGTTACTCTGACCATCATCTCTGCCCTAAACGGTCATCTTCGTGGAGAGGTTAAAAGCTTGAGGACGAGAGAGTGGTTTGAATCCATCCGTCTTTAGCCGTGGTGAAGAGCCCTGGAGACAGCCTAGAGAATAAGTGAGGTCAATGTTCTGAAGCTTGCATAGAGACATTAAGACCCAATTTCCATTGCACACAGAGCATATTTATCATCAGAGAAGCTTTTAAGGAAATGCCTGTGTCTCCAGCAATGTTGGAAGGCTTAATTGCATTAGCATTGAGCTGTCTCAGCTTTACAACTTGAGACCGGCTTTCTAGCGGGATCTGGGTTAAGAATAGTGTTGTTGAGAAGGACTTGGCTTTCAGCACTGGGCTGGAGAAGGCCACCCATCTGCCCTCTGGGAGTCATGGAGTCCAGATCTGAGAACAGAACAGAATAACAGAGTTGGAAGGGACCTTGCAGGTCTTCTAGTCCAACCCTCGGCTCAAGCACAAATGGCTGTCCAATTTCTTCTTGAAAACCGCTAGTGATGGAGCATCCACAATTTATGAAGGCAAACTGTTCCACTGTTTTACTGGTCTTACGGTCAGGAGATTTCTCCTTTGTTCTAGGTTGGTTCTCAATTAGTTTCCATCCATTGCTTCTTTTTTTTTCCCTGCCCTAGCTGCTTTGGAGAATAGAACAGAAAAATGGAGTCGGAAGGGACCTCGGAGGTCTTCTAGTCCAACCCCCTGCTCAAGCAGGAAACCCTACACCATTCCAAACAGATGGTTGCCCAGTCTCTTCTCAAAAGCCTCCAGTGATGGAGCACACACAACTTCTGAAGGCAACCTGTTCCACTGGTCGATTGTTCTCACTGTCAGGAAATTCCTCCTTAGTTCTAGGTTGCTTCTCTCCTTGACTCGTTTCCATCCGTTGCTTCTTGTTCTGCCTTCAGGCGCTTTGGAGAACAGGTTGACCCCCTCTTCTCTGGGGCAGACCCTCAGATCCTGGAAGACTGCTATCGTGTCCTTTGAGAACAAGTCATGTCAAGGGGAAGGGCCCTCTACTAATTCTGACAGTAACTTTGGCCCGGTGATCTAATGCTATTTTATTTTTTATTTTTATTTTTAATTCCATTTATATCCCGCCCTTCTCCGAAGACTCAGGGCAGCTTACAAGCTTAGCAGTAGCCTTCATTCTATGTATATGCCTGCTTATTAGGGCTTTCGCCCCCACCCCAAAGCGGCATTATTACAAAGTCAGCTTATTGCCCCCAACAATCTGGCTCCTCATTTTACCTACCTGGGAAGGATGGAAGGCTGAGTCAACCTTGAGCCTGGTGGGACTCGAACCTGCACTCATTGCAGGCATCTGGTGTTACTTAAGGAGGCATTAGCCCACTGCTCCACCAAGGCTATTATTTATTCCATCCTGCTCTTATTATATTCTACTTCGCTAAAAGGAAGGCAAAGCTTTTCTTTCTTTTA
Source organism: Vipera ursinii (assembly GCF_947247035.1). Classification (NCBI taxonomy): domain Eukaryota; kingdom Metazoa; phylum Chordata; class Lepidosauria; order Squamata; family Viperidae; genus Vipera; species Vipera ursinii. The sequence continues at coordinate 9,271,653 of NC_139527.1, forward strand.
CCCCCCTCTACTCTTCTTTTTCCCCCCTCTTTCTCTTCCCCATTTTCTTACTGTTTTCATTTTCATTTGTATTTTATACTTTGATAAGTTAAAAGAATATTATAAAAAGAAAAAAGAACACAAAAACTTTCTACCAGCTAGGAATGATATGTCCAAATCACAGGACAAGAAGCAACGGATGGAAAACTCATCAAGGAGAGAAGCAACCTAGAACTAAGGAGAAACTTCCTGACAGTTAGAACAATTAAGCAGTGGAACAACCTGCCACCAGAAGCGGTGAATGCTCCAACACTGGAGGTTTTTAAGAAGAAACTGCACAACCATTTGTCTGAAATGGTATAGGGTTTCCTCCCTGAGCAGGGGGTTGGACTAGATGACCTCCAAGGTCCCTTCCAACTTTTATTATTATTATTATAAACTGTCAGCTCCAGAATGCCATTCCATTCATTCTGCAGCACTGGCACACAGCCCTGCTGTGTTTTCACACCAGCTTACCCGGAGACACAATGAGATGCAACAAAGTGAGTGGGTTTACTAAGCGATGGCTTTCAAAGGTTAGATCACTTTGGGGACAATTAAGGAGGGGGGGAATGCGATGGAGAGGACAGGAAGACCTTTGGCAGAGTGGCCTTTCCTGAAAATGGCGTTTTGCATTTGCTAAGTTCGTTTGCAGCAATTAACTGCCCAGCTGGATACACTTGGCAGAGGGAGAAGAAACGGAGGCCACAGGATCCTTGATCAATAAAACGCATTTCAAATTTGGGCAAGCAATACATACACACGGTCTCAATGGTGAAGTAACTAAATCTCCCACTTTTTGTGTGTGTTTGTGTATGTACACACGGGTCAGTATGGTATACAGGTTGACCTTGACTTACAACCGTTCATTTCGTGACTGTTCAAAGTGAGAATGGTGCTGAAAAAAGTGACTTACAACCATTTTTCACCCTTAGCATAGAATAGAGCTGGAAGGGACCCTGGAGGTCTTCTAGTCCAGCCCCCTGCTCAAGCAGGACAATCCTATACCATCTCAGACAGGTGACTGTCCAGTCTCTTCTTAAAAACCTCCACTGATGGAGCGCCCACAATTTCTGGAGGCAAAGCTGTTCCACTGGTTAATTGTCCTCACTGTCAGGAAGTTTCTCCTTAATTCCAGGCTGCTTCTCTCTTTGGTCAGTTTCCAGCCATTGTTTCTTGTCTTGCCTTCAGATGCTTTGGAGAATAATTTATTTATTTATTTATTGAATTTGTATACCGCCCTATTCCCGTAGGACTCAGGGCAGTTTACAGGGCAGTTAAAACCATGAAATACAAAAAATTAAAATCAATTAAAACAATTAATTAAATTCAAGCCCCAAAAGTAAATCTAAAACCCAATTAAAATTAAAAACCCCTCAGTCTGGGCCAAACAGCTCGAAGAGCCAAGTTTTCAGGTCCCAGCGAAATGAGCGAAGATCGGGGCCAGTCCTAAGTTCTGTGGGTAGTTGGTTCCATAGGGCAGGCGCACCCACAGAGAACGCCCTTCCCCTGGGAATAACCCGTTGGCATTCATTAACCGGCGGTACCCTGAGAAGGCCCTCCCTGTGGGGGCGCACAGGACGATGGGAAGATGATGCCGGCAGCAGGTGTTCCCTTAGATTTAATTTTTTTATTTTTATTTTTAATCCCATTTATATCCCGCCCTTCTCCGAAGCCTCAGGGCGGCTTACAATTTAAGCAAAAACCAATGTGCTTAGCAGTAGCCTTCATTCTATGTACATGCCTGCTTATTAGGGCTTTCACACACACCCCAAGTGGCATTATTACAAAGTCAGCTTAATTGCCCCCAACAATCTGGGTCCTCATTTTACCTACCTGGGAAGGATGGAAGGCTGAGTCAACCTTGAGCCTGGTGGGACTCGAACCTGCACTAATTGCAGGCAGCTGGTGTTACTTAAGGAGGCATTAGCCCACTGCTCCACCAAGGCTCCGGACCCAAGCCTTTAGGGCTTTATAGGTCATTACCAGCACCTTGAATCTCACCCTCTTCTTTGTGGCAGCCCCTCAAATACTGGAACACTGCTATCATGTCATCAATGGAATAGAATAGAATAGAATAGAATAGAATAGAATAGAATAGAATAGAATAGAATAGAATAGAATAGAATAGAATAGAATAGAATAGAATAGAATAGGACCTTGTAGGTCATCTAGTCCACTCCTGCTCAAGCAGGAGACCCTATACCATTTCAGATAGGTGACTGTTCAGTCTCTTCTTTAAAACCTCCAGTGATGGAGCACCTACTTCTTCTTTTCTTTAGACTAGCCAAACCATGACCATTGCAACATCCCCGTGATCATGTGATCCAAAATCCAGATGCTTGACAACCGGCTCATATTTATGACGGTTTGCCAGTGTCCCCTTTTGCGACCTTCCGACAAGCAGTGGGGAGCCGTGATTCACTTAAGAAGCCTATTAATAACTTAAGCAACTTGCCGCGGTTCGCTTAACAACTGTGGCAAGAAAGGTTGTTAAAAAAGGGCGAGGGGGGGGGCAAACTCACTGAACAAATGTCTCACTTAGTGACAGAAATGTTGGGCTCCCTTGTGGCCATAAGCTTGGGAAGTTCAAAACAGCAGCTTTCTCCTTGGACTGCGCAGAAATGGATAGATAGACTTACACTGAAGATTAAAGAAAAGGAAGACAAGAGACTATTTTCAAGTAGGGGAATGTATTTTATCAACGGCTGGAGAAAAAACAGGGTAGAGATTAGGAATTTAATATGTATTGTTAAGTAAAACAAATGGACCCAGACAAGACGTTTACTAAGCACTTATGAACTGTAAACTCCAAAAAACTAATAAAATGTTATTTCAAAAAAAAACCACAAAACACAACAGCTTGGTTCTTCAATGCTTGTTAGGTTGGCCTTTAAAAGCTTACGCAAAGCAGAAGCGGCCGTTTTCCTTCACTGCTTGGTCCCTTTGACTCAACCCCCCACCCCCCCACCCCCGGGGGGGCCGTGGTAGGACCGAAACGTTACAGGAACACGCTGGAAGATAATGTTCCGTTGTTAATCCCGGGGATGATGACATCCCCAGTGATGTGGGGTTAAAGAGAAAATTCACCCCCGCAGCAAGGGAGATTAGAGAGAAACACCTCTCTTGGGAATAGCTGATGTGGACGATGAGATTTTCAGAGGCTGCTTTGAAGCGAGGAGGCACAGGGTGTCTTGCCAACAGCCTATTTCTTTTTGATGACCCACCAAGACACCGATTAGGACCGGTTAGGAAATTGTGAATTATGCAAACTGGGTTGCTCGCAGCCAACTACACAACTCTCCTCCCGCCGCCGCCCCCCCCCCCGCACTCACCACTCACCCCCAATCTCTGTTGGCAACCACCCAACAGAGTGATGGGATTCAGCTGGTTCGCACCACTTCAGCAGACCTGGTAGCTCATTTTTTGTTGCCCAAGTCCAGAATGGACTTCCAGAAGCGGCATCCACACAGAGAACCGGTTGTTCACATATTTGAATCCCACCACTGCTTGCTTGCTTCTTTCCTCCCTCCCTCCCTCCCTCCCTTCCTTCCTTCCTTCCTTCCTTCCTCCCTTCCTTCCTTCCTGTGGTGGGATTCAGCCAGTTCACACCAGTTCAACAGAAGCGGAAGCTAATTTTTTGTTGCCCAGGCCCAGAATGGTCTTCTGGAAGTGGCATCCACACAGAGAACCAGTTGTTTGCATATTTGAATCCCACCACTGCAGCCGCCTATGTCGTGCCTGGAGCATCTCTGTTGAAGACTTTAAAAAAAAAAATTGCGCATGATCCAGAGCCTTGGTGTGATCCGCACACAGGGCTTTACGGCTACTCCTCAACCAGCAACGTATCTGTTGCTAAGCGAGACGGTTGTTAAGTGAGTTCCCCTCTGTTTGATGACCTTCCTTGCCACGATTGTTAAGCGAACTGCTGCAGTGGTTAAATTAGTAACACCACTGTTAAGTGAATCTGGCTTTCCCCGGTGAATCTGGCTTGTCAGACGGTCGCAAAAGAGGAATCACGGGACCCCGGGGACATGGCGACTGTCACAAGTGTGAGTCAGTTGCCAAGCGTCCGAGTGCAAATCACATGACCACATCCCGCTGCAAAGGTCGTACATGTGAAAAACGGTCCTAAGTCGCTTTTTTTTAGTGCCATTGTAACTTCAAACGAATGGTTGTAAATGAAGGATCGCCTGTATACACCAGTTTAGTATAATTTCCTGCTGTTCCTCCTCTTCCCTGATTTCTCAATCCCAATGCACAGTTTCTTTATCATTTATTCTTACCTTGCTTTTCCTCTAGGGCAGGGGGTCTTCAAACTTGGCCCCTTTATGACGTGTGGACTTCAACTCCCAGAATTCCTCAGCCAGCGTGCTCTAGGCTAAGGGGTGGGTGGGTGGGTGGGTTTCTTTCATTATGTAAAAAAGAAAAAAAAAGATGAAAAATGACAAGTACCCGAACAATATCCCCCACTTTTTCTAACCCTGTATTCCGTCCTGTTGATAGTACATCTGGCACTGATGCTCGCCCATTTTAAATCCTTGCCTCCTACTCCTTGTAGAGGCTTTATTCCGTCTGCTATTACACAGCAAAGCTTTCTCCAGCAGGCAGGCTCATACCAAGGAAAAGCCAGACATTTGCTGACTTTGCCATCAGAGAATGTTAACGACAGCTTGGCTTGAAAACCTGAGGACTCTGCCAGAACAGCGAAGAGTCCGAGCATCGGAGAAGATGACCTTGAAGCAAGCAAGCAAACAAACAAACAGGGATGTTGGTTAAGGCATTAATTATTGGCCTGACCTTCAAGAGATGGAAGGCCACAAGCAGGAGCCGGACTACTACATGATAACCCTCTTTTTTGTGAGGTTGATTTGGTCAGGGTGACTCAGTCCCAGCAGCCTTGGGAACACCGGAACATGCTCGCCAGCTGGATCGTGGATTTCAGATGCGTCAGTGTTCACAAGGATGCAAGTTAATACCTTTGGATAATGGGATGACAGAGCCGGAAGGGACCTTGGAGGTCTTTTAGCCCAAGCCTCTGAGTGCCCAAACTGCGACCCAAAACCCACTTATATATCGTCGGGTGCCAGGTGGGCGTGGCCCATTGGGTGGGCGTGGTTCATTGGGTGGGCGTGGCAGTGGTGGTAACGGCAGACTGGGTGGGACTAAAAAGTTCAATCCATTGATTCCAACTTTGCAAGATTTTTTTTTCCCTGCGAGAAGTTGAAATTGACCCATTGAACCTTTTTTTTTTTTGCACACGGCGGTGGAGGCCTAAAGCAAAAAGCCCTTATCTAGTCCAACCTCCTGCTCAAGCATATTAATAATAATAATAATAATAAAAATAATAGGAAGAAGACAATTGCTCGGAAATGCCAAGCATTCGGACACACACACATGCACACACACACCCTTTTAAAAAAAGACAACAGATGGCAACTACTTAAAAAAAATGAGTTTGCAAATCGATCGGTTAAAAAAAATTAGCTAGCAAAAAAAAAATGCACAAATTTGGGTCATCTGCTTGGAAACAAGCACCCTCCCCCTTTAATGTGTGACTTCCTTTTCTGCTTGGACCGACTTCAATCTTGACAAACCACTTCTGGGTTTGTAAGGAAGAAAAAAAAACCTGACAAGCCTGGGACTGTGAAACCACCAGGCTCTGAAGGCTTCTCAAAGGAGACGGTGCAAATTTTGATGTGGAGGAGGATGCGAAACGGAAGAAAGAGCGAGCTGAGCCAAAAAGCATCTTTTTTAGAGAGCTGTGAAAAGCATCTCTTAAAAAATAAGCTAACTGTTTTGTCACAGACGTTTCTTGACCCAACTAGGTAACATCAAAAGTGCTAGAAGGGGGGAGGAGGAGGAGGAGGAGGAGGAGGAAGAGGAGGAGGAGGAGGAAGAAGAAAGACTGGGGTCCCTGGTGCTCTCTGAGCTTGGTGGTTTTCCTGCAGACGTTTCTTGACCCAACTAGTTAACATCAACAGTGCTAGAAGGGGGGAGGAGGAGGAGGAGGAGGAGGAGGAGGAGGAGGAGGAGGAGGAGGAGGAGGAGGAGGAGGAGGAGGAGGAGGAGGAAAGACTGGGGTCCCTGGTGCTCTCTGAGCTTGCTTGTTTGCTTGTAGACATTTCATTACCCAACTAGGCAACATCATCAGTGCTAGAAGGGAATGTGGGGTTCATGGAGAAGGAGGAGAAGAACTGTGGGGTCCTTGCTGCTCTCTGAGCTGGGTGGTTTTCCTGCAGACGTTTCTTGACCCAGCTAGGCAACACCATCAGTGCTAGAAGGGAATGGGCCTTGCTCTCTGTTCATATACAAGTGGCTTCCCTGTCAGGGTTGGTGGGGGAGTTCTTGCTGGTTCCTTGATAAGGCCCTTTACTGTTTGATTGTCTGATTTTGTCTGACCTGATTGGGGCACCGTTTACAGCTTGATTGTTGGTCGAGTATTAATCTTGGTGTTAACCTTTGCTTATCTTAGTGTTGATTGTGGCAAGGATGAGTTGTGACCTTTTAGTTACCAACACTGACAGGGAAAGCTGCTAGTAAATACAGGGAACAAACCACATTCCCTTCCAGCATTGATGATGTTACTTAGTTGGATCATCCCACCAGGCTCAAGGTTGACTCAGCCTTCCATCCTTCCGAGGTAGGTAAAATGAGGACCCAGATTGTTGGGGGCAATTAAGCTGACTTTGTAATAATGCCGCTGGGGGTGTGTGTGAAAGCCCTAATAAGCAGGCATATACATAGAATGAAGGCTACTGCTAAGCTTGTAAGCTGCCCTGAGTCTTCGGAGAAGGGCAGGATATAAATGGAATTAAAATTTTAAAAAAAGAAACATCTGGAAGATAACCACCAAGCTCAGAGAGTGCCAAGTACCCTACAGTTCTTCTCCTCCTCCTCCAACTACACTTTCTTGTAGCATTGATAGTATTACCTAGTTGGGTCATGAAATGTCTGCAAGAAAACCACCCAGCTCAGAGAGAACCAAGGACCCCACAGCCCTCCTCCTCCTCCTCCTCCTCCTCCTCCACTCTACAGACCCCATTCCCTTCTAGCATTGATGACGTGACCTAGTTGGGTCGAGAAAACCACCCAGCTCGAGTTACAAACATCCTCTTCCATCGGTACCCTCGTGATTGCAAGCACCCAACTTCGCCAGTCCCCGTGCTTCTTAGCCAGCTTCTGAAGAAACACCTCCATTCTTTTGGTTGGGTTTGTGACGCCTAGGCAAACCAAAGAACAGACTGATCCAGAGGCCTTGAGACCCAGGCCCCTCTGACATTCTCCACCTTAAAACCCAAACAAGCGTGTCTCAGCAGCGTAAATAGGAAGGGTTTCATTATTACTAATAATAAACCTTTTTTGTCAAAGTACAACATGTGTACATTGAGATTAACTGAGCCTCCCCCCCCCGTGCTCTCTCCCCCCCAACACACAGTGACAACAAACCCTCCATCCCACCACACTATGTGAACCAACTATACCACACACCGGCCTCCCAAGTCAATTCTGCATAAGATTATGTCCCATTTAAAAGCCTAACAGCCCACGGATAAAAGCTATTTCTCAGCCTGTTGGTACGGCTGGCTATATTCCTGTATCTCCTACCCGACGGTAGGAGAGTAAAGAGATACCGTCTAGGGTGTGAGTCGCCCCTGAGGATTTTCCTCACTCTTCCAAGGCAGCGGGCCCTGGCGAGGTCATCCAGCGGTGTCAGGGAACAGCCCACAATGTCTTGTGCTGTGCTCACCACCCTCTGTAATGCTTTCCTGTCCGCGGCTGTCAGACCAGCATACCAAACCACAATACCGTACGAGAGGACGCTCTCTATAGTAGACCGGTAAAAGAGGGTCATTAGCCATTGCTCTACCCTGTTCTTCCGCAAGATCCTAAGAAAGTGAAGCCTCTGTTGGGCCTTTCTAGCCACCTGGGTTGTGTTAACTTTCCAGGTCAGATCTTCACAGATCTGATCTTCACTACTTCCTGCCTTTGTCAACTTGTACTGTTGTTTTATTTTTATTATTATTATTATTATTATTATTATTATTATTATTATTATTATTATTATTATTATTATTATTATTATTATTATTATTATTATTATTATTGGTGCAGCAGAGCGCAACTGGGCAACTCCTGCAACTTTTGCAAGGTGCTTGGGAAAGATTAAAGCAAATCTTGGCAGACGGAGCAGGCCACGTTCTCTGTTTTTCCAGATGGTTTGGCCACCTTCTGTGTTAAGAGCCGGGCGGGGTGGGGCGGGAGGGGGGAGATCCTTTTAGCAAAAACCAGCCTCTCTCTCTCCTGGAGGGCTTGAGAAATGCGAATCAACACAAAAGGGCTGAGAGGAATTGTTGGCTTTGTGTTTGTGGCCCTTCTGAGTTCAAACCGGGAGGCCGAAAAGGAGGATTGAAGGAACGAATCTGGATTAAACAGATGAATCCGGATTTCAAACGGCACGGTGTCCTTCTCCTCTGCATTTTGTCGTTGTTGTTGTTGCTGAAGATGCCAAAATATAGGATGTCCTCAACATAGGGACACTCTTGAGCCCAAAATTTCTATTGTCAAGCGAGACATTTGTTAAGTGAGTCTAGCCCCATTTTAGGACCTTTCTTGCCACAGTTGTTAAGCGAATCCTTGCAGTTGTTAAATTAGTCACCCGGTTGTTAAGTTAATCCGGCTTCCCCCGTTGGCTTGTCAGAAAGTTGCAAAAGAGGATCACTTGACCCCGGGGCACAGCAACGGTCGTAAGTACGAACCAGTTACCAAGCATCTGAATTTCGATCACGTGACCACGGGGACGCTGCAACGGTCGTAAGTGTGAAAAATGGGTCCTAAGTCACTTTTTTTCCCCAGTGCTCTTGTAACTTTGAACGGTCACTAAATAAGTGAGGGGACTGCCTGCATTATTATCACTATGGTTATTGATCAGAAGCAAGGCAGAGGAAGGGGAATTCAGGTAGTCCTCAACTTACAACAGTTCATTTAATGACCGTTTGAAGTTACAGCAGCACTGAAAAAAGGGACTTAGGAGGACCGTTTTGCACACTTACAATCGCTGCAGCATCCCCTGTGGGTCACGTGATCAAGAATCAGACGCTTGGCAACTGACTCATAGTTATGGTTGCAGTGTCCCAAGGTAACGTGATCTGTTTTTGCGACCGTCTGACAAGCAAAGTCAATGGGAAAGCCGGATTCACTTAACAACTGTGTCACTAAACTAATAACTGCAGCGATTCACTTAACGACTGCAGCAAGAAAAGTCGTAAAATGGGGCAAAACTCACTTAACAAATTTCTTATTAGCAATATAAATTCTGGGCTCAGTTGTGGTTGCAAATAGAGGACTACCTGTACAAGGTTGGTGTCCTCCCCTTTGGGTGACCCTTAAGGTAAGGTAAGGTAAGGTAAGGTAAGGTAAGGTAAGGTAAGGTAAGGTAAGGTAGGATAGGATAAAAATAGAATAAGACAGATTATAGAATAGAATGGAATGGAATAGAATAGAATGGAATGGAATGGACAGATTGTAGAACAGAACAGAACAGAATAGAAAGATTGTAGAATAGAATAGAATAGAATAGAATAGAATAGAATAGAATAGAATAGAATAGAATAGAATAGAATAGAATAGAATAGAATAGAATAGAATAGAATAGAAAGATTGTAGAATGGAATGGAATGGAATGGAATAGAACGGAACGGAACAGAACGGAACGGAATGGAATGGAATGGAATAGCCAGCTGTCATGGATGTCTGGAGGACGGCTCTCGTCTTCCACATCCAGATTCGCATCGCTGGGGGGTCCTAAAGGACCAAAGAGCCGCCTTGGAGGGGCGACCAGATAGAAGGGGCTTTCGCAGAAATGTGGGGGAGCCACAACCCCCACATTAGTGCCTGCATTCCCTTCATACCGGAGGACGAAAGACTGGCCATAGTAATATGGCCAGTTACTAGGCAGCAGACATTAAAGCAGCGTGGAAGAGACGGGGTAAGATTCCTCTCTTATACCTTAATCTTCTTCTTTTCACCTAAACAAGCTGTTAAGTACTTCCCCCCCTGTGGAGAGGGAGGGAGGAATTCAACCCTCCCTTCATATAAGCAGCTAGCAAGCTCAGGGGTGTTTTTTTTAAAAAAAAAACGTTGAAAAAAATGGACTAAAAGAAAAAGAAATTTCAAAGTACTTGGGGGACACCCAGTGGCTAAACCTGAAATTGCAATCTGACTTTCTCTTAAAAAATATCAAGAAAACATTTAAGGTAAACAAGATAAGATTAACCTTGAACACCAGATGTGAAACTTCACCATGGAAGAGTTTCAAAAACAAATCTATGCTATGTGGGAAATATCTTACCAAACTTATCAGTTCCTCTCTACAGCTGGCGATGAAATAAGAGCCTTTGGAAAAGAATTAGAAAGCATCTTGAAGAAACAAACTCAAACTTTGACTACAACTAATATTTTATCCGGACAGAACTTAACAGAAGAAATTGAACAATTAAATACATTGGCAGAAAAATTAAATATTCAACAAATACAGTCTTTTGAAGATTATAATGGGAAACAAGTGGAAAAAATTTATTCAGACCAGGACAATTATATCAAGAGGTGAAAATGATGAGAAGATTTGGTGCTGTCAATAGTCTCTTCAATCCTTCAAAAATGGAGACTGGAGGGCCACATCAATATGCTGTAACAACACAAGAATGCTTTGATGACCCTGAGGCAAAGAAGCGAAAAATGTCATGGCAAAGGAAGAAAGCAAGAATAAGACTGAAGAAATATGGACATTTTTAAGAGGCCTGAAATAGATAATATCAAAATAGACAGGATTGCACTTGGATTACGAGAGATTGTTTTGATGAGCAGATAAAAATACTGACTAATTAAAAAAACAAAAACAAAATAAAACACAGAAGTATGAATATTAACATTGAAATATTGAGCTCTTTAAATGATATGGATTAAGATGTATATATGTTAAGAATGATACATTGTAACTAATATACTTGGATGTAGTGACATGAAAGGATGTATTAAATGTTGAAACGGGAGAAAGTTTGGTTAATTTTCAATATGTGGAAACTATAAATGAGAAATAAGAATATTATATTGTCCTCCTCTTCTTTCTCCTCCTTGCAATTGGTATCCTAATGACCACCATTCTAATATTGTACTGCTAACATTGATATGGAAATAAGATAAAAAAAGAAGTGTATTTACATTACTAGGTATCGGAGAAAATTGGGTAAAGGAAAAGGAGGTTACTCAGCAATATGAAAATGAGAAATTTTAAACGTTTAATTTTAATATCAATGTAAATTTAAAGCTAGAAAATATAAAAATGGGAAATTTTAAACGTTTAATTTTAATATCAATGGAAATTTAAAGCTAGAAAAATATATAAGGTGTTTGATGTTTTCTCTCTTTCTTTTTTAAGATGGAATTTTAAAATATAAAATAGACTAAAGTATTGACAAATATGAGAAAACTATTAAATGATTGATGGATAGCAGTGAGAAGTATGTTAATTTAGATAAAAGATAGTATGTATTAAAGGAAATAAGAGAGAGGAAGTATTGGTTACAACAATTTGGAGATTTGGAATAATATGTATTTGTCTGAAATGGAACTATTGTAACCCAGACACCACGTTGCCTTTTAAAGATACTATTGTAATATTGGAAAACTAATAAAAAAGAAAGATTGTAGAATAGAATAGAATAGAATAGAATAGAATAGAATAGAATAGAATAGAATAGAATAGAATAGAATAGAATAGAATAGAACAGAATAGAGTAAGGAATGAATAGAATAGAATAGAACAGAACAGAACAGAACAGAACAGAACAGAACAGAACAGAATAGAATAGAATAGAATAAGGAATGAATAGAATAGAATAGAATAGAATAGAATAGAATAGAATAGAATAGAATAGAATAGAATAGAATAGGAAATACAGAATAGAATAGAATAGAATAGAAGAATAGAATAGAATAGAATAGAATAGAATAGAATAGAATAGAATAGAATAGAATAGAATAGAAGAGAAGAGAAGAGAAGAGAAGAGAAGAGAAGAGAAGAGAAGAGAAGAGAAGAGAAGAGAAGAGAAGAGAATAGAGCTGGAAGGGACCTTGGAGGTCTTCTAGTCCAGCCCCCTGCTCAGTCCCTTCTTAAAATATTCTTAATAAGATTCTTCTTATCTTCTTGAGATGAGATGAGATGAGATGAGATAAGATAAGATAAGATAAGATAACCTTTATTGTCATTTTTTACTGTGGGCACACTGGCACACGTTAAAAATGAAATTATGTTGCCTGCTCTCAAACATGTCCACCTACATAACACACATATTAAAATGCTATATACATGCATAGGTACATACTTCTGCAAAGGCCTCTTAATTGGGGGCAAAGGGGCAGGGGGAGAAGCTAATTGCAAACCTGCTTTGAAGATAGATGGATGTGTAAACTCAAGATTAGGCGGGGAATGCAAAGCATCTGAGGACTTCTTGGATCTCGGAGGCCTGCACACACATTCTCCCCCCCCCTCCCCTGCTCTGGTCAACAACACTTTGAATGCCCTCTTAGGAATGTGGACTTTCTCCCCCTTTGTTGGCCATTGATTTGTGTGCCAAATTTGAGCAGGGCTCAATAGCTATCACGTTTCCTCATATTGTCTCTGCCCTCAACCTCAGCTGTCTCCTGGCCTCCTGGATAGAAGCGAAGACCTCATGAAGTGTTGACGCCTCTTTATAATGCCTTGGTAAGACCACATTTGGAATATTGCGTCCAGTTTTGGTGGCCCCAATGTGCATAGAGCAACAAAGAGGATTTAGGGGACTGGAGGCTAAGTCATAAAGAACGGTTGGTGGAATTGAATTAGAATAGGAATAGGGCTGGAAGGGACATTGGAGGTCTTCTAGTCCATCCCCCTGCTCAAGCAGGAGACCCTATATCATCGTTTCAGACAAGTGGCTGTCCAGTCTCCTTCTTAAAAACCTTGAGTGAAGAGGCATCCACAACGTCTGAAAGCAAAGCTGTTTCACTGGTTAATTGCCCTCACCGTCAGCAAGTTTCTCCTTAATTCCAGGTTGCTTAATTTCCTTAATTTCCAGCCATTGTTTCTTGTCTTGCCTTCTGGTGCTTTACAGAATAATTTGACCCCCCTCTTCTTTGTAGTAGCCCCTCAAATACTGGAACACTGCTATCATGTCTCCCCTCCTCCCAGTCCTTCTTTTCCCTAGACTGGCCATTCCCAAATCCTGCAACAGTTCTTCATATGTTTTATACTTTGGTATAGCATAGAATCCCAAAAGGCTGGAAGGAACCTTGGGGGTCTTCTGATCCAGCCCCCTGCCCAAGGAGTCCTTATATCATCCCGGTCTAATGGTTTTCCAATCTTTTCTTGAAAACCTCCAGTGATGGAGCTCCCGTTAGGAATACTGTAAGCCTTATTAAGAAAATAATGTACTAACTCAGGGGTCTTCAAACTTGGCTCTTTTATGACTTGTGGACTTCAACTCCCAGAATTCCTCAGCCAGCATGCCTGGCTGAGGAATTCTGGGAGTTGAAGTCCACAAATCATAAAAGGGCCAAGTTTGAAGACCCCTGTACTAACTAGTCAGTTATATTTTATTCTCTTTTTCTTCTTCAATCCCCAGAAAAAGGTGTTTGCAAGTGTCGCTGGAGCAATCAACACTCAGAGGATGTTAAGGCAGCCCCCCCACACCATCCCTGTTGCATCATTTATGTCAAAATCCATCAATCCAAACATCACCATCATTGATGAGAGAAGAAGGATGTTGGGTATGTCTAGTCTAGTGAAAAAAGGGACTAGGGGCAACATGATAGCAGTCTTCCAGTATCCCAGGGGTTGCCACAAAGAAGAGGGGGTCATTTATTCTCCAAAGCACCTGAAGGCAGGACAAGAAGCAACGGATGGAAACTAGTCAAGGAGAGAAGCAACCTAGAACTAAGGAGAAATTTCATGACAGTTAGAACAATTAAACAGTGGAATGGCTTGCCTTCAGAAATTTGGCTACACTGGAAGTTTTTAAGAAGAGATTGGACAACCAATGATAGAGGATTTCAGGCCTGAGCAGGGGGTTGGATTAGAAGACCTCCAACTCTGTTAATTCTGTCATTCCTTGGGTCGGAGTGACCGTCCAGAAGCATCTTTGTTCCAAGTCAGATCAGTTGTCCACCTGCAAAGAAGGCTGCTGAAGTTCTTCCTTCTTTCATTTCAATAAGATCCCAGAGATCTGCAGCTGATCCTGCCAATCTAGGAATTCTGGCTGTTGTGATCCCACACCCATCTGGTAGCCATCACTTGGGAGAAATGATTGTTCTCTACATGACGTTGGTTTGGGCGTCCTTGCAAAGCTGCGGTTTGTTTGACTGTCGTTTTATTGAATTTGGCTCCGAGTTTACCAGCCATAAATCACATTACGGCTTTGTGGGATGTGTGAACTGCATCTGGGCTTTATCCAGCCATCCTGAGAGTGACTGAAGACTGTTGTTTACTCTCTCTTTTGGAAAAAAAAAGTCTGTTTTACACCACAAAGTAGGAGGAAAACATTTGGAAACGATGTCCAGAGAGAGACGTGACTAAAAGGTTTCAAAACGTATGCCATAAATAGAGAAAATTGAGTTTCCTTTTCCTTTACGGATAAAATCTTTTAACGATGGATTGGAGGTGGACAGAAAAACGGCATGGAGAACTTCCTGTTAGAAGATGGTGGAGGTGAAAACCGGTTTAATGTCTTCTCTTGAGGAATGGCTTCATGCACGATGGTTTTATGACTAGGTAAGGGTTAAGTTGACCACATGGGACCTTCATCGCCTTCATCAGACAATCTTGGCATTCTAGTTACCGGAGAATAATTGTCAGAGGAAATGTAATCAACAAATGAAATGGGAAGCCCAAAGGTGGTTTTTCAGGAGGCAACTGGACTTTTTTGTTTTTCTTTGAAGACCTTTCGCTTCCCATCCAACAAGCTTCTTCAGCTCTGACTGGATGGTGGGGAGTTGAAGGAACATCATAGAGCTGAAGAAGCTTCTGGGATGAGAAGTGAAATGTCTTCAAAGGAAAAACAAAAAAGTCCAGTTGCCTCCTGAAAAAAAGCCCCTTTGGGACAACCCTGACCTGGATTGACTGAGGATCTCCATAGACCTTCTGGCTTCTGAGTTCAGACTTCTGACTTCAGTCAGAACTGAAGAAGCTTCTTGGATGGGAAGCGAAAGGTCTTCGAGGAGAAACAAAAGTCCAGTTGCCTTTTGAAAAAGCACCCTTGGGACGTCCTGCCGATGGTGGCCTGTCAGGCTGAAGTCACTTGGGAAAGGACTTGATTCTTGGTGACGCCACGGGCAAACCCTCGCGTGATCTTGGCTACAACGTGAGCAAGTTTGGCCCAAAGGAGATTTTTTTTTCACGAGGACTTCCTGATTTTGCTTTGAAGGCATTTCGCTTCTCATCTGAGAAGCTTCTTCAGCTCTGACTGTGATGTTCCTTCCACTCCCCGCCGTCCAGTCAGAGCTGAAGAAGCTTCTGGGATGAGAAGCGGAAAGTCTTCAAAGGAAAAACAAGAAGTCCAGTTGCATCCTGAAAAAAAAGCACCTTTGGGACAAACTATGACCTGGATTGACTGAGAATCTCCATTGACAAATGAAATGGGAAGTTTCTGTTTGCTATACAA
Source organism: Vipera ursinii (assembly GCF_947247035.1). NCBI lineage: Eukaryota > Metazoa > Chordata > Lepidosauria > Squamata > Viperidae > Vipera > Vipera ursinii. The sequence goes on from NC_139527.1 coordinate 9,287,366, forward strand.
ATAGTCCTCAACTTACGACCAACGTCATCAGCCCAACATTTCTTGTCGTTAACTGAGACATTTGCCACAGTTGTTAAGTGAATCCCTGCAGTTGTGAAGCTAGTAACACGGTCGTTAAGTGAATCTGGCTTCCCCATTGACTTTGCTTGTCAGAAGGTTGCAAAAGGGGATCACGTGACACACACACACACACACACACACACACACACACACACACGGGACACGGCAACCCTCATAAATATGAGTGTGATTTTTGGTTACATCGCCATGGGGATGCTGCAATGGTCATAAGTGTGCAAAGGTGCAAGTCACTTTTTTCCAGTGTTGTTGTAACTTTGAACGGTCACTAAATGAGCTGTCGTAAGTCGAGGACTACCTGTATTGGAACGATAATTCTTTTTTTCTTTTTTTTTAAATGGAGCAATCCTTCCTCCCCCCTTCTTCTCTCTGGCCTGAGTGTCGATTTTTTGTTTTGTTTTTTGTAATAAGCTTTTTATTGTTTCCCCCCTACATACATATGTTAATTTCTCAATCAGCGTGTGGTCTGGATTCATAAAATGCTAATACATAATCAAGTCCTATTCTTTGGTTCTCTCCTCTAGCCATTTGTAGAATAAATTCCAGCTTTGGTAATATTCTGTTTCTTCTTTATCTTTCAGCCTCATAGTTAGTCTGTCCATCTCTGCGCATTCCAGTATCTTTTTAATTACTTCTTCCTCTGAAGGTATTCGTTCGTTCTTCCAACATTGCGCATAGCTTATTCTTGCTGCGGTTGTAATATGTAGAACCAAATATAAGTTTTGCTTATTAATCTTTTCTGGTACTATACCTAATAAAAAAATAATTCAGGATTAAATACTACCTGTTCTCCTAATATTTTTTCTAACCAAGCATGTATTTTTTTTCCCAATAAGCCTTTACTTTGTCACACGGCCACCAGGTATGATAATACGTACCTAAATTATGTTTACATTTCCAACATTTATTTACCTGACACATTTTTAAACATTTTTGCTAATCTTGCTGGTGGCAAGTGCCATCTGTAAAACATTTTATATAAATTTTCTTTATACGCAGTTGACATTGTCAATTTATAATTTCTCTCCCATAATTTTTGATTCTTTTCTCTTTCTTGTTCTATTAATTGCTCAGTTATTATTTATTCACTACTCGGCGGCTATTGTTTATTATTCTTGATTAATATTTTATTGATTCGGGGTATACAGAATGATTTTTTTTTTAAACTCTCTGGCGCATTGGAGCATTCAGGGGAGGAGAGAGAAAAGATTAATCCACCGGCTTCTTACGATTTATGAGACTGTTTCCTTCTTTTTTTCTTTTTTCTTTCTTAATTGTTGCTGGGGGATTCCCCCTCCCTTTTTTTTCTTTTTCTTTAATCTTCTGCTGATCTGCTGGCTTCCCCTTTCACCTCTCTAGCATGAATCATTTCAGGGCTGGCATTTGACATGTGGTGATTCATAACGATGCTACCAGGACATAAAAATGCGGCCAAAACTGAGACTCCTCCGGACGTGTGTGTGTGTGTGTGTGTGTGTAACCTTTAGATGAAATGAAAATGCAGCAGGGTATTTTAAAAAAAAAGAGGAAGCTTCTTGCAGAAATAAGACTTTGTGCTTTTCTTTACCTGCTCAGACAAAACAGCATGTTTGCACAATATCTGACCTGCTTATTAAGATCCAGAGTGACGCCATCTTAAATTATGGCTAAAAGCCTCATTTCAGTCAATTTAGTCTAATTGTGTTGGAAGGGACCTTGGAGGTCATCTAGTCCAACCCACTGCTCAGGCAGGAAACCCTGTGCCATTTCAGACAAATGGCTGTCCAATCTCTTCTTAAACACTTCCAGTGTTGAAGCATTCACAACTTCTGGAGATAAATTGTTCCACTGATTAATTGTTCTAACTGTCTTGAAATTTCTAACTTAGTTCTAGGTTGCTTCTCTCCTTGATAAACTTCCATCCGTTGCTTCTTGTCCTGCCCTCAGCTGCTTTGGAGAATAGCTTGACTCCCTCTTCTTTGGGGCAGCCCCTGAGATATTGGAACACTGCTATCATTCATCACCCCCAGTCCTTCTCTTCATTAAACTGGACATAGCCAATTCCAGCAACCGTTCCTTATATGTTTTAGCCTCCAGTCCCCTAACGACTGCTCCTTGCACTTCCCCATAGTCAAAATTCAGATGCTTGGGATGTGTCTACCGCGGTTGCGTTATCCTGGGGTCATATGATTGCCGTTTGTGACCTTCACACCAGCTTCTGACAAGCAATGCCAATGGGGGAATGCCAGATTCGCTTCATGACCTCATGATTCACTTAATAACAGTGGCAAAAAAGTCATATAATCAGGCATGACTCACTCAAGAACCACATTGATTAGTAAGAGAAATTCCAATCGCTTAGGATCGAAGTCCACAATCTTCTAGAAGTTGGGATGGTTTTATCAGAATCTAGTAGTCAGAAGAGAGCTGGGAGCGTGGAGGTCCTCTAGCCCATCCCCCTGCTCAAGCAGGAGAAACCAGCATCAGCTTAGAAGGAGGAACATGTCAACTAATCTTGTGATTCAGGGTCAGCCTGTGGGTTCGGCAGTTGGGTCGGACGACTCAGAGGAGGAGGGGGGTGTTGAAGACCTTGCTGAGGGGGTTGAAGATCTTGCTGATGAGAGCCCTCAGGCAGGCCCCTCCCACTTGGTCACCATGGAGACCCAGCTGTGTGAGCCTGACAGTGTGGATGAAGATGACCCACAGCTGGCCCTGTTCAAGGACGCCCGACGCAGGAGGCAGTCAAGTAGGAGTAAACAGAGGAAGGCAATGGGGCTTCTCGGAAGGAGGCAGAGAGAAGCCACGCCCTGAACTCTTTATAAAGGGAATGTGTGGGGAGGGCTGGTTTGCTGAAACCAACCGCTCGGATAGTGTTTCAAAGCTCCTGTATCTTGGTTCCTGTCTTGTTTGTTTTGTAGTAATAAATGTGGCAGACGTTATTCCAGCCTCTTGCCGTTTGTAAAGGGGTCGTCCCTGCTTTTGTTGCAGGGCCGGTAGCAGGCTGGTACAGAACAACTAAGATCTAACATTGCTCCTTCTGCAGCCTGTTGAGAAAACCATGATTTTTCATTAAACCATTGAAGTGGGTGATTCATGCCCACCCCAAAAAACTGAGAACGGGCTGTGAGTCACCACACGTAGCATTCACAAAAAGGAAGGTCACCTTGCTGCGCAGTGTGTTGTGTAGCCCTGTGTGGGGTGCACAGCAGAAGCGGGCCTTGAAACTGACCACGGCTTGATCAGGGCTGCGGCATCGCCAGGTTGGAAGGAAGAGATTTTAGGAAGAGATTGGACAGTCACGGTATCAGGTTTCCTGCTCAAGCAGGGGGCTGGACTAGAAGACCTCCCAGGTCCCTTCCACAACAATTCACTTAATGACCACGGGGGAAAAAAGTCATAAAATCAGACGTGACTCACTTAACAACTTGCCTCGCTTAGCGACAGAGATTCCAGTCTCGACTGTGGTCATGTTAGTGTTTCTATGAGGTTAAGGGTTATTCCTGAGTGATTTTGGGCTCGTATACGTGTAGTCCTTGACTTTGTTTAGTGATGTTCAAAGTGACAACGCCACTGGGAAAAAAGTGACTTGGGACTGTTTCTCACACTTACGACCATTGCAGCATCCCCGTGTGATCAGAGTTCAAAGGCTTGGCAACTGGCATGTACTTACGATGGTTGCAGTGTCCCAAAGTCACATGATCCCCTTTTGCCACGTCTGACCAACAAAGTCCATGGGGAAGCCAGATTCACTTCATAACTGGGTTCCTAACTTAACAAGTGCTGTGATTCACTTAACAACGGTGGCAAGCCAGGTCATAAAATGGGGCAAAATTCACTTAACAACGGTCTCGCTCAGCTTGACAGTGGTCGTATGTCAAGGACTGCCTGTCGCTCCGTGCGGTGGATTAACCAGCGTGGTTCCCACATCACCCCCGACAGATTAACCACGATGGAAATTAACCAAGCTTAGCCTGGCCTATCGGAGGAGACAGATGCCCCGCCAGATCAAGCTTTTCTCCTGCAGTTGATTCAAGGCTCGATCTGGTTGCTTTCTTCTCTCTCTCTCCTCCCTTGAGATGGGACCCGATCCTCTCCTTCTTTCTCCTTGGCCCTTTTCCAGGGAGGAATCCATTTCAAAAGGGTTGTGTTTAGTGCAAAATTGACGAAGAGGGAAGCAATGCAGGCTGGTCCGAAAATATTTCCCCTAGCAACAGCTGCTAGCCTTCTTTTTCCTTTTTTTTTCCTTCAGTGATTTTGTCTCTGCTGAGTCAAACCTTTTGGGTCCCGGCCAAATCCTTTCGGCATGACCCAGAATACAAAACGTTTCTCTGGCTCTTCCTGGCTGGCGGCTTCTGCCGAGTGACATTCAAGGGCGAAAGGGAGATCTCCTTTTTTTTTTATTGAAAAGTTTTACAATACATTTTTTAAAGAGACAAAACCCCTCCCAACCCCCTCCCCTCTCCCCAACCCTCCCCAACCCCTCCCTCCCCTCCCCCTCCCCCCTCCCCGACTTCCCAGAGCTCAATACAGGGTATAAATATAAAAAACAATCATAGTCTACCTTATGCAAACAACAATAAAATACTAAATCTATCGCACTTTAACTCTTATAAACTAACTACAAGCAATTTAAATATCACATCAATACTTATTCAAAGGGAGATCTCTCCGGGAAGATCAACAAGGGCTGTTTGGCCTGCAAGGAGGGATGCTCAGCCACCGGGTCTGGTCTGGTCTGGCTTTTGTGGACTCTCCGCCAGGGCTCATAAAAACATCAGGCGTGAAGGAGCTGATGGGTTGCAGAGGAGAGACTGGGATGCCTGCACAGCCCTTCCCTTGGACCTGCTGGAGGAACATGAACATAAATGGGCCTCTGCTGGATTTCCAGATGCCTTCAGGAGATAAAGAGGCTCCTCTTCCTTCAGAGGCAGAAAGAGGGGTGGGCAAACTCTGTGAGATGGTCTCATGAGGTCGATGGATCGTTGAGGTGCTTCCAAGTGAAAGGCAGAACGCAGAGATGCAATCATACATATGAAGCTTTATTCAACGATAGATTAGATAGAAAGAATTACTTGGCATGGAGGCATCCATGCCTGCGTGTGAGAGAGAACAACAGAACAGAACAAGAAGTAGAACAAGAACAAAGAGCAGCCCCTTGAGCAGAGGTATTTATGGGGGGTCTCAGCCCCTCCCTAACCATAAAACTCTCTCGCCAATGGGGCTGCAGGGGCCGGGGACCCCTGACCCACCAGTGGAAGCAAAGAAGCCTCTTTGCTCCCATCTGATGACCTTTTTGGGTAACTGCCATGGCTGGCACAAAACATCTAACAATCTCAGCTACGGAACAGGAAACAACGGGCAGAGCAAACATGGTCTTACACACAATTTTTGAGACATGCTAATTTTTGGCCCTCTAACTCACCTTTCCTTGTGAGGGTCAGTGTGATGGATGATTGGTTTATTGCAGATATTTCCTTGCCAAATTAGCTAACGTCATCAGTGACAGAAGGGAGGGGGGGTGCAGGGAAGAGGGGGAGGGGGAGGACTCTGATCCTCGGTGCTCTCTGAGCTTGACTGTTTTAATGCAGACATTTCATTACCCAACTGAGAACATCATCAGTAAGAGAACGATAGAGGGGAGTGGGGTTTGTGGAGAGGAGGAGGAGGAGGAGGACTATGACTTCTTTGGTGCTCTCTGAGCTTGGTTGTTTTCAGCAGACATTTCATTACCCTCCTAGGCAACATCATCAGGGTTAGAAAGAAGCCAGCTTTCCTCTCTGTTTATATATATATATACTAGTGCAGGGGTGTCAATGTTCTGTACCAGCCTGCTACCGGCCCTGCAGCAAAAGCAGGGACAACCCCTTTACAAACGGCAAGAGGCTGGAATAAAGCCTGCCAAATTTATTACCACAAAAACAAACGGAACAAGACAAACCAAGAAACAGGAGCTTTAAGAAACACGAACTATCCAAGCGGTTGCCTTCAGCAAACCAGCCCTCCCCACACATTCCCCTTATATAGAGTTCAGGGCGTGGCTTCTCTCTGCCTCCTGCCGAGGAGCCCCATTGCCTTCCTCTATTTACTCCTAATTGACTGCCTCCTGCGTCGGGCGTCCTTGAACAGGGCCAGCTGTGGGTCATCTTCATCCATGCTGTCAGGCTCACACAGCTGGGTCTCCGTGGTGACCAAGTGGGAGGGACCTGGCTGAGGGCTCTCATCAGCAAGATCTTCAACCCCCTCAGCAAGGTCTTCAACACCCCCCTCCTCCTCCTCTGAGTCGTCCGACCCAACTGCTGAACCCACAGGCTGACCCTGAATCACAACAGTCAAACTGCCAGCCAGCAGGCCAGATGCATCATGGCAAAACCGCGCCCACCCCATTGCCAGCAAGCGGGGGGCGGGGAAGTCACGATACATCCCTTGAAGCTCTCTCGGTTGGATGGAGATCATTCATTTTGCAATTAACAATATTAATTTTTATGGGTGCAACTGGCTGCGATAAAGGATCCTCCGTTCATCAGACTTGGTCCTCCTAAGAGTCAACTCTAGCAGATGTTTACCCAGAGCTTGAAATAAACTGGGAGGCAGCAAGGATGATGTCATTAGCGGTTAAAGCCAGAAATTCCGGGAGGGGTGGGTGGGTGGGAACAACAACTTCCCAGCTGGAAGTCTGTGAACTCCACAAAGTTTCAGAGTAAGCGGGAAGAATGGAATAAACAAAGTTCCCAGATCTCTGTGAGTTTTTTTCTCACACGCTGATCTCAGTGAACTCTCGTTTCTGGGTCAGGTCATGTCTTCCTTTTAAAAAACAAAAACAAACAAACCCTGTGTCGGAATCCATTTATATTTCATTTCTAACTCGCTCTCTGTGCAAACCCAAATCTCACCCCCACCCTTCCTGGATTCTGCCATTCCCAGGGAGGAAAGAGAAGACAGGGATGTTAAATGTCCCATCTCTCTCCCTTAGATGTAACTTTTTGTTTATTCAGCCTGCCTGACCAATGAAAAGAGTCCTCTCCCTCTCTTACGAGCAGCTAAGAAAGGGGGTGGTGGTGGTGGGGAATTCTGGCTTGTATCTCCAGATGGAATGTGAAAGGGAGGAAGTAATTATGTTGCAAATGGACTGATGGTTCTCCCTTTCCCATGAGGGGTTTGACACCTGAGACTTGACTGATCCGGGACTGACCAAATGGACCAAGGGGTGGGGTTTTGCTTGGGGACACTTTAAAAATACCCATCTGTGAGACAGTTTTTAGATCCTGTCTATTATATCCTCATAGGGACGCGGTGGCTCAGTGGGTTAGGACGCTGAGCTTGTCGATCAGAAGGTCGGCAGTTTGGCGGGTCGAATCCCGAGGGCCGCGTAGCAGAGTGAGCGCCTGTTACTCGTCCCAGCTTCTGCTAACCTAGCAGTTCGAAAGCACGTAAAAATGCAAGTAGAAAAATAGGGACCACTCCGGTGGGAAGGTAACAGCGTTCCGTGCGCCTTTGGCGTCTAGTCATGCCGGCCACATGACCACGGAGACGTCCTCGGACAAGCGCTGGCTCTTCGGCTTTGAAACGGAGATGAGCACCGGCCCCTAGAGTCGGAAACGACTAGCACGCATGTGCGGGGGAACCTTTACCTTTACCTTTATTATATCCTCTGTCATCTATGTCTTAGTAAAAGTTCCTGCTTGGACAAACTTGTCTCCAAGAGATTTTCTTTCCTAAGATGTGGATTGGAGTGGATCCTAACACCCTGGAAAGATGGTGTCACGGCGTGAAATTTTAATGGTGAGTCGGGAGATCACCTCTCCCCCTCCCAATGGGACGTAACAGAGTAAAGCAGAAGCAGAGAGTTGGAAGGGACTTGGAGGTCCGCTAGTCAACCCCCTGCCTGAGTAGGAGACCCTCTCCCATTTCAGACAAAAGGCTGTCCAATCTCTTCTTTAAAACCACACACAACTTCTGGAGGGAAGCCATTCCACTGAATAACAAAATAACAGAGTTGGAAGGGACCTTAGAGGTCTTCCAGTCCAACCCGCTTGCTTAAGCAGGAGACCCTATACCAGGGGTAGGCAAGCTCGGCTCTTTTATGACTCATGGACTTCAACTCCCAGAATTCCTGAGTCTGACATTTCAGACAAATTTTTCTCCAGTCTCTTCTTAAAAACCTTCAGTGTTGGAGCACCCACAACTTCTGGTGGCACGTTGTTCCACTGATTATTTATCCTCATTGTCGGGAAGTTTCTCCTTCATTCCAGATTGCTTCTCTCCTTGACTAGTTGCCGTCCATTGCTTCTTATTTTGCCTTCAGGTGTTTCGGGGAACAGCTTGACCCCCACTTCTTTGTGGCAGCCCCTCAAATACTGGAAGACTGCTATCGTATAAAATTAGGGTTTAATTTGTTTTCAATATCTGTATTTGTGCATTCTGTTATTTATGTCACTGTTCACCGCCCTGAGTCCTTAGGGAGAAGGGCGGTATACAAATCAAATCAAATCAAATCAAATCAAATCAAATTTCCTTCCCCCCCCCAGTCCTTCTTTTCATTAAACTAGATGATGGGATTGCAGCTCTTCAGAAAAAGTATCTTAAAACAATTAATGCTCTACGACAGGCATGTCAAACTGCCGGTCCATGGGCCGGATGCATCATGACGAAACCGCCCCCTCCCCATTGCCGGCAATGGGGAAAAAGTCACGATACATCGCGCGACGTCACATGATGTCGCGAGTTTGACATGCCTGCCCTACGATGTATGTCTAAATCATGACATCTGATTTTGCTTTTTCACCAAACCTGTGACTCAATCCCCAACCAAGATAACTTAGAGAAGATTATCCTATCCAGCCAACTGAGTTTCAGTGTCCAAGGGGCCATCTCTGCAAAGCTAGGATCCACCTCCTTACTCCAGTTCTTCAGCTTGGCCCATCCCAATGGTGGGATTCAGCCGGTTCGCACCACTTCAGAACCGGTGACTAATTTTTTGTTGCCCAGGCCCAGAACGGACTTCCAGAAGCGGCATCCACACAGAGAACCGGTGGCTCACCTATTTGAATCCCACATCTGCACATTTTGTCTCTACCACAGCCTTGCTCCAAATTAGCTCTTAATCTTGTTCTTAAGTGGGAAGCTGTAGTTAAGAGTTACCTAATGCAATTCTGGCTAGAAAGTGCCTGATTATAAACTCTGGGGAATCTCAGAAATTGGAGATAACTTAACAGATTGTCTACTTTTTAAATATATATATATATATATATATATATATATATATATATATATATATATATATATATATATATATAAAGGCTGCTTTAATCGGGAGGCCTATGATGCCTCGGGGACCTCTGTTGAAATAATTTCAGTCTTCAGAAGCTTCCGGTCAACCAACCCCCATCAACTTCTTTTTCACTTCGAATGCCTTTTTTTAATTATTCCAAAGTAGAAAAGAAGCCATTTTATGGAATTGACAAATTCCTTCTATTTTGCTCCAAATTGTCTCCTCCTAATGGTTTTGGATAGGAAGAGAGGACTCCTCTTTTGGCCAGGTGAGCTGCACTGATGATGTTACCTAGCTTGGTAATGAAAAGTCTGCGAGAAAACAACCAAGCTCAGAAATCACCAAGGGCCCTACAGTCCTCTTCCTCCTCCTCCTCCTCCTCCTCCTCCTCCTCCCCTCCCCCTCCCCCTCCCCCTTCTCCTCCTCCCCCCCTCTTCACAAACCCCACTCCCTTCTAGCACTGATGATGTTACCTAATTGGTCAATGAAATGTCTGCGAGAAAACAACCAAGCTTTGAAAGTACCAAAGACTCCACAGTCCTTTTCCTCCCGCTCCTCCAACATCTACTCCACTGGAAGTTAAAACCCTTGTGTCTTGTTCTGTCTTCTGCAACACCTCTGAACATTTCTGCTGATCTTCTAGGAGATGACAGCCCCTCGGGAACTGGAAGCAAGCTTTTCTATCTCCCTGAGTTCTCCTCTGGGTTAAACACATCCAATATCTCCATCCATCCATCCCTTCCTGCCAGACTCGTCTTGGTGGCTCTGAACGATTTGTTGCTCCAATTTCTTGAAGTCCTTCCTGAAAGCCCAAGAATAGACACATTTTAGGGGTGCTGTGATAATCAGGTGTGTGTGTATGTGTGTGTGAGAGAGAAGGAGGGAGGGAGCAGGAGAGAGAGGGAGGGGTGGAGAGAGGGAGGGATGGAGAGAGACAGGGAGAGGGAGAGACAGGGAGCGGGGCAGAAAGAGAGAGGGAAAGGGAGGGAGAGAGAGAGAGAGGAAGGGAGGGAGAAAGAGAGGGGGAGGGAGAGGGAGGGAGAGGGAAGGAGAGAGAGAAAGAGGGAGGGAGGGAGGGAGGGAGGGAGAAAGAGAGGGAGAGGGGAGAGGGAGGGAGAGGGAAGGAGAGAGAAAGAGAGAGGGAGGGAGGGAGAAAGAGAGGGAGGGGGAGAGGGAGGGAGAGGGAAGGAGAGAGAGAAAGAGAGAGAGAGAGACCCAGCAAGCACAGATAATGAGGAAAAGACTTGACAGATGTCAGACGTAAAAAAGAGGGGAGACCGTGGAGTTGAGCCTCTACTTTCCTGCTTTGGACACCCTTGGAGCTACCAAATAGAAGGCAAGGACCAATCTGTTCCCGGAACACCTTCTCATCTGCCAGTAAAAAGGTAAAGGTAAAGGTTCCCCCGCACATGCGTGCTAGTCGTTTCCAACTCTAGGGGCCGGTGCTCATTTCCGTTTCAAAGCCGAAGAGCCAGCGCTTGTCCGAGGACGTCTCCGTGGTCATGTGGCCGGCATGACTAGACGCCAAAGGCGCACGGAACGCTGTTACCTTCCCACCATAGAGATCCCTATTTTTCTACTTGCATTTTTACGTGCTTTCCAACTGCTAGGTTGGCAGAAGCTGGGATGAGTAACAGGCGCTCACTCTGCTACGCGGCTCTCGGGATTCGACCCGCCAAACTGCCGACCTTCTGATCGACAAGCTCAGCGTCCTAACCCACTGAGCCACCGCGTCCCTCATTTGCCAGAGGTAACCCCAAATTAAGTTCTGAGTTATCTTGGTTAGAGTTGGGTAGATATCAGGATTGAGAAACCTCTGCCCAATCCAATTGAAGAGCTGGTTCCACAAAGCGCACGTAGGAGAACTCACTCTACCTTGCTCAACAAACCGTGATTGTTGTGGTTAGGGTATTGTATGAACATCACTCAGGTTTCACTCTAGCCACCTTGTTCCTCAAGCGTGATAGCTCTTTAACCTAACCCATTGGGAATTTGCCCAAATTTTCCTAAATAATCCCAGGCCAATCAATTTGAGGAGAGTTTCTCCTCCTCCTCCTCCTCCTCCTCCTCCTCCTCCTCCTCCTCCTCCTCCTCCTCCTCCTCCTTGTATATTTTATTTCTTCATGCTTTTTGAAAACCGAGGATTTGGGTGGGGTATTCCCTCTCCCCCATCCCTTGCCTCCCCTCTTGTCACTGCACGTTTTTTTTTTTTGTTCGTCAGAAAAGTTCATTTCTAATTGTACATTTCCCCTGTTCTCTGCACCTGTTGTGATAACTTATCTGGTAACCATAGTGAATCCCATATGACTAGCTATGTTATGGTTTCAGTCTGTTTAGTGCGCATGTCTAGAAGAAGTTCCCAGAGTTATTATCTGTATTGTTTTTTTTCACTTTGCTGTTACTGTCTGTTACGTTAGGATGAAGCTAGCTAGCTCTGTATAATATATATTTAGTTTTTATATTTTTGTTAGTAAAAGGTATTTAGTAAGATTATGCGTCGTGTTTTTCTTGCCTTCCTGCAAGTGTAACATGCATTCTCTGAAGCACGGTCCGTCGCCCTCTACAAAGGTGATTTTTACCTTGACATTTTGGTAGCAGAGGATGGTTTGATTTATGTTTTTGGAGAAGCATGTTTCTGCGGCTGTTATCAGTTAGTTAGTGCTAGTGGGGCAGCGGTGATTAACTGCTGAAACATGTCAGGAAGGAAGCCACGGCTGGAAAGGAGTCTTTCTGTGGGGCAGATCCCTTCGACCTTAAGAACTCCGATAGCTTCGGCCACACGCCTTGGAGAAGACGCGCCTGCTCCTGTCCACGATGCAAGGTCAGTCACTCCTTTTTCTACTTTTCCAAGCTCCCTGGCAGCTGCTTTTGAAAATGTTCACACTCCAGGGGCTCAAGATGAATTTCAAAGGCTTGGAGCGAAACCTAAAGTTCAGCCGAGGAAAATTCCTTCTGCTCCTTCAAGCCCCAAGCAAACTATGCGAGATAGGGCTATGCAAGGCTACTGTGAACAAATTGGGGTTTTTGAAAGGCATTTGCAGCAGGCAAAGAAATATGTGTCAATGGTTCAGCAATATGAAAGGAATTATGAGCATGAACCGGCCATATTGCCACACCCACAAGGAGAAGCCATATTGCCTCCTTCTTCTTCCCCAAAGTCAAAGTCACGCCCATCATTAAGTGTCATGCAAGACGAATGGGAACCGGAGGCTCCTGTGTCACATGATTATGGGCTGTCTCAAAGGACATACAGAGCCACAGTGATGCCTGAAGCAAATGTTATAGCACCATCTACTGGTGAAGCTGCATTAAGACATGAATTGGAGCTCTCACTCTCGCAATTGTCTATGGAGGAGTCTTTGCTCAGAGATACAAGATTTCTGCCATCATCTGAGGCTCCAGTCCCTGATGGTGCTAGGATTCCTGTTACTATTGCTTCTCCTGTTAATATTGCTTCTATGCAAGCCCTTCTACCTGGCAGAGCACAGCCATATGTAGCCCACATGCAATTGCCACCGGGTTCTTATATGCGAGGGCCAGAGTCATCTGCAGATTATGCTAATGCACCAGTCCCAGCGCCAGCGCCTCCTGCTGGCCAGGGTGGAATAGCAGCTCAAAGACAGTCACAGCCAGCACCAAGACTACCGGCAGCTTCAATGCAACTGCCGCATGTCCAGAGACAGACGCCACTGGTGCCCCCTGCAGGTTATGGTCGGATTGCACAACCTGCACAGCCAGTACCTCAATTGTATATTCCTCATCAAACACCTTCCATTGTACCACTGGCTGGTGACTCAAAATTAAAGAAGTCAGGACAGAATTACAGGGCATGGGTCAGTGAGGTTGGACTTTTGTTACGCAGAGAAGGTACTCACATGATGGTGTTTAATCCTCCTGCCCAGCCATGGACTCCTGACATATGGGACTTGGATAATAGAGCATGCACAACATTATTGATGTCAATGGACACTGAATTGCAGCTCACGTTTTCACAAGATGCAACTGCCCAACAAATTTGGACTCAGTTAGAGGCATGTTATCGGCCTACATCAATTGAGTCTACATGTTTACTTTTGTCTGAGTTCCATGGTTCCAGATTAAAACCTGGTGAACATATTGGAGCACATTTGACTAAAATGAAAGGTATTAGAAAAGAACTGGGTGAAAAAGGCTATCCTATTGATGATTTTCAAATGATCAGCATTATCATCAATTCTTTGAATCATGAGTGGAAAGATGCTATTTCCAAGATTAATCAAGTGCCTATTGCTCAACGCACAGTGGATCATGTATGCAGAATTTTAGCCGAAGAAGAGGTACTTATGCAAGCTGCGTCACATTTAAGGGAACCACCTGCATCAAGAGCTTCAGCGAGGCGTGCCTTCCGTGGAAGGACCTACGTTCCAAGAATGGCAAGATGCTACATCTGCAATCGTGTGGGACATGCCACCCGGGATTGTCCCCAACGAGTTCCAGCGCCCGTCACATACCAGCCCAGAGGAACAGATTCCAGAGGAGGCAGAGGTAGAGGCGGACGACAAAGTCATGGTCGTGGTTCCAAGCGTGATCCACAAGCTCCACTTGCCACATTGGTTGTGACCAACGATCCACAGCCTCAACCAGAGTACGACAGACGATTTCTTTGGACTTTGGACAGTGGAGCAGCATTACATGTTACCTACAGAAAAGAGCTTTACACAGAGATGCACGAGCCTGAACCTGAACTTCGTGAACTTTACTCTTTTTCCAATCATCCTGTTCAGGTCATGGGAAAAGGAACTGTTTACATTGAAGAGCTTGATGCTCTCATTCCAAATGTTTACTATGTTCCATCTGCCAGTAGTAATTTGCTTAGTCAGAGTCATTTGTCTAGGTTTTCTCATTTTCAGGTCCACCATCTTGAAAAAGCAAGTTATATAGTCAAAGATGGAGATATTGTTGCTGAAACCATGTTGATTGGTGGTGTTTATTACTTAAAACCAAAGCCTAAGCAGCAAGAGCAGGCAAGTATACACGTTCCAAAGAGCACAGGCCCAGAGAGAGACGTCTCAGAGAGAGATCCTGTTGCTACTCCAAAGGTTCCTAATAATGATAAAAATACAAAAAAGACACAGGTTGCTCACAGCAAGCCTGGGGTTCCTAATAAAAATGCTAAAGTTGAGAATTCACTAACAGGTAAACCTTTGCATTCCAGGTGTATCCATAAGTGGCACAGAAGATTGGGTCATGCCAGTTTCCGTGTTCTGAAGAAGATGCCAGAGTTCGCAAGAGGTTTGGATCTAAAGGGGTGTAAGGTGTTCTTGGACTGTGCTGTCTGCAAGAAAGCCAAATCCAAGGCAGCAGCAATTCCAAAACGCGCTACACGCCTGTCAACACGCATTTTTGATTTGGTACACACTGACATAGTTGGTCCTTTTGCACCAACACTTGGTGGTAAAAGATATTTCTTGACAATCGTTGATAATTATTCTAGATATGGATATGTATATCCTATGAAAGAAAAATCTGAGACCTTTCAGATCTTTAAAGACTTTGCTAGTCTTGTCTATACCCAATTCGAGGTCAACATTGCCAGAATCCAGAGTGATCGCGGTGCTGAATTCATGTCTCAACGTTTCCAGGACTGGATGCGTAAGAATGGGATAGTACATCAGACATCTGCTCCTTATACTCCAGCTGAAAATGGGGTGGCAGAACGCAGAAATGGGGTTTTGCAAACCATGATGCGTTGCCTCCTTGAAGATGCTAACCTCAGTCTTCCATACTGGGGTGAAGCTATCAAATATGCTAACCATATCTCAACCGTACTTGGAGTAGTGTGATAAATCAGACCCCTTATTTCATGTTGTATGGACACAAGCCTGATCTCTCACATCTCCATATTTTTGGTTTCCTATGCTATGGTGAATATTCCTTTAGCCCAAAGAAAGAAAGGGGGTCCTGCAGCAAAAAGGATGAGATTTATGGGCATTGATGATAATTCAAAATGGAGCAAATACATTGACTCTCATCATGTTATTGTGGTTTCACAATCTGCTACTTTTGAGGAAGATGCTGACTGGTCCAGGATTCATTCTAACGATCCTGGAGTTTATTTTCCTAGAGATGATGTTGCTGATGCCACGCAACCTGATCAAGATGCACAGGAGAATGTTCCTTCCACGAGTTCTTCCCAACCTACTGTTCCGTCTTCGCAAGCCGCTGATGTTGCTGCTGGCGACGATGAAGACGAGGACGACACAGAAGAAGAATGGACGGTTGGCCCGAGACGTTCCAAGAGGTCCACAAAGGGAATCCCTCCAAAACGGTATTCGTGGCAAGTAACAAAAACACCTGTACCTTTGATTTGTAATGTAACACTTCCACCTGAGAAGTTCACACAGATCAAACATCTTCCTGAATCAGAACAGGATAAATGGTTTGAGGCAATGCAGGCTGAAATGGACAGTCTAAAGAAACTTCAAGTGTTTACGCCTGCGAGCCCTCCAGCAAACAAGAAAGTTATTGGTACTCGATGGGTCTACAGGATCAAAAAGAAGCCGAATGGTGAGTCGTTGTACAAGGCCAGACTCGTAGCCCAGGGTTTTGCTCAACGTTATCCTGAGGACTATACAAATACATACTCACCCACAGTGCGGACTGAAAGTGTGAAAATTGCTTTAGCCACTGCAACTATCCTTGGCCTGGAAGTTTTCCAGTTCGACGTTGAAACGGCTTATCTTCACGCTGATCTTGATGAAGACATCTACGTCAAAGGTCCTCCAGGTTTCAGACAGCAAGAAGGGGATACCTGGTTTCTACACAAAAGTCTTTATGGTCTGAAACAGTCTGGTTTAATGTGGTACTTATGTCTTTCTGACAAACTAAATTCAATGGGCTTTATTAAGTCCGAAACAGATGAATGCGTGTTTACCAAAAGATCCGGTAATAGGTATGAGATAATTCTTGTTTATGTTGATGATATTGTTTATATTGGTCCAAATAAGCAGATGAGTGAGGTTTTTGCTAAAGCTTTACAAAAGTTTTTCACGTTGAAGTGTTTAGGATGTATTAACACTTATTTAGGTGTTCAAATTGCCAAAACTCAGAAGGGGTTTAGTCTCACACAAGAAGAGAAGATTGAACAACTGTTACATCACTGTAACATGGAGGACGCTAAACCTGTGAGTATACCCATGCAAACTGATTTTCACATTTTGGCACATGAACCAAGTCCTGAGTTCGAAGATCAAACACTATATCGCTCAGTCATTGGGTCGCTTCTATATATTAGTAGTTGGACTAGACCCGACATTGCACTTAGTGTTAATCTTTTATCACGACACGTAGGCAAGGCAAAACAGTTTCATTGGACATGTGTTAAAAAGTTATTGAGGTATCTAAAACACACAAAAGACATGAAGTTGTTGTTGGAACCCACACATACTGACTATGCAGAGTTATGTTGTTTTGCAGATTCAGATTGGGCGAGTGATAAGAAGTCACGGAAAAGTACATCAGGTTACATGATGTTTTTAAATGGATGTCCTGTTTACTGGCATGTGCGTAAACAGAATTTTGTTTCTTGTTCCTCTACAGAAGCTGAGTATGCTTGTGTGTCTGATGCATGCAATTCTTTAACCTGGTTTGATGCTTTAGTCACAGATATCTGGACACATCCGATTCGACCAATCACAGTGATGGAAGATAATGAATCTGTGGTTTATATTTCTGAAACACGTTTTACAGGTTCAAGGTCCAGACACATTGACATCCGATATCAAAACATAAGGCAACTGGTTAAACAAGGTTTTGTGACGTTACAGTATGTGCCTACACGTGATCAAATTGCTGACATGCTGAACAAACCACTTCCTACAGCCCAGCATGAGTATCTGCGTGAGAAGATGTGCCTTACTTGAGTCTTCACTTTGCTGACGAAAGAAGGGGAATGTCACTGCACGTTTTTTTTTTTTGTTCGTCAGAAAAGTTCATTTCTAATTGTACATTTCCCCTGTTCTCTGCACCTGTTGTGATAACATATCTGGTAACCATAGTGAATCCCATATGACTAGCTATGTTATGGTTTCAGTCTGTTTAGTGCGCATGTCTAGAAGAAGTTCCCAGAGTTATTATCTGTATTGTTTTTTTTCACTTTGCTGTTACTGTCTGTTACGTTAGGATGAAGCTAGCTAGCTCTGTATAATATATATTTAGTTTTTATATTTTTGTTAGTAAAAGGTATTTAGTAAGATTATGCGTCGTGTTTTTCTTGCCTTCCTGCAAGTGTAACATGCATTCTCTGAAGCACGGTCCGTCGCCCTCTACAAAGGTGATTTTTACCTTGACACCTCTTTCCTTCTTCCCATCTCCTTTGGGCTTTAGTGGAAAAAGTTCCTTCATCCCAGCCAAGATTCTGCACGTGGTTCCTTCTCTGTTCTAATCACAGTGTGCCTTAGAGTCTAGTAAATCTCCTTTTCTGATGCTACACACAGTCAGTCCACTGTGTGGCTTTAGTGAAGAACAGGGTGGTGGGGGGAAAGAGCAGGCACTTTGATTCATTTCACACACACACACACACATATACACACACACACACACTGCTTCTAATTTCCATCACTCTTTCTCCTGAAAGTCCATTCATATGAGCAGTGCAGGCCGAGACGTAGATCCATCTTCGTAGAGAACTGAGAAAAATCAGATTTATTTGAAATTCTGAAGTGGGCAGAGCGACTCAGTGCCAGGCTTAAAAGGAAGGGCTAACCTTCCTTTCTTGAATGCTTGTTATTATCTGATTCTCCCCCACTCCAGCTGCGTTTTAGCACTCACTTCCTTTCCATTCTTCCCTTCCCTTTCCCCACCCCCCACCCCCGCTGCCGCACCAGAATGCCAGAAGGAGCCACTGCTTGAAAGGGGAGTTTATTCAAAAGTGTGCATGTTCGGCAGCAGCCGTGTGAGTTCAGCAAGGGGGTAAGGATGCTTGGGGTTATCCTTGCTTTTTAAAAGCACTTCCCCTTTTTCTACTTATCTGAGACCTTCCTTCCTCTCTCTCCTCTTCCTGCTTTCCTCCCTCTCTCCCTCCCTTCTTCCTCCCTCCCTCCTTCTCCTCTTCCTTCCTCCCTCCCTCCCCTCTCCTTTTCCTGCTTTCCTCCCTCTCTCCCTCCCTCCCTCCCTTCTTCCTCCCTCCCACCCCTCTCCTCTTCCTTCCTTCCTCTCTCTCATCTCTTCCTGCCTTCCGCCCTCCTTCTCCTCTTCCTCCCTCCCTCCCTCCCCCCTCCTCTTCCTTCCTTCCTCTCTCTTGTCTCTTCCTTCCTTCCTTCCTCCCTCCTTCTCCTCTTCCTTCCTCCCTCCCTCCCCCTCTTCTCTTCCTTCCTTCCTCTTTCCTTCCTTCCTCCCTCCCTCTCCCCTTCTCCCCTTCCCTGCTTCCTCTCCTCTTCCTGCCTTCTTTTCTCCCTCCCTCCCCCTCCCCTCCCCTTCCTTCCTTCCTTCCTTCCTTCCTTCCTTCCTTCCTTCCTTCTTTCCTTCCTTCCTTCCTTCCTTCTTTCCTCCCTCCCTCCCTCCCTCCCCTCTCCTTCCTTCCTTCCTTCCTTCCTTCCTTCCTTCTTTCCTTCCTTCCTTCCTTCTTTCCTCCCTCCCTCCCTCCCTCCCCTCTCCTTCCTTCCTTCCTTCCTTCTTTCCTTCCTTCCTTCCTTCTTTCCTCCCTCCCTCCCTCCCTCCCCTCTCCTTCCTTCTGTCCTTCCTTCCCTCCCCCCCTTTCATCTCGCCTTCATGACTTTGTTAAGTAACTCAAGGCAGCAAACATACCTAATACTGCCTCCTCCTCCTATTCTCCCCACTACAACAGCCCTGTGAGGTGGGTTGGGCGGAGCAAGAGAGGGACTGGGCCGTTTTTCATGCCTAGGGCAAAGCTCGAACTGCCCGTCTCCCCGGTTTACAGCCTGCTGCCTTCACCCCTACCCCAGATCACCTCTGGTTTCTCAGACAGATACAGCCTCTGAGTCTGCAGTTTAATTTCTCTTAATTCCTTTAATCCACAGATGCCTCTCCCCAATCCTGACCTGAGAAGCAGGCAACTGGGCAGCTCTTGGACCCTCAGGTTGCAAATCTGAAAAGCTGTGCGCCACTTGCGCCCGTGCCCGAGAGTTTCTCCTGGCCCCGGAATGACAGCCT
Organism: Vipera ursinii; assembly: GCF_947247035.1. Taxonomy (NCBI): domain Eukaryota; kingdom Metazoa; phylum Chordata; class Lepidosauria; order Squamata; family Viperidae; genus Vipera; species Vipera ursinii. Next base: position 9,306,840 of record NC_139527.1, read on the forward strand.
CCTCGTGTTTTCATTGTGACAAAGGACAACAGTGTCTTTCGTTCGTCAGCCAACGAAGGGGAGCCTTAGTTTGCAGCCTGAGCAAAAAGGAGATCTTTTGAAGCCCCTTCTCATTTTTTTTAGCACCCACATCCCAAAACATAAAGCGCCGTTTATCACACAAGTTGTCTTTTGTCAGGAGCTTCCCTTAAAAAACCACAACAACAACAACAAACCCCAGACAAAATCCAGAGTGGAGAAATCCATTTGCAGCCCATGTTGCTCAGAAAGACATCTCCGGGGGTGTAAGGGCCTGCAGGGAGATGGGTTGAAGAGATGCTGCCTAGGGCAGAGGCCCCCAACCTTTTGGGCACCAGGGACCGGTTCCGTGGAGAGATTTTTTTCCGTGGACCGGAGGGCGCTCGGTTTTGTGTGCAGCCTGCATCCCACGGATGGGGCTTTGCTTGTTTGTGCGGACCGGTTGCTGGCATGCCGCAGTCTGGTACCGGTCCATGGACCTGGGGTTGGGGACCCCTGGTCTAGGAACGATCAGATAAGAGTCCACGTAGCCCACAGCTGTATAATGGGTGGGAAAAAAGCTCAGAAAATATCCTTTCTCATTTCTCAGGCTATAAAGGAGACGGCGGGAGAATTGTACCTTCAGACTTGCAAGATTAATGTAGCTTCACAATAACAGAATAACAGAGTTGGAAGGGACCTTGGAGGTCTTCTAGTCCATCCTATTCGAGCAGGAGACCCTATACTATTTCAGAGCAATGATTGTCGAATCTCTTTTTAAAAACCTCCAGTGATGGAGCGCCCACAACTTCTGGAGGCAACTTCTGTTCCACTGGTTAATTGTTCCCACTGTCAAGAAATGTCTCCTTAATTCCAAGTTCTTTATTTTGAACAAAATCAAGACAGGGCTTTCTTGAGTTTCTTCCTCACCCATCCCTCTTTCTCCAGACCATGTCATCTTTCCTGCAAGGACCCCTTTCATGGTTCTTTCATACCTTTCTCAAATAAATTCCTTTACACTCGCCTCTTAATTTGTGGATATATTTAGCTGCTGCTTCAGTCTAAGACAGAAAAAAAAACAGCATGATTTTAAGAAATTGTAGATCTACCTTGGTATGCAAGCACCCTTCCTTCCTTCCTTCCTTCCTTCCTTCCTTCCTTCCTTCCTTCCTTCCTTCCCTCCCTCCCTCCCTCCCTCCCTCCCTCCCTCCCTCCCCTCCCTCCAGGTTGCTTCTCTCCTTGATCAGTTTCCATCCATTCTTCCTTCCTTCCTTCCTTCCTTCCTTCCTTCCTTCCTTCCTTCCTTCCTTCCTTCCTTCCTTCCCCTCCTCCTCCTCCTTTGTTTTCTTTCTTTCTTTCTTTCTTTCTTTCTTTCTTTCTTTCTTTCTTTCTTTCTTTCTTTCTTTCTTTCTTTCTTTTCTCTCTCTCTCTCTCTCTGTCTGTCTCTGTCTCTCTCTTTCTCTCTCTCTCTCTCTCTTTCTCATTTTCTGGGAGGGCTGTGGGGCACTTCCTTCCTCTGATAGGGAAAAACAAGAGGCGGCTAGCATTAGAACTGGGGATCTCCTAAGGGGGGGGGGGACCTCTTTGCAATCCAGTCGCCTTATCAGAGTAGACCATGTAAATAAACCCAGGTTGCAATGCTGGCCTAATCTTTCCGGCTTTCCAGATTCCTGCTCCCACAGAGGACAAAGGCTTCCGGCTTTGATGCCTTTAATATTACCTTGCGTTCCATCAAACAAATAAAACACCCTTTACATCTTTGATTTTCCCCTGGCTGTTCTCTCTCTCTCTCTCTCTCTCTCTCTCTCTCTCTCTCTCTCTCTCTCTCTCTCTCTCTCTCTCTCTCTCTCTCTCTCTCTCTCCCCACCTGCTTTGTGTATTAAAAAAGTCCTACGTGTCTCCGCAGCTGCCTTTTCTCAAGAAATCCCCCGCAGGCTGCGGTCTATTTGTAGCTCAGCGATTGACTCAGAACAAGAAGAAATCTCTCGCGCGCCTCCGTCTGGGATCAAGGACAGGGACAATCGGAGTTGGAGTGCTTTCTCCCCAGAGGGTTTTTTGGCACAATCGGGTGGAAATTATTTTCAATTTAAGGGGTGGAGGAAATCAGGTCAGCCTTGGGTTTAGTTCTGGAGTCTGGAAATGTGTGTTATGCCCAAAGGAGAGCAGGAGACGGCCTCGTTTGAGCGACTGCTCTGTTTTCATGGGGGTTGGCTTCTGCACAATACAGGTGAGTCCTTGATTAGCACCACAGTGGAGCCCGAAATTTCTGGTCTTAAGTGAGATGTGCGTTAAGTAAGCTTTGCCCCATTTTAACGACCTTTCTCGCCACGGTCCTTAAGCGAATCACCGCAGTTGGTAAGTTAGTCACCCGGTGGTGAAGTGAACCTGGCTTCCCCACATTGACTTTGCTCATCAGAAGGTCGCAAAAGGGGATCACGCAACCCCCGTGGGACACGGCAACGGTCGTAAGTGTGAGCTGGTTGCCAAGCATCCGAATTTTGATCACATGCCCATGGGGATGCTGCAAAGGTCATACCTATGAAAAATATGGTCCTAAGTCATGTTGTGACTTTGAATGGTCACTAAATGGTCACTGACAGTGAGGACAATCAACCAGTGGAACAGCTTGCCACCAGAAATCGTGGGCGCTCCATCACTGGAGGTTTTAAAGAAGAGACTAGACAGTCACCTGTCTGAGATGGTATAGGTTCTCCTGCTTGAGTAGGGGGCTGGACTAGAAGACCTCCATGGTCCCTTCCAGCTCTTCTATTCTATTCTATTCTATTCTATTCTATTCTATTCTATTCTATTCTATTCTATTCTATTCTATTCTATTCTATTCTATTCTATTCCATTCCATTCCATTCCATTCCATTCCATTCCATTATTCTATCCTATCCTATTCCATCCATTCCATTCCATATTTTCTACTCTATTCTATTCTATTCTATTCTATTCTATTCTATTCTATTCCATTCCATTCCATTCCATTCCATTATTCTATCCTATCCTATTCCATCCATTCCATTCCATATTTTCTACTCTATTCTATTCTATTCTATTCTATTCTATTCTATTCTATTCTATTCCATTCCATTCCATTCCATTCCATTCCATTATTCTATCCTATCCTATTCTATTCCATTCCATTCCATATTTTCTATTCTATTCTATTCTATTCTATTCTATTCTATTCTATTCTATTCTATTCTATTCTATTCTATTCTATTCTATTCTATTCTTTCCTTAATTCTATTTTTCTATTCTATTCTATTCTATTCTATTCTATTCTATTCTATTCTATTCTATTCTATTCTATTCTATTCCATTCCATTCCATTCCATATTTTCTATTCTATTCTATTCTATTCTATTCTATTCTATTCTATTCTATTCTATTCTATTCTATTCTATTCTATTCTATTCTATTCTATTCTTTCCTTAATTCTATTTTTCTATTCTATTCTATTCTATTCTATTCTATTCTATTCTATTCTATTCTATTCTATTCTATTCTATTCTATTCTATTCTTTGTTGTAAGTTGAGGACTTCCTTGTCTCACACATGCTGAAGGAGGGTGAGGCGCACCGTCATTGGATTTGTCCTGGAGTCTGGAAATAGGATCCAGTCTGGGTTAGTCACCAGGACCAGAGATTTAGTCTTTCAGGCTTTCAGTCTTGTGCTGCAGCCCATCCCAAGGGAACTTCTCTCTAGCAGTATGTGCTTTCAGCTATTCTGGGTGTGGTATTTATATGGTGCCCAGTTGTGTGTGGCTTTTTGTTGTTGTTGTTGCTATTGTTGATTGGGGTTGTTGAAAGAAAAATCAGGTTCAGTTCCAAGCCGGGAGTAAATAAAATGGAGGCTAAGACACTGGAAATAAAATAGAGGCTGCTTAGGAAAGAAGGTTCTTGTTTATTGATGAGTAGAACCAGCAACAGAATGCAGTCCTGGGACAGCTGACCAAATGTGATTTTTTTTTCCAACAGGGTGTTGATGGCTGGCTAATAAGTCATTGGCTGTTGTTTCCTTGTGCTGCCAAACCCCCTCGCCTTTTAAGTATTTGATAAGCTGGAGATAAATCAGCACTTCTGCTGACTGAACAGGGCCCCATTCCCCAGATTTCAATCACTTCCCTGGCTGTTTTTGTACCTGCTCATCCAACAATTTTAGTAGCTACAACATTGAATGTGTGTTATGTATGTTTCCATGGGCCCAAGGGCCAGATAGGCTTCCGGGCAGTACGTCAGGACTCACGTACTAAAGGTGGTGGACCCAACATCCACTGGGTTTGTTCTGGAGCCTGGAAATGTGTGGTGTACCCAAAGGGGAACTGAAACTTCCCTGGGATGCTGAAATTGTTGCCAATACATGCTGGTTGCCAAACTCCTGAAGTCTGATCACATGACCATGGGGTGTTGTGCTGCGATGGTCCATAAGCATGAGGGCGGGTCCTGTGTCACTTTTTTCAGTGCTGTTGTAACGGTCACTAAACAAATGGTTGCAAGTCAAGAACAACTTCTCAAGGTTCCGATCTCAAATGCAAAACTTTATTGAGTACAGCGTACCGGCACTGATGAATAGAAAACCAGCTCTGACAATCTGGTGCCAGAACCATAGGTAAAAAAGAGTAAATCTTCCCTTCCCCGCTGACAGTCCAGGTCACACTGCCTAATTAGCCTTCGGACAGTTATGAGAAGAAAGTCTCTCCTTGCCATAACATTTCTTGGATGACCTTGATTCCCATGCGGTTAGAATCAGTGGTGGGATTCAGCCGGTTTGCACTAGTTCGACAGAACCGGTAGCTAACTTTTGCTGCATTCGGAGAACCATCTGGCTTCCAGAAGTCCATCTAGGCCTCGGAGGCTTCCCAGGCCTAGAATGGCCCACCGGAAGTGCAGGGATGCCACTTCCGGAAGTCCATTCTAGGCCTCAGAGGCCTGGAGGAGGCTTCCCAGGCCTAGAACAGTCCACAGGAAGTGCATGGATGCCACTTCCAGAAGTCCGTTCTAGGCCTTGGAGGACCAGGCCTGCGGCATTACTATTTAGCTTCCTTTTTCGAGGAATGGAGGCAGAGGGGAAACCAGGTCAATAGCAGAAATGAAGTGAGCTTGGCTGAACTGATGGGACTTCCCTGGAGCAGAACAGAACAGAATAACTGAGTTGGAAGGGACCTTGAGGTCTTCTAGTTTAACCCTCTGCTCAGGCAGGAGACCCTTACACCATTGCAGACCAATGGTTGTACAGTCTCTTCTTAAAAGCCTCCAGTGATGGAGCACCCACAAATTCTGGAGGCAAGCTATTCCTCTGGTTAATTGTTCTAACTGTCAGGAAACTTCTCCTTATTTCTAGGTTGCTTCTCTCCTTGGTTAGTCTCCATCCGTTGCTTCTTGTCCTGCTTTCAGCTGCTTTGGAAAACAGGTTGATCCCATCTTCTTTGTGGCAGCCTCTCAAATATTGGAATACAGCTATCATCTCACTCCTTGTCCTTCTTTTATCTAGACTAAAGGTAAAGGTAAAGGTTTCCCCGCACATGCGTGCTAGTCGTTTCCGACTCTAGCGGCCGATGCTCATCTCCGTTTCAAAGCCGAAGAGCCAGCGCTTGTCCGAGGACGTCTCCGTGGTCATGTGGCCGGCATGACTAGACGCCAAAGGCGCACGGAACGCTGTTACCTTCCCACCGGAGCGGTCCCTATTTTTCTACTTGCATTTTTGCGTGCTTTCGAACTGCTAGGTTGGCAGAAGCTGGGACGAGTAACAGGCGCTCACTCTGCTACGTGGCACTCGGGATTTGATCCACCAAACTGCCGACCTTCTGATCAACAAGCTCAGTGTCCTAACCCACTGAGCCACCGCGTCCCTACTTATCTAGACTAGAAATACCCAATTTCTGCAAATGTTCTTTGTATGTTTTAGCCCCCAGTCCTTTAATCATCTTGGTTGTTCATCTTTGCACTTTTTCCCCCCAAAGCCTCAACATCTTTTTTGTAAAGGGATGACCAAAACTGGATGGAGGATTCCAGGTGTGGCCTTATTAAGCAGGAGCGAGGGTTTAGCTTCTCCTTAATTGCATCTCGGGTGGAGAAGCAGGAATGATGGTGTCTGTATTTTATTTTATTATTTTTAAGGACATTTAATGAGCACCAGGTTTGCAGTCCAGACTGCGAACGGAAAGAACCCCAGGTTATCCTGAAGTTTGTTTGTTCTTAAGAGTTTTGACTTTTTTTAAAAAAAAGCAAGGGTAAAGGAGAAGCACAGATATTTTTTTTCTGTAATCACGCAGGTTCATGAATGAGAAATAGGCCATATATAGCTATAAAATGCATCAAGCCGAGCTGATTTTGGTTCCTTCTTTGGCTGGGAGAAAAATGGGAAGATTTCTCAATGCAGCAACGCAGGCTCCTGAGTGGAGTAACAATCCACACAAGGGTGCTTGATCCTTGCTCTGAAGAAGGATGGCGTCCACCAAGGTGTAATTTAATTTTATAGAGTCAGATGAAAACCTGCCGCCCCCATCAATCATCCAGTGATCAATGGGAAGGCAAAGCCTGCCTAGGGATTAGATAAAAGGAAGGCTCTACCCTCAGGTGCAGATTTTGACCTCATAATTTGTTAATTGCATTGCTAGGAAGGGCGAGAACAAACTCGTGGTGGTCGTGCAGCCCAATTTTCGTGGGGCTTTATGTCTGTCCTCCATTGGCTTTGCAAGGCCAGGAGAACGCAGGCAGTAAATCTGCAGCTGAACGTTTGGGAAGAAGTGGAGGTTGAATGTTTTCCTCTGCCCTCCTCAGCCATTCTTCCTTTAATGATGTATCTTTGAGTCAGGCCTAGTGATGTATCGACGTCCAGCAGTCAGGTTCCTAGTCCTTATGGTGAACAGTAATTGCTAGGCCCAACAGATTTCTGGTTTTTATGGTGGTCAGGAACTACTAGGTCCAGCTGTTACATTTCTAGTCCTTACGGTGAACAGTAACAGTTAGGTCCAGCAGTCAAGTTTCTAGTCCTTATGGTGGTCAGGAACCGCTAGGTCCAACAGTCAGATTTCTAGTCCTTATGGTGGTCAGAAACTATAGAACAAGGGTGCTGTTCTAAGGAGCTGAGGAAAGATTTTGGCAGTCCAAAAGACTGAGAAAGTTTGTTTTTCTCTAATAGAGGGCTAGAGAAAAGGGGTCACGTTTCCTTCCTTCCGGATGCCAACCCACAGAAGCTTCTTTGGAAAATAATTGCTCCGAGCAGGCCTATTGGGAGGATTCTTCCTTAAAACAAATTACACCCTGAGGGCTTCACATCGCCCAATTTGCTTTTGAAAAGGGTTCCCGGATTTGCAAAATAGAATCGAAATTTTCATTGCAAAAGGGGTCCTCCTGCCCCGTTGCTCCATTTCCGCTTTTCTTTAACCCATACGGGAAACTTTCCCCCAAACTTTTTACAGGCTGGGAAGGTGCTGGAACAAACTTTGGGAAACTTTTCTCACATTCCATTCCTTTCCATCAGCTTTTCCCCTTTCTGGAAAATTAATTTAGCACGGCATCTGGGGAGGCTGCTTGGCAGAGGCATAGGAAGAGAGCTGCGACTGTTTTGTTTGGGATTTTGGAGGTCGGCCTAACCCACAGCTGGGGTGGGCGCTCTTGCAGCCACTAATTCATCTTGTCAGCCTGCCTGAATATTCCCCCCTAAAGCCCCCCTCCCCTTTCCTTTTGGCTCTCTCCTATGGAATGTTGAGTAATGCATTTACTACAGGGAGAGGGTTTATGTGTCACTCCCTTTGCAAAATTCCTTGCTTTGGAAGCAGCTAGCTCTTGGCAGGCCTCTCTCTCCCTCCCTTTCTCTCTCTCTCTTAGATAGATAGATGATAGATAGATGATAGATAATAGATGAAAGATAGATGATAGATAGATGATAGATAGATGATATAGACAGATAGACAGATAGATGATATATATATATATATATATATATATATATATATATATATATATATAGAGAGAGAGAGAGAGAGAGAGAGAGAGAGAGAGAGAGAGAGAGAGAGAATGGATAGATAAAAGACAGAAATGATAATTGATAGAGATAGATTAGATAGATAGATGATAGATAGATAGATAGATAGATAGATAGATAGATAGATAGATAGATAGATAGATAGATAGATATAGATGATGGATGATAGATAGATGATAGATGATAAATATAGATGATAGAAGATAGATGGTAGATAGATGATAGATATTGTTATGTACTGGGCTCTTGTGATACACTATGTGGGTTGCTGGAGCAGCTAATGGCTCTCCAGCAACCCAGACTACCAATCTCCTGTGCTGCAATTGGCTATCCCCAGGCAGCAATGGTTGATTCAGACCTATTGGCTGCTGCCTAGGGGCTAGTCTATATATTGCGGCTGGTTGAAGCTTTTGCCTCAGTACAGTTCCAGCAAGAATAAAAGTATGAGTTATCCTGTACTCAGCTTCGTGTCTTCATTCCTGCACCAAAGAACCCAAGACAGCTTTGGAGTTCATTGCAAGCCTAAGACAGGCCGCACGCCTATGCAAGTTCTCAAATTTAGAAGAACAACTAAGAGACCGGCTCGTCTGTGGCCTTTGGGACAGAACGCTTCAACAGAGACTATTTGCTAGACCCAATTTAACTTTTTCTGAAGGACAGTGTTGTGATTCAGGGTCAGCCTGTGGGGTCGGCAGTTGGGTCGGATGAATCAGAGGAGGAGGGGGTTTTTTGAAGACCTTGCTGATGATAGCCCTCAGGCAGGCCCCTCCCACTTGGTCACCATGGAGACCCAGCTGTGTGAGCCTGACAGTGTGGATGAAGATGACCCACAGCTGGCCCTGTTCAAGGACGCCCGACGCAGGAGGCAGTCAATTAGGAGTAAACAGAGGAAGGCTGTGGGGCTTCTCAGAAGGAGGCAGAGAGAGGCCACGCCCTGAACTCTTTATAAAGGGAATGTTTGGGGAGGGCTGGTTTGCTGAAAGCAACTACTCAGATAGTGTTTCAAAGCTCCTGTATCTTGGTTCCTGTCTTGTTTGTTTTTTGTAGTAATAAATTTGGCAGACGTCATTCCAGCCTCTTGCCGTTTATAAAGGGGTTGCCTTTTCTGCAGGGCCGGTAGCAGGCTGGTACAGAACAGACAGGACAAGGTGATGGACGACGAAGCTTCCGGGGGCACAGTGCAGACAGTTCAGCCCTCCAAACCTTCAAAAGTCAAAGAAACGGTCCATCTTGAGGTCGCCAAATGCACCAGAGAATCATCAGAGGAAGAAGAACCTGAAATCAACCAAAAGCAACCCAACGCGCAACACCGCAACAGCCACACACGAGAGGACGGTTACAAAGCAGTTCTCTTACTGAGATGTAAGGGGTGCGGCGGCAGCCATCTTCGTGCCAATTGCAGATTTCGTTCGGCCACGTGTAGAGCTTGCGGAAGGACAGGCCACATCGCGGTGGTTTGCAGAGCCCATCAGAGAGACCAGCAACCCAAACACCAGGGTCCAGTTAGTGTGGGATTCTTCAGAAGCTGTAGAAGCGTATGCCACACCGGGGCTCGACGCCCCCTCAAACCCAAACTTAAGCTCTTGGTAGAGCTACAAGGAGTTCCATGTGAGATGGAATTAGACTCCGGCTCTGCAGTCTCAATTATTTCTCAAGACGCTTTTAACTTTGTGTGTAGGCGCAGTAACAATTGGGCTAAACTAAGACCCTCAGATATAATTTTAATGGATTTTCAAAATGCTCACGTTAAAGTTAAGGGAGAAGCCACCTTGTTGGTAAAGTTTAAAGAGTTTTGGGGGCACCTGGATGTAATAGTAGTTGGAGGCCAGAGAACGACTCGTTCTCATTGGGGGAGGCATTTGATTACTAAACTGGACATGTTGCATCCAGACTGAGTGGCAGCAGAAGCCTCTCGACCAAAACCCCCGAGGGGGCTGCACATGGGCGATTGGGTTTGGGCCAGGAACTATGGTCAGGGGAATTTGTGGGTTCCTGGTCAAATCACCAAGGCATCCAGACCCCTATCTTATGAAGTGGGGTTGGAGGGAGGGCGAGGTGTCAGAGACACATTGATCAGCTCAGGAAAAGGTTTCCAGAATGGTCACTAAGCGAGGACTGCATCATAAGTCCCTCCCAAGGTCCTCAAACTTGCGGCCAAGCCAGCCCTCAAATGGACTACCAGGACTTTTCCTTCTTAACTGAGATGGAACCAGAGGAAGAGCCAGGGAGCTCGGGTGTGCAACATGGACCCCCTGACGAAGCGAGCCAACCGAACTTCAGCAACCGCTGTGCCTACTCTGCCGAACAGACTGACTCTGGGGTGGGCCAATCTGGTGAGGCCAGCCAGAGTGCATCGAATCCCCTTGACTCAGAAGCACAAAGGGACACAAATATACCCACTGGGTAAGCTGGTAGACCACAAAGTGATGGGAACTCCGAGACATTCCTCTAGGGCACACAAGCCTCCTTCATACCTTGCAGATTATGTTGTAAAATAAAGAGCTATCTATTGTTGTAAAACCTGTTGCCACTAGACTACAGAAACTAGTGATATGTGTAACTGCCTATTACTGCAAATGGAAGCCTGATCATTGAGACGTTGTTTAATCTCATTGTAATCTACGTTGTTTTTATTATTTTTATTATTATCACTTCACTTTGTGTGTGTTTAAGTAAGGAGTCTTGACAGCTGTTGAGACTAATTGTTGTCATAGTCTGATCTAAGAGGGGAGGGGTGTTATGTACTGGGCTCTTGTGATACACCACGTGGGTTGCTGGAGCAGCTAATGGCTCTTCAGCAACCCAGACTACCAGTCTCCTGTGCTGCAATTGGTTATCCCCAGGCGGCAATGGTTGATTGATTCAAACCTATTGGCTGCCGCCTAGGGGCTAGTCTATATATTGCGGCTGGTTGCAGCTTTTGCCTCAGTACAGTTCCAGCAAGAATAAAAGTATGACTTATCCTGTACTCAGCTTCGTGTCTTCATTCCTGCACCAAAGAACCCGCTATTTAACAGATATATAGATGGTAGATAGATGATAGAAGATAGATGGTAGATAGATATAGATGATAGAAGATGGATAGATGGTAGATAGAGAGAGAGAAAGAGATGATAGATAGATGATAAATAGATGATAGATAGATATGGATAGATAATAAACAGATATGATGATAGATAGAGATAGATGATAGATAGATGATTCATAGATAGATAGATAGATAGATAGATAGATAGATAGATAGATAGATAGATAGATACAGTGGTGGGATTCAAATATGTGAACAACTGGTTCTCTGTGTGGATGCCACTTTTGGAAGTCCATTCTGGGCCTGGACAACACAAAATTAGGTACCAGTTCTGCCAAAGTAGTATGAACCGGCTGAATAGTTCCTCAAACTATGCTTGCAAATTGAAGTTGCTGATCCTTTCTTTCCTTTGGGAATTGCCAAAGGAAAGTTTGCAGGGCGAGAGAAAACGGGGGCTCAGTTTGAGAAAACACAAGAATAAAGCCAGAGGCCTGTTTCAATTTTTCTCTCTCTCTCTCTTCTGTTTGTGTGTGAAAAGTTGTCAGAATTGGCAGGGCTGTTTTGGATTCTAGTGGAGTCCTTTGCAAGCATTTATGGAAAGGTGAAAACAAGCCACGTTTGAAGGAGGCGAGGGAGGCCACACAAAAGGCCAAGTTTGATAGTGGAAGGGAGGCCGATGTGGGAAATGCTGGCTGGAGACGGGTTATAAGTGCAGAAAGAGAGTTGCATAGTTCTTGAGGGGACATCCTGAATAACTGTCCTGATCGCTAGACATTTCTGCTTCCCTTAAATATTGTAGGCTATTTTAATTGTAGCTTATAGAAGACACCCTAGATCAGTGTTTTTCAATTAGATAACTTGAAGAAATGTGAATTTCACTGCCCAGAATTCCCCTGCCAGAATTTGTGGACTTCAACTCCCAGAATTCCCATCAGGATTCGTGGACTTCAACTCCCAGAATTCCTCTGCCAGAATTTATGGACTTCAACTCCCAGAATTCACCCACCAGGATTTGTGGACCTCTACTCCCAAAACTCAAATACTTTGGCCACCTAAAGAGAAGGAAGGACTCACTGGAGAAGAGCCTCATGCTGGGAAAGGTTGAGGGCAATAGAAGAAGAGGACGACAGAGAATGAGGTGGCTGGATGGAGTCACTGAAGCAGGAGGCGTGAGCTTAAATGGACTCCAGAAGATGGTAGAGGACAGGAAGGCCTGGAGGAATGTTGTCCATAGGGTCGCGATGGGTCGGACACGACTTCGCAACTAACAACAACAACAACTCCCAGAACTCCCCAGCCAATCAGGCTGGCTGTGGAATTCTGGGCGTTGAAGTCTACACATCTTGAAGTTGCTCAGGCTGAGAAATACTGCCCTAGATGGCTGAGTTTAGGCAAGCATAAGCTAGAACGACAAACCATGATAACTGGCTTCATGTGACCCAAGACATCAAAAGCAAAGAAACTGTATGCTGGCTTGGTAAACTCAACCACTATTCGAAATTCATCATCCAGCCAAGCCAACATTGGTTCTCCATGACTGGATGCTCTCCAAATTCTTGGTGAAAAGAGATCTTGGTCATCTCCTGGTTTCTCGTGATCCTACAAAGATCTCAAACCTCTTAACTGCAAAGCCCAACCAAGAAATTCACCCAGATTTCAGCTAGAATATCATTTGCGCAAAAATGGAAAAAGAATGAGATCCCAGAACAAAAAGAGGTTATTAGGAAAATTTGGGATTGCGCTGAAATGGACAAATTAACTTTGGAATTAAAGAATAAAGATCAATCAGACTATTATAGAATTTGGAACAAATTGTATCTTTGGATGGATAAAAAGAAAGGTCTCTATTAGGTTTTACAGACTAGCTCACTGTTTTAAATATTGTGGTATTTCACCGATTTGTAATCTAAGTGTATTTAAGTGTATTTTTGATGTACATATATACATGTATATATATATATTTAAACATTGTAGACAAAAAGGTTTGTCAGCTCGCTGGTACTGTGTCCAATGTTTTTAAATAATAAATTTAATAAAAAATTTAAAAAAAAAAAAGAAATTCACCCAGATTTTTAAAAAACATAAATTATAGTGCCAAGAATTCAGATCTGAGATATGAAGCCCCCAACCCATCTTTATGGCCAAGATCCAGTGGTGGGATTCAGCCAGTTTGCACCAGTTCAGCAGAACCGGTAGCTAATTTTTTGTTGCCCAGGCCAAGAACAGACTTCTAGAAGTGGCATCCACACAGAGAACCGGTTGTTCACCTATTTGAATCACACTACTGCCAAGATCCTTAAGTCAGGCTCTTTCTGAAGCTTTTAAATCTCGCCTTTTACTGGAAAGTTTGCACAGTGGATTAAGGGTTGATTTATTTGATGAGCTTCTCAATGGCATTTCCCCATCTGCTGCTTAACTTGTGTTCAGAAATAACATTTTTTTTTTTTGCCTTCCCACCCTCAGCCTAATCTCTTACACAGAAAGTATCAGGAAGTGGATCTGAGCTCTTTGCGAAAGAGTCTCCAACATTCATAAATAAATAGATTAAATAAATAAATGTAGCATTTCTGGAAATCTTATGAGCGGGCAACCTTCCTTCTTTAAAGAAACAGAATTGCTATTTTTGACTTCAGACCTGTGGGTTTTTCCACTTTTCTCTTTGCGATGACTGCCCATCAAATTCTTTTGCCTGATTGCTCACCTTGATCGGCCTTTGACTAAACCGGCAAACCGACCTCTTTTCATGCTAGCCTGGGCTTTTTTTGATGCTAAAGATGGAAAAACAGAGCATCTGTCTGCTCCTTTAAAATAATAGGTCATCTGTTTTCTCCCAGGGAAATTCAACTCTGGCTTCCTTTTGATTGCACTGAAGAAAAACAGATGCTTTCCTCAAATCTCCCCGATGGAGGGAGGAAGAAGAGGAATAGTAGCAGAGTTGGAAGGGACCTTGGCCATTTTCAACAAAATCAAACCGCTTTCTAATCACGGTTGCCTGCCTGGGCTGCTGAATCATCTGCTTTGATAAGGGGCCTTCCCAGATCACAAAGGAACAGGCCATGTTTTAACCTGGATCGTTTTATTGTGCAGAAACTGCTGGCTCTGTATTTTACATTAAGGCGCCACCAATAACCAAAGATACACCGGCATTGAAAAAAGCGACTGATGGCCACTCCTTGCACTTATGACTGTTACAGCCCCCCCTTCCCCCTCCCCACCTCCAGTCAAGGGATCAAAATTTGGGTGCTGGGCACAACTGGCTTTTATTTACAGTGGTTGCAGCATCCTGGGGTCACGTGATCCCCATTTGCGACCTTCCGAGCCGGTTTCCGGTGAGCAAAGTCAATAGGGGAATCTGGTTTTGCTTAGCGACTGCGTGCCTCACTTAACAACTGCAATCATGGTAAAAACAAAGAAACAAAAAACCCCTTCACATTTAACAAACACCTTGCTTAGCAACAGAAGTTCTAGTTCCACATCTGGTCGAAAGTGAAGGACTACATGTATTTTATAGAATTGCAACAGAATGTAGGAACATGAATCGGTTGCACACCCAACCCGTTGTACTTCAACAAATTACAGCAGTGCAATTCTAGTCGCAAGGCGGCACGATATAAAATGACGGGAAAAGGAATTAAATTAAAAGCAAAACTTTGGAAGGCCCTTAGGAACACCTTTATGGTTCAGATGGGCAGCAAATAAATTTAATAAATGCCTAGTTTATGTCTAGTTTAATGAAGAGAAGGACTGGGGGTTGGCCTCACAGCAGTCTTCCAATATTTGAAGGGGCTGTCACAAAGGAGAGGGAGTCAAGCTATTCTCCAAAGCACCTGAAAGCAGGACGAGAAGCAACAATGGATGGAAACTCATCAAGAAGAGAAGCAACCTGGAACTAAGGAGAAACTTCCTGACAGTCAGAACAATTAAGCAGTGGAACAACCTGACTCCAGAAGGGGTGAATGCTCCAACACTGGAGGTTTTTAAGAAGAGACTGGACAGCCATTTGCCTGAAATGGTATAAGGTTTCCTGCCTGAGCAGGGGGTTGGACTAGATGACCTCCAAGGTCCCTTCCAACATTATATTATTATTATTATTATTATTATTATTATTATTATTATTATTATTATTATTATTATTATTATTATTATTTTACTACTACTATATTATTATTATTATTATTATTATTATTATTATTATTATTATTATTATTATTATTATTATTATTATTTGTTTTTAACCAGTCTGATTTTTGCACCTTTCTCACCAGAGGGGATTCTTTTGTGAAGAGCTCCAAACCCACCCACCCCCACACACACCTTTCCAAAATTCTTTCTGAAACTCTGCCAGGCTTTAATAAGAACCACTCTTTCGTATGGGTTTTGACGTGCAGGTGTTAGTTGCAGCAAAGCACACACCTCTTGGGGATGCACAGAGGTAGGAAAATCTGACGGGGTTACGGGTGTGCAGCGGTGACAATTTCTTTCTTTTTTTTTATTAAAAAGTTTGATAAAAGTTACAATAAAAACCCACCCCCAAACCACCCCCTCCCCCTCCCCCACTTCCCAGAACTGAATACAGGGTTACAAAAATAACAATCAAAATCTAAATAACATTAACCAACTATATATGTTGGTTAATATATATAGGGGCGTTAATATATGTTATGTTGGTTAATATATATAGGGGCGCGGTGGCTCAGTGGGTTAGGATGCTGAACTTGTTGATCGGAAGGTCGGCAGTTTGGCGGGTCGAATCCCAAGTGCCGCGTAGCAGAGTGAGCGCCTGTTACTCGTCCCAGCTTCTGCCAACCTAGCAGTTCGAAAGCACGTAAAAATGCAAGTAGAAAAATAGGCACCACTACGGTGGGAAGGTAACAGCGCTCCGTGCGCCTTTGGCGTCTAGTCATGCCGGCCACATGACCACGGAGACGTCCTCGGACAAGCGCTGGCTCTTCGGCTTTGAAACGGAGATGAGCACCGGCCCCTAGAGTTGGAAACGACTAGCACGCATGTGCGGGCGAACCTTTACCTTTACCTTTATATGTAACCAAGTTCCTAACGCACTTTAACTCCCCTTTAACATGAACACAAACAAGATAAAAGTAAACATAATAATAACAAGAACATAAAAACAAGATAATATCCATATTATTAAACAATACTAATAATAAAAATAATAATAAAATACAATAAAAACTAATAAAAATACCATAAAAACATACTAATATTAATATCATTCTATAATTCATTCATAAGCTAGAATGAAACTTTTTGTTCTGAACATAATCTATCCATCTTCTCCAGACCGAAATGTATCTTTCTTGTGAATGATCCTTCAAATAAGCAGAAATCTTAGCCATTTCTGCCAAATTTGACACCTTAAGTGACCAATCTTCTATAGTAGGCAAAGTATCTTTCTTCCAAGCGGTGGCAATTTCTGAGCAACGGGGAGCAGCGGAGTGGAAAATTGGGGATCCATCAGAGCCAACTGGGGTAGACATCAGAGAGGTACAACCAGCCTGGCCTCAGGTGCCAGGAAGGTGCAGGGAGGCCCCGAGCTTGCCTTGCGATGGTGCTGAGCCAGCCTGCAGGTTTTTTACAATCGTGAGAACTGTTTTTCATCTTAGAAGACGTGATTTTGGGATTATCTTCCTTCCCTTTCCCTCCCTTCCTCTCATTTACCTTCCTTCCCTCCTTCCCCCTTCATTTCCACCTTCTCATCATCCTTCCTTCCCTCCCTTCCTCTCATCTCCGTGGCTTCCTCCCTTATTCTCATTTACCCTCCTTCCTCCCTTCCCCCTTCATTTTCTCCCTCATCTCCCTCCCTTGTTCTCATTTCCCTTCCTTCCTTCCTTCCTTCCTTCCTTCCTTCCTTCCTTCCTTCCTTCCTTCCTTCCTTTTCCTTCCTTCCTTCCTTCCTTCCTCCTTCTTTCCCTCCCTCCCTCCCTTCCCCCTTCCTTTCCTTCCTCATCCTCTTTCCTCCACCCCTCCCTCCCTCCCTCCCTCCCTCCCTCCTCCCTCCCTTCCCTCTTCCTTTTACAAAAAAACCTTTTCCTCCAGATTACCAATGAGGGGTCGGTGCCTCCCACCCTTGCGTGCAGGCAGATTGCTCAAGGTGTTGCCTACCTGGATTCACCTACCACCACCACCCCTCCCACTTCGCTCAGCCGCTCTTCCTATTTTGGAGAACAAAACCCAGAGCTTTCTCCTGGAAAATTTCCATACCCGGCTCCACTCCAGTCTTTTGGAGATTTAAAGACTCCTTCTTTGCTTTCTGCTGGACTCCAGCCAGATTGGGGGGGGGGGAAGCTCCCCCCCACAAAGGCACCTTTGTCCTGGCTTCCCCCCACCCCCTGGCTCCAGCCAGCAGAGGCATTCCAGCCGCTCTCTTTTGGCCAGGCTTCGCCTGAGGTCGATCAAAGGGTCTGTAGGCGGCCTTGGCAAGGGGCCATAAACGCAAAGGCAGACTGTTTGCCTGGGTGAATTCATTCCCAGACCCTCACCCTTCCCCCTGCTTCACAAACACATCTCCCACCCTGCTCTAGCAGAACAGCTGAGTCAGTGGCTGCTTTGCACAGTGGCCAGAAATAAGCCATGAAATTCCTGCTCTGCACAAGAGCCAAAATTCAGTGTGTGTCTGCGCGCGGACGCAACGCACGCGTGCACGCCCAGCTTCAGGTATACCAATAAAAGGAGAATATTTGTAGCTCAGGGCTGAAATGAAGGGTCCTTGGTGGTTTTCTTGGAGACGAGACCCAGCGATGTAATATCATCAGTGCTAGAAGGGAGTGGGGTTTGAAGAGTGGAGGAGGAGGAGGAGGAGGAGGAGGAGGAGGAGGAGGAGGAGGAGGAGGACTGTGGGGTCTTTAGTGCTCTCTGAGCTTGGCGGTTTTTTTGCAGACGTTTCTTGACCCAACTAGGTAATACCATCAGTGCTAGAAGGGAGTAGGGTTTGTAGAATGGAGAAGAGAGGAGGAGGAGGAGGAGGAGGAAGATGACTGTGGGGTCCTTGGTGCTCTCTGAGCTGGGTTGTTTTCTTGCAGCCATTTCACTACCCAGATCAGGTAACATCATCTGCTAGCAGGGAGTTAGGTTTGCAGAGAGGAGGAGGAGGAGGAGAACAACTGTGGGGTCTCTGATGCTTTCTGAGATTGGTGGCTTTCTTGAAGATGTTTCATTACTCAAAGCCGGGAACCTCAGGGCTAGTGATGTTGTTACCTTGTTTGTTATCTAGCAGAGCGTGTGCATGCACGCACCTGCCAGCTGCTCACGAGTGGGGATGCATGCACACGTTCATCCAGTACTTCCTTGGCCCGGTTCTGAAAGGCTCAATAGCCGGTAGTGGGCTGTGGGTTGGGGACCGCTGCTTTAAACTCAAGCCGAGACTGAAGCTGTGTTCACGCTGAACTCCAGCAAACAAGCCACGTTAGCCCTGCAAACAGGCCTGGTTTGGGCAGAATACAAGGATGTAAAGATGCTGTTGTGAAGGTTGATGCTTTGTGGTTGCAGCGTTGCAGGAATCAAGCAGTCGTAAGCTGAGGACTACACTACCTGTACTAGGCAGGGTCAGGAGTGACTTAAATGTGTCAGAGTCATCTTGAAGTTGATTGATCCAATAATGTCATTTTAAAAATGTAGTTAGGTTTAGTTGACTAAGCCTCTTCTTCACAGTTTAAATCAAAGGTCCCCAACCCCCGGTCTGTGGCTCGGTGCTGAACCGCGGAAGTAGTAGGTGAGTGCATGAAGGCACACATGAGTGCAAAGCTGCATTTTTAAAAGTGGCATGCATGTGAAACCATGCTCTCTGCCCCCCCACACTACTGCCACGTCTGCTGGTCCGCCCAGCCAGAAAAGTTGGGGAACACTGGTTTAAATATTGCAGTTTAGGATTGAAAACATGGCTTATTATAGAGTAAGTATAGGGTTTTCTATCTGAGCAGGGGGTTGGACTAGAAGACCTCCAAGGTCCCTTCCAATTCTATTATTCTGTTCAGTAACAATGGGCGAATCCAACTCGATTCTTCCAAAGCATAACCCGGTTCCTAAATCCTGCCGTGTAAGAACAAGCTGTTGTAAAATGAAGCCTTTTCTCCTCCTTTCTTCCAAGTTAACAGTTGTTGCAGGGGTGAACAGCATCCAGGAATTCTCCTTTGTGGATATTTAAGAAATTAACATGTCCCATGTGGAGTGTGTGTGTGTGAGAGAGATATACTGGCAGGCTGGTAAATGCATCTAAAAAAATGAGTAATTTTCCAAGCCAGCCTGCCCGCCTACGGATCCCCTTCTGTTATTTGTTTCTACTCAAAATGGGGAGGAGAGGAAAAAAAGGGGTTAATCTAAATGTCTAGAGCTGATTTTTAATTCTGGAATTGTTTTCTGGAGAGGATGAACACAGATCTGCAGTGTGTGAAGGAGAGATCCTACATCTCCCTCCCTTGACAGGTAGCTCTCAAACTTGCAATCATTTAGTGATGTGACTTACGACCAATCCTCGGACTTACAACCGTTGCAGCATCCCCGGGGGTCACGTGATCAGAATTTGAGTGGCAACTGGCAGGTATTTATGACAGTTGCAGCATCTCAGGCTCAACTGATCACCATTTGCAATTTTCCCAGCAGTCAATTAACGACTGCAGTCATTTCCTTAACAACTATGGCAAAAACAAGTTATAAAATCAGATGTTAACACCATCCGCCTCGCTTAGCAACAAAAATTCTGGTCCCCATTATGATTTTAAGTCCACAATTCCCTTAAGGACCACGTGATTCAATGAACAACAACTGGGGTGATTCACTGAACAACTGGAAAAAAAAAGCAAAAAAACAAAATCAGATGCGACTCACATCATCACCACCACCACCTTGCTTGGCAACTGAAATTCTGCTTCCCGCCTTGGTCATAAATTGAGGACTAGTCTGCTTGTATGTCTTTTGATTTGAAGTTTAAACCAACATGTAAGGCTGGTAAATGGATTAGCTGCCATGCCTTATTAGCTCTCTTTAATTCAGCTCTCTGGGGTTCAGGCAGAAGTTATTAGCAGATATACAGGCCGTAATACCCTCATTACATATCTGGAAAAATGGGAGGCGCTGGAAAGTGATGGGTTTTGGGGCGTGGAAGATTATCAATGCATATTGATTTATATGCTGCTAAGCAATCCAGGTCGGGGGTGCAGAAGGCGGTTTGTTCCAGACAGGAAAGTCACGTGTGAAAGCAGAACGTGTGGCACAGCGCAGCTTCGCACAACCTAAAAGTAGCAGACGCGCTAAAGGGATCCGGGTGGCGTTGCGAGGCTCAGCCAATGAAGCCTTCTTTAACCACAGGTGCGCCTCGACTTACGACCACAAGCGGGACGTTTCCGCCGCTTAAGGAAGCTGGGTTGTTCAGTGAGTTGCGGCCAGTTGCGGTTGTCCAGCAAATCATTTATCTTTTAAGGCCCAGTGCAAACCGACCTGGCACCAGGAAAAAAAAACCCGGATTCCTTCAACGTCCGCATTAACCCCAGGTACACTGACTTGGATTCAGCCCCCCAGCCCCCCTCCCCACCTGCAAATGGGCCCCCAGGACCGGCACCTCCCAGCGGGTCCCCCCCCCCCAACCCTTGCTCCTTCCCCACCAAGCCCCCTCCTTTCCCCTCCTCCAAGTGGCCCGGGGCTCCTTGGAAAGCTGAAGGGGAGACGCCTCCCATCCCTTCTTCTTACTGGGGGGGGGGGTTAGGAAACGTTTCTACCTTCCTCTCCCCCGCCCCCGGCGCCACAGACGGCGCTGGTCCCTTTAAGAGAGCAGCCAGGCTGCTGCAAACCGTGCGCCCCAGCCCGGGCGCAATTCTTGCTGCTGTTGCGGCTGCAACCGGGTGTGTGTGTGTGTGTGGGGGGTGCGCTCTCCTGCCTTCCATTCCTCTCCTCCTCCTCCTCTTCTGCGGAGCCCAGCCGGAGCTCTCCGCAAAGTTGAATCTTTGCAACAACAACAACAACAAAATAGATCAGTTGCAAAACGCAGCCACCACCGCAGCTGCAAACTGCGGGGCGCGCGGCGGCGGCTGTTGCTGGTGTCTCCTCCTCTTGTTCTCCTCCTCCTCCTCCTCCGCCTGGGAGCTTCAGACATCTTAGGAGAGGCGGAGGAGGGAGAGATTTCCGGGCCCCCGAAGCGGACGGAGCTTCCGAGCCAGCCAGCCTGCTAGCCGAGCCGAGCCGAGCCGAGCCAACGCCGGGTCTCCAAATCGGATTTTACGCACCGCGCCGAGCCCATGGGAAGCTGCTCCGGGGAGGACACCGAGCAAAGATCGTGGCGTGGCAGGGCTTCCGCCGTCCCCTTGGATCTGCTTTTGGCTTTTCTGGATTCTTAAAATGTTCATTTGATTTTTTTTTTTATTATTTTTTGGCAATCTCTTCTTCCCCCCCCCCCCGCACCAATCCCCCAAGAATCTGCTCCGTTGGGAGCTTCGCTCGGATTTGGAGACGTCTTGGATGAGCAGCCCAAGGAATTATTATTTGTATTATTATTATTATTATTATTATTATTTTTATTGGGGTTGTTTTAAGGGAAAAAAAAGAAGAGAGGTCAGCGGCCTTGCACGGAGCGGCTCGGGCAGTAAGGTAAGGTCGGAGGACGAGAGAGCTCGCTGGTGGAGCTCACTTTCTCTTTGTTTTTATTTTGTTGTTTCACTCCGGGAAAGAGCATAAATATGTAGCAAAGCTGTTTTTGTTTTAAAAAAACAAACAAACCACCTAACCGGAAAAGGCAGGATGAAATCTGCCCTTCTTAAAATATATATATATATATATGATTTTTATTTTGCTTGTTTGCAAAAATAAGCGGCGAGTCCTTTTGAGCACTTTTTGGGGCGGCTGAGGAGGAGGAGGAGGGGGGGATGCGCTGCATTTGCAAGCGGGCGCCCGCTGGAAGGAGAGAAAGGGGGGGCAGGAGGAAAGGGGGAAACAGCGTAGAAACCACACGCGTGTAGGCGCGCACACATGTTTCAGGGAGGGGTCTAGCCATAGGAGGCAAACATGCTTGCTTTCTGGTAGGTGTTTCTGGTCCCCCACCCCAGACGAAGTTCTGTCTAGACTCAGACTTGGGTTAGACGGCGAAATGCTTGAGCAATTTTCATTAATAGGGATGCCAGCCTGTTTGGGAGAAAAAAAAGGACGTGGTTCTCCTTTAAATCCCCCCCCTTTTTTTTTTGCAAATGCCTGGTTGGATCCTTGGAAAAGTTTTGCAGGGTCTCTGGGTGTGTGTGTTAAGGTTTAATTCGGGGTTTGTACTCTTTGGTGCAATCTGAGCTTGGACCCATGGAGATGACCAGGAATTGTGTGAATGGGATCATCTTTGCCTCCGGCTAGCGACCAACATCTGAAAAAAAAGGGGAAAAACTTGGGTTGGATTGGGGAAAGAAAGCTTAACCATGGTTAGTAGAGCTGGGTCTGTGTGGCCTCAACCCGGCATCCTTGTTCGCCTCTCCTAATGCACTCTGCATTGGGGTGACTGGTTAGGTCGTGGGAATGGACCTTGCAGGGTTGATTCAGCTTGAACCTTTGGCTTGGAAACGGGCCTACTCTGCAGAGGACAAGTTAGTGATCCCGGGGAGCTTGCTAAGCCTTTGTGAGTGAGAAAATCCAACTGTTGTGGCTGCTACCCAGATGCACACAGTGTGTGTATCCTGCACTTTGGGGCTTATGGAACAAACTATGAATGCTTTAACCCCGGTTAGCATCTTCGAACTCAGCTGAAAGCTTTGCAAGGAGAGGCTTCATACACTGCAGAAATGGCTTACAAGCCTGTTGAATTGAGCAATTGACAACTATTTAGCTTGAGATCCCTTTGGGTTTTTGGGTTTTTGGGTGGGTGGGGGGAGTTGCAACTCTCGGGAAAAATCCCCCCCCCTCTTTTCACCTTGTTTGCCCCCCTTTTAAACCATGAGTAATCGCTAAACTGCACAGCCTTTGCAAACAGCAGCTTCCGGCATGCACCAAGCTTTGAATGGCTTCGGATCTGTGTAATCAAAGCTGCCTTGCGTTTCTTATTATGGATGATATTTAGATGCCATTTTTTTTTTGTCCTTTAATTTGCTCTTTGCCAGGGTTTAGGTCTTGGAATCGGAGTTCCTGTTTTGGGCTGGTTTCTTCCTCCTAGTTGCTCCACGCGTTTGATGGCTGCGGAAATGGTGTGGGTTTTTTTTCTCCCTTCCTTGCTTGCGATGAGGCTGCTGGGAAGTGGAGTTCATGAAGTTTGAGCAAGAGCTTTAAGTGTGCGAACTTGTGTTTTGCACTGGCAGTGGGACCCAGCCAGTCCTTTTGGCCTGCCCTGTTTTCTTTGTATAATTTCTTGCAAAAAGAAAAAAAAAAAGAGTCCATTTGAAGTTGACAAGTGGAGGGTGAATGAATTGATCAGGTTTTCACATGAGCTGCGGGGTGAATTGATCAGGTTTTCACATGAGCTGCAGGGTGCAAAATATTGGTGGGAGAAATTCTTTGGGCTTCCAGGAGAATCTTCTATTTGTAGGAAAATAGCAGCTGAAAGCATCGGTGGGATAATTTTTTTTTTCCCCGAACAAGTGGCCTGCCCTTTTAACACACAAGGTTCTGCAGAAAAGTTGGCTGTTTGGATATAGTTAAATGCTTGCTTGACACGTGGCAGGCTAGCTGTTTCTAGGTTTTAATTGTGATTTTAAGTTCTAAGTGAATTGTGTTCTGGCTCTGCGTTTTGTTTCCTTCTGCAATGTCTCCTTAAAGCAATAGGAAAAATTCAGGGTGACTGCTGAGCCAAAATGCATTTTCCCAACTTGGCGTCAGGGAAAATAAAATTATGTAGCGGCGAGCTAGCTAGATCTTTGGGCGTTGGAGCCCTCAGGTCTTAAAAGTTGCCAAGGTTGAAAAAAAAACTATTCTGTGGATTAAATTATTAAATTATTTATAGTTAAGCTGTCATTAAAATATGTCGTTTGGGTTAAATTGATGTGGTTTGGTTGGTGGAGTCCTGTGAATGCCAACACAAATGGTAACATAAACCAGGTTAATATGCGGTGTGCTAAGCCCAACCAGGTTGAATAGTTGGGGTGCAGATTAAATCGGGAGAGGGTTTGAAATGGCTGACCTTTGACCCCGGGCAGAGGTAGTTTGCTTCCCCAGTCTGGCTATCAAACCTTGCCTGTATTCAAAGCTGGCACCCCAATTTTGGTAGAGCTTTAAAACTTTCTACAGATAATCCTCAACTTACAACAGCCTATTTAGTGACTGAAGTTACAACAGCATTGAAAAAAGTGACTTAGGACCGTTTTCACACTTAACTACCGTTGCAGTATCCCCGTGGGTCACGTGATTCAAATTCAGCTGATGCTGTGGATGGGTACTGGGCTACAGCATGCCAAAAACCGGTCCAGACATACAGAAAGCCCCATCTGTGGGATGCAGGCAGCAGACACGACCATGTTCCCTCTGAATCAGGGGTCTTCAAACTTGGCCCTTTTATGACTTGTGGACTTCAACTCCCAGAATTCCTCAGCCAGGCACTCTGGGAGTTGAAGTCCACAAGTCATAAAAGGGCCAAGTTTGAAGACTCCTGTTGTAAGTTGAGGATTTCCTGCAATGTCTATGGAGGGTCTCAATCATCCAGGTCACGGTTGTCCCAGAGGTGCTGTTCCAAAGGCCAGGGGGACTTTCTTGGCTCTGCTCTTCATCCCAGAACTGAGAAGCTTCTTGGAGGAAAAGTGAAATGTGGTTGAAGAAAAAAACCAAGGAAGTCCAGTTGCCTTTTGGAAAAAGCGCCTTTGGGACTTGGAGGATAAGTTGAGAGCAAAGTGATCCAGAAGGAAAGTTACCTGTAGCTTAGAGACCAATTCAGACATCTTGTGGAGTCTTGAGTAAATCTTGATTTCCATAAGCCACCTTTAGTTGTGTTTGCACATTAAGGGAGCCCTAAACTGACTTTTAGTACCTTAGGATAGGATAGGATACGTTACAATTACAATACAATACAATAGATGGAGTACTATGCAATAGAATACAGTAGGATAGGATAGGATAGGACAGGACAGGATAGGATAGAACTGGACGGGACCCTGGAGGTCTTCTAGTCCAACCCCCTGCTCAAGTAGGAGAACCTATACCATCTCAGACAAGTGACTGTCTAGCCCACAGGTCTGCAACCCGCGGCTCCGGAGCCGCATGCGGCTCTTTCAGCCGTCTCTTGCGGCTCCCGGTCCTCTGCCATGTGCAGTCCAAAAAAAAAAAAAGTGGGACTAAAAAAGTTCAACCAATCAATTCAAATATGCAGGGTAGGTGCATATCTCGCCTTGGCTCCACTCTTCAGTCAAACCCTGTTCTGCGCATGCCCACATGTATGTGCATGTGCACACATTTTTTGCGACTCCCAGTTTTTCCTTTTGTGAGGGAACCGGTTCCGAGTGGCTCTTTCACTGTTTCAGGTTGCTGACCCCTGGTCTAGCCTCTTCTTAAAAATCTCCAATGATGGAGTACCCATGATTTCTGGAGGGAAGCTGTTCCACTGATTAATTGTCCTCACTGTCAGGAAGTTTCTCCTTAATTCCAGGTTGCTTCTCTCCTTGATCAGTTTCCAACCATTGTTTCTTGTCTGCTGCTTTGGTGAATAACGTGACCCCCTCTTCTTTGTGGCAGCTCCTCAAATACTGGAATACTGCTATCATGTCACCCCTGTTTCTTCTTTTCTTTAGACTAGCCCAACCCAAGTCCTGCAGCCGTTGCCTTTGATCATCTTAGTTGCTCTTCTCTGAACTTTGCACAACCCCTTCCCCAAAAAACAAAAGGCCCACCAAGTCTTGATTGATTACAGCTAAGTTCTTGAAACAAGCTAACTTTAGATTGGCTTATTCCACATCTTCCAACCCAACACTCATGGAAAATAATAGTCAACCCTGATTGGAAGTGAAATCTTTTGAACTCTGCAGCTCAACCATGTCCCATTCAATTACAGCTTCAGTGGAATGACCTTTCCTTGACCAAAAACATCTTCTCTTATTTTTGTTGCAAATGTAGACAACGAGAGGACATTTTATCACGCGTGGCGAACCTGTAAAAGCTCCTCGAATTACGACCACAATTGAGCCCAATTGTCGTTAAGCGAGACATTCGTTAAGTGAGTTTTGCCCCATTTTACGACCTTTCTTGCCTCAGTGGGGAAGGAAATCATGGCAGGTGATGAGTGAGTTGTTAAATGAATCTGGCTTCCCCATTGCCTTGTCCGAAGGTCGCAAAAGGGGGATCACGTGACCTTGGGACACAGCCACGGTCATAAATATGAACCAGTTGCCAAGCCTTCGAATTTTGATCACATAATCATGGGGATACTGCAAATGTAACTGAAAAATGGCCACAATAAGTCACTTTTTTTTACTGCTGTTGGAATTTTGGTCACTAAACGAACTGTTGAAATTCAAGGAATACCTGTATAGAATTGAGAACAGATTTGGGGATGGATGGACGGACGGACAGTTGGAAAAAATTACGGATGTTTGTCTTTGCATGGTAAGCGCACCGAGGTGATTGCACAAAGTTGGAACATTGGGATTGTCACCCAAGGTTGGTGAAGATGATGGGAACCTGCTGAGATGTCTCAATGGACTTTTATTAGAGAAAATATAATATTTAAGTTTATTCCTGCCTAGAAACCACTTATAAACCTTTTTTTTTGTATGAAGCAGGAAAAAAAATGAACTTGCAATTCATGGTTTTAATGATTAGACTAGATAGATGATAAAAGAGAGCTGGGATTTAACATAGAATAAAACTTAAAATTGTTCAGAAGCTCTTTCTTTCTTCTCTACTCTCTTTTTATTTCCCCCTTCTTTCTTGCGCTTTTAGCTTTCTCTGATTTTTCCCCCTTACTTTGTCTTTCTTTTTAATCTTCCTTTTTAGAAACATTTAATAAAAAAAAAATATGAAAACACAAAGATCCTCTACATCAAAACTTATTACTGCATCTACCTCTACAACAAATGACAATATCCCCTACATCTTCAGAAGAGTACAGAAAAACAGAGTTGGAAGGGACCTTGGAGATCATCTAGTCCACCCCTTGCTCAAGCAGGAGACCCAATGCCATTCCAGATCAGTGGCTGGCTGGTTTCTTCTTGAAAACCTCCAGGGATGCAGCACCTGGAAATTCTGTATTATTTTGTCCCCCTCTTAAGGCCATTCTCCTCCTCGTCAAAAACTGTCCCCTGCAGGTCTCATAATGGGTGTATTTGTTTTGGGGTGGGGCGTATTTGCTTCCCCAGTTTGAGGCTGATGTTGGTGGCCGCTGTTAGGAGCCACTGAGGATAAGGACCAAGGCTGAGATACCTGAGCTCAGCATCAGCAGAGGCAATTTTTGTTTTATCTACACACAATCGGTAGGTAGGTGATCAACTTGAAAAGGTATTTATGGAGGTGGCAAAGTGGGTGCGTTTAAGCAGATTCCCCTTCTTGCCTTTTTAGCTTTCTCCGATTTGTTTTTCTTATTTTATTTTGGTTTTTATCTTCCTTTTTTTTTTTAGAAATCTTTTCTAAAAAAAAAAAATTATGAAAACCTACAGATCCATCCTGGCACCTCAATGTCTGACATACACTTCCTCTCTGCCAAAATTTCCTGCAGGAAATTTTCGGTGACTTTTCGGTGAGCCAGTTAGAAAGAGACAACTTTTGTGTCCTGTTCTTCATTTTTGTCAGAATTAGAAAACTTCATGCCCTAATTCTAGTTTTGCAAAAGCCAAACTTCTGTTTCGACCATCGCTCTGCCCAGAGGTGTGTGACTGTCAGGTTTCTTCTTGGAATGATTTTGGGTTAATTACTACTTTGCAAAGCAACAACAACAAACCCTTTTGGTTTGCCATCAGTCACCCAACTTTGCACCCAGTCTAGTCCAAGGGAGACCTGATGGCAGTCTTCCAATATTTGAGGGGCTGCCACAGAGAGGAGGGGGAATCAACCTATTTTCCAAACCCCCTGAAGGCCAGACAAGGAATAATGGATGGAAACTGGTCAAGGAGATATTCAACCTGGAAATAAGGAGAAATACCTGACCGTGGGAACAATCAGCCAATGGAACAGAAGTTGCCTTCAGAAATTGTGGGAGCTTCATCTCTGGAGACTTCCAAGAAGAGACTGGAATGCCTTCTGTCAGAAATGGGGTAGGGTCTCCTGCCTGAGCGGGGAAGGGGTTGGACTAGATGACCCACAAGATCCCTTCCAACTGTTATTCTATTCTAAATAAATGTTTCCTCCTGAGCCAAGAGGATCAGACGTGCTCATGAGGATTGGCGGATCTTACGAAGCGCCCAGGGCCATCCTTAGAGTGACGGAAGCCATCTTTGGACTCGGCAAGATCTGGAGAACCTGCCCCAGGTGGTCCTCAGCTTACAACGGTTTTTGACTGTAAGTCGAGGACCGCCTGTAATAATTTCAGCCGTTGCAAGAAGATGCTTAAGACTCTGCTGTAGCTACAGGTAGTCCTCGACTTTTGACCACAATTGAGCCCCAAATTTATGTCGCTAAGTGAATCTGTTGTTAAGTGAGTTCGGGCCTATTTTATGACTTCTCTTGCCACAGTTGTTAAGCGAATCGCTGCAGGTGTTAATGTAGTAACACGGTTGTTAAGTGAATCCAGTTTCCCCACGGACTTTGCTTGTCCGATGGTTGTAAAAGGGGATCACACAACCCCAGGACACTGCGACCGTCGTAAATATGAGTCAGTTGCCAAGCGTCTGAATTTTGATCACATGACCCTGGGGATGCTGCAACGATCTTAAGGGAGAAAAGCGTTCATAAGTCCCATTTTTTGCAGTGCTGTTGTAACTTTGAATGGTCACTAAATGAAAATAAGTCAGGTAAAAGGTAAAGGTCAAGGTTCCCCCGCACATGCGTGCTAGTCGTTTCCGACTCTAGGGGGCGGTGCTCATCTCCGTTTCAAAGCCGAAGAGCCAGCGCTTGTCCGAGGACGTCTCCGTGGTCATGTGGCCAGCATGACTAGACGCCAAAGGCACACGGAACGCTGTTACCTTCCCACCGGAGTGGTCCCTATTTTTCTACTTGCATTTTTACGTGCTTTCGAACTGTTAGGTTGGCAGAAGCTGGGACGAGTAACAGGCGCTCGCTCTGCTACGCGGCACTCGGGATTCGACCCGCCAAACTGCCGACCTTCTGATCGACAAGCTCAGCGTCCTAACCCACTGAGCCACTATATTAGTGATTAGTTTCTAAGAATCAGCCCTGATCAACAACAGACGAGCAAAGAGGGCAAAGGCTGCGATAGGGGGGGAAAAATAGATGTATGCTTAGTTCTGGAATCCAGACCCTCCTCGTGCGACTGTTTGGTGTGCTTCACAAAGCATAACAACTTCGCTGCCTCTTTGTAAGGTGCGGGTCAGCCCTGTCTGCCTTCCAGAACCCCTTTTAATCCTCTATTTGGCCTAGCTCTGAACTCCTGGAATGCTTGCCTTCCAAGCTATTCTTTAAAAGGAACGAGTTCAGAGGGCTTAGTGCCGTCAACCTTGGAAGGAGGTGAAGGCAACATAACTCTTGGGAAATGTTTGTTCTCCCTTGCACCTCAGCCTCTCTCCCTGACCATGGCTTGTCTGAAGCCCATT
This sequence comes from Vipera ursinii, assembly GCF_947247035.1. Taxonomy (NCBI): domain Eukaryota; kingdom Metazoa; phylum Chordata; class Lepidosauria; order Squamata; family Viperidae; genus Vipera; species Vipera ursinii. The sequence continues at coordinate 9,336,456 of NC_139527.1, forward strand.
TAACAGAACAACAGAGTTGGAAGGGACCTTGGAGGTCTTCTAGTCCAACCCCCTGCTCAGGCAGCAAGCCCTATACCAGGGGTGTCAAACTCAAATTTCATTGAGGGCCACATCAGCATTGCGGTTGCCCTCGGGGGGGGGCGGGGGTGTGTGGCCAGGGTGGGTGTGGCCTACTGGGTGGGCGTGGCTAGAGTGCGTATGGCCTACTGGGTGGGCGTGGCCAGCTCCACATCGTTCGCATCAAGGGTGCCTATGGGGGCCTGGGCAGGAGTGGGACAGATCTGAGGGTCTCTGGCAGAAGGAGGGTCTCAGGCCCAAGGCAGTGGGGCCGTTCCCTCACTGTTTCCAGGATGGCTTTGCGGGCCACATGAAACCACTTCGCGGGCCGGATCCGGCCCCCGGGCCTTGTGTTTGACATGTCTGCCCTAGACCATTTCAGCAGTGGTGGGATTCAGAGATGTGAACAACCGGTTCTCTGTGTGGAAGCTGCTTCTGGAAGTCCATTCTTAGCCTGGGCAACAGCAAATTAGTTACCGGTTCTGCCGAAGTGGTGCGAACTGGCTGAATCCCACCACTGCATTTCAGACAAATGGCTCCCCAATCTCTTCTTAAAGACCTCCAGTCTTGGAGCACCCACAACTTCCAGAGGCAAGTCTTTCCACTGATCAATGAATTCCTTTAGAAAACTGCTGATAGGTCACGGGTTTCAAACTTCTGGCCCGTGGGCCGGATGCATCATAGCAAAACCGCGCCCACCCCATTGCCAGCTGTTCTGTCCCAGCCTCCGTGAGTCCTTGTTATGCTCACAAGGATCTCACAGACCTGAGTCAATGTCCAAGGCAAACAAACACAGTTCACAGAAACTCGATCCACAACACGAACGGTTGCCTTTGGCAACCAGCACCTCCCACACCTTTCCTTTTATAATTCAGCCCAGGCGTGGCTTCCTAATGCCTTCTCCTTTGCCTTTGGAGCCGCCCCATTGCATCCCTCTGTCCGACTCGCGTCTCTTGCCGGTGCCTTTGTGCGTCCTGGATTTGTCTCAACTGTGCTTCATCACTCTCCAACTCAGGCTCCCAGCACAGCTGTGTCTCAGCCTGAGTGTGAGTAGAGGGGCCAGGCTCCTCATCTGTCTGTAAGTCTTGGAACTCCTCAGAGCTTTCCTCTGACTCTAATGTCACTCTGGGCCCCTCCTCCTCATCTGATTCCTCAGACTCAACTGCCCGGTGAGGAATCACAGCACCAGCAATGGCAAAAACGTCACTATATGTTGTGACACGTCACGTGATGTTGTGAGTTTGACATCCCTGTCATAGGTCCTCGGTAACGTTGGCTTGAAGGCCAGTTCTGGAGCATGTCATGGAAACACGTCATGAGCAATCTACCGTTTAGCCTACTTTGAGCTCAGTTTGGGCTGCCCGGCTTCTTGAGTGTCTTATAGATCCAGAAAATTGGGTGCGTTGACTCGGAATCAGAATAGAGCTGGAAGGGACCTTGGAGGTCTTCTAGTCTTCTAGACACAATCAAGTGGGGCTAACGTCTTGGTGGCATGATGTACAGGTAGGTAGTCCTCAACTTACAAAAGGTCATTTCGTGACCGTTGAAAGTTACAATGGCACTGAAAAATGTGACCGATGACCGTTTTTCAAAGTTACGACCTTTGCAGCCTCCCCACGGTCACATGACCAAAATTCAGAGGCTTGGCAACTGGTTCACACTTACGACCATTGCAGCGTCCGAGGGTCATGTTGTGATCACTTTTTGTGACCTCCTGGCTGGCAAGTCCATGGGGGGAAGCCAGATTCACTTAGCAACCAGGTGAGTAACTCACCAACGGCACTGATTCACTCAACAACTGTGGCAAGGTAGGTCGTAAAATGAGGCAAAAGTCACTTAACAAACGTCTCACTTAACAACCGAAATATTAGGCTCAATTGTGCTTGTAAGTTGAGGACCACCTGTTATAAGGGTAGGTAATTCAATGGAGGAATGTTTGGATTATCTACTGAAAGATCTAGGAGGACTTCACAAATCTTGTGAAACTTAATTGCTCATGGTGGGCTCATTTCTGCTGTCAATTTTTTTTTATCCCCCTCCTCCCCCAGTGAGTTCCAGTTGGAAGGGGACTGGGCTGCAAGGGGAAAAATAGAAACTGTTCTGTTGAGTGAGCAAAACAAACGTAGACCTTAGAAGATGGAGGATTCTTGGCTGGAGAACACTGGATCTGAAAAAAGATTTGGGTGTGGTTGTTGACAGCCAGTTGAATATGAGCCAGCAGTTTGGAACTACTAGTCTAATCCATTTCTGCGCTGCATTAGAAGACTTCTGTCAAAGTCACATGAAGTCATTGTTTTCTGTACTCATGCCTGGTGAGATCATTCTTGGTCTTTGGTGTCCTTACCTCCTGCTTCCAGCCGGAGAAAGTAGATAGTTGGGTTAGAGAAGCTTCAGATGAGGTCATTGAGGATGATAGATGGAGTTGTGAACATGCCTTGTGAGGAGAGGCTGGAGGACCTGGGGATGTTCAGTCAGAAGAAGAGAAGACTTAAGGGGAGACCTAGTAGCCATGTTCAATTCCATAAAGGGATGCTATGGGGAAAGTGATCAAGAAGGACCGGACATGGTTGTAAGTTGCAACTACTAAGATTTCATGTAACTATGAGATATGTACTGTGGTTTCTCCATCCCTGGAGACTTTTAAGAAGAAGCTGGAGCACCATCTCTCGTGAATGGTTTCCTTGGTTCTTTTTTAATGTGGTCCCTTCCAACTTGACAGTTTTATGATCCTGTTTGTGATCAGGGCTTCCTCAGCGTGGCCTCCTAACTCGTTTGAGTTCTCCAGGGATGGAACTGGAAGAAACTTCGCTTTCCAAGTTACCATTCGTGGAGAACTTCAGTTTTGAGGTATGGTGCCCTGTTTGGGAAACTGCTTCCCAGAATCCTTTGCAAACTTCATGTGTTTTGAGGACTGTCTTTCACACAGACGGGGTGCCTGAAATCCAGAGGTTTTGCAGGAGAAAGAAATTGCATGAGGCTATCAAACTGAGCTTCTGGAATGTTTCCTGTGCTTCTTGTTGCCTTGGCTGCAATTTAACAGAATAACAGAGTTGGAAGGGACCTTGGAGATCCTCTAGTCCAACCCCCTGCTCAAGCAGGAGACCCTATATCATTTCAGACAAATGGCTGTCCAGTTTCTTCTTAAATACTTCCAGTGTTGGAGCATTCACCGCTTCTGGAGGCAGGTTGTTCCACTGGTTAGTTGTTCTAACTGTCAGGAAGTTTCTCCTTAGTTCCCGGTTGCTTCTCTCCTTGACTAGTTTCCATCCGTTGCTTCTTGTCCTGCCTTCTGGTGCTTTGGAGAAGAGCTTGACTCCCTCTTCTTTCCGACATCCCCTCAGATATTGGAACACTGCTATCATGTGGGAGATAACAGAATAACAGAGTTGGAAGGGACCTTGGAGGTCTTCTAGTCCAACCCTCTACTCAAGCAGGAGACCCTATAGGTTAGACCAAATGGTTGTCCAATCGTTTCTTAAAAACTTCCAGTGTTGGAGCATTCACCGCTTCTGGAGGCAGGTTGTTCCATTGATTAATTGTTCTCACTGTCAGGAAATTTCTCCTTAGTTCTAGGTTGCTTCTCTCCTTGATTAGCTTCCATCCGTTTTCCTTCCTTCCTTCCTTCCTTCCTTCCTTCCTTCCTTCCTTCCTTCCTTCCTCTCCTTTTTCCTTCCTTCCTTCCTTCCTTCCTTCCTTCCTTCCTTCCTTCCTTCCTCTCCTTTTTCCTTCCTTCCTCTTTTTCCTTCCTTCCTTCCTTCCTTCCTTCCTTCCTTCCTTCCTTCCTCCCTCCCTCCTTCCTTCCTTCCTTCCTTCCTTCCTTCCTTCCTTCCTTCCTCCCTCCCTCCTTCCTTCCTTCCTTCCTTCCTCTCCTTTTTCCTTCCTTCCTTCCTTCCTTCCTTCCTTCCTTTCTTCCTTCCTTCCTTCCTTCCTTCCTCCCTCCCTCCCTCCTTCCTTCCTTCCTTCCTTCCTTCCTTCCTTCCTTCCTTCCTTCCTTCCTCCCTCCCTCCCTCCCTCCCTCCCTCCTTCCTTCCTTCCTTCCTTCCTTCCTCCCTCCCTCCCTCCTTCCTTCCTTCCTTCCTTCCTCTCCTTTTTCCTTCCTTCCTTCCTTCCTTCCTTCCTTCCTTCCTTCCTTCCTTCCTCTCCTTTTTCCTTCCTTCCTTCCTTCCTTCCTTCCTTCCTTCCTTCCTCCCTCCCTCCCTCCCTCCCTCCCTCCCTCCCTCCTTCCTTCCTTCCTTCCTTCCTTCCTTCCTTCCTTCCTTCCTTCCTCCCTCCCTCCCTCCTTCCTTCCTTCCTTCCTCTCCTTTTTCCTTCCTTCCTTCCTTCCTTCCTTCCTTCCTTCCTTCCTTCCTTCCTTCCTTCCTCTCCTTTTTCCTTCCTTCCTTCCTTCCTTCCTTCCTTCCTTCCTTCCTTCCTTCCTTCCTTCCTCCCTCCCTCCCTCCCTCCCTCCCGGTTGCTTCTCTCCTTGATCAGTTTCCATCCGTTGTTTCTCGTCCTGCCCTCAGGTGCCTTGGGGAATAACGTGGCCCCCTCTTCTTTGTGGCAGCCCGTCAGATACGGGAACGCCGCTATCAAAAAGAAAGGTTCTTTTGAACAAAATGGCTCTATTTTGAATTTGAGCCCAGACAGATTGGAGTGAGGCTCTTCCTGTTTCACAACCTATAATTAAAGTGGAATTGAGTAATCCGCTTTACTCGATATTAGTTACTCGAATTAGGACTGCAGTTGAACCCCAAATTTCCATTGCGAAGCCAGACGGTTACTGAATGAGCTTTGACCCATTTTACGACCTTTTTCGCCACCGTTGTTCGGCGAATCCCTTCGGTTGTTAATTTGGTCAAACGGTTGTTAAGTGAATCCAGCTTCCCCCCTGGACTTTGCTTGTCAGAAGGTCACAAAAGGGGATCACGTGACACACACACACCCCGGACGCTGCAACCGTCCTAAAATGTGACACTGAATTTTGATCACATGACCCACAGGGAGGCTGCAAAGGTCGTAAAGTGAAAAACCACTTTTTTGCCCTTATAACTTTAAACGGTCGCTAAATGAACTGTTGTAAATCGAGAACTATCTATATTAGGTAGCTTGGTGTACAAACATTTTGTCCTTTGCTTGCCTTTTTTGACTAAGACCTGTCTTAATTTCCGCTTCCTGTGTTTGATAATGCGGGAATAATAACACAAACCTACCTCGCAGGAGAGTTGTAATAACTTGAGATGTCAAGCCTGCGAAATCATTTTGATCACTTTGAGAAGAAAAAAGAGGACGCTTAATCAATAATGAACGATATCTCTTGGACTTGCATTATGACTAAAATTGCTTCTTGTTTGATTTTTTATAAACGGCCATGCGATGCTTGAATTTTAAATCACCGGGCAGGAATGCTTGAAGCTAGACAATTATTTGATTTGGGGCATGTCTGTGGCTTCCTTTTACCATCCATCCTATCTTGGCTTCTGCAGAGGTTGTGATCAATGTGTGTTAAAATCTCTCTGCTGGGAAATCAGGCAATTCTTGGTTCATTCTTTGTGATCTTGTTTGTGTGACTCGGAAACAAAAGAGTTGGATGCAGTGCGTTTATCCTTTTTTTTAAAAAAAATAATAATAATACTATTTTTCCCAAGCAATTGGAGAGGATTTGTTACAGCTGTCTGGGATTTTGTGGCATGGTGCAAATGCCAATCAGATAGATAAATCGGGTCGGCCACAGAGGTGGACCTGCTTTAGAGTGGTCCTGAGTTACGACCATAAGGGGCAGGCTCCTCCGTTATGGTTGTAAGTTGAGAACAAGCTGTAGTCTGCAAGCGAGTTCAGAGAACAACCACGGACCTCCTCAATGTGGAGACAATGTCTTCTATACCAAATTATCACACACAAGAAAATTACATCTGTAAACCAAAAGACAACATTTTATTTTATTTATTTATTTTAATTCCATTTATATCCCGCCCTTCTCCGAAGACTCAGGGCGGCTTACAAGCTTAGCAGTAGCCTTCATTCTATGTATATGCCTGCTTATTAGGGCTGTCACCCCCCCCCCCCCAAGCAGCATTTTTACAAAGTCAGCTTAATTGCCCCCAACAATCTGGGTCCTCATTTTACCTACCTGGGAAGGATGGAAGGCTGAGTCAACCTTGAGCCTGGTGGGACTCGAACCTGCACTAATTGCAGGCAGCTGGTGTTACTTAAGGAGGCATTAGCCCACTGCTCCACCAAGGCTCACCCCTTCTATCTTCTGAAGAGTAAGAATAACAAGAGTTGGAAGGGACCTTGGAGATCTTCTAGTCCACCCTCTGCTCAAGCAGTGGTTTCATGTGGCCCGCGAAGCCATCCTGGGAACGGCCCCCGCTGCCTTGGCCGGGAGCCAATGTACAATTTTGTGAAATACATTCAGTCTTAGCTCCACAAGGCCGTCTGGAAACAGTCAGGGACCCGCCTGTGCCGCGTCGGCACTGCCCCCTGGGCGCACGCTGGAGAGGTATCACCCTTTGTGAGGAATGAAGAAATGCACCATCGCCCGGAAGTGGCCAGCACATGGCCCTCCCTACTTCGGGCAGGCTAGGGGCTGGGCAGCGTTGCGCTTCTCTTCAGATTCGTGCCACCCGGCTCAGCCTCTCGGCACTGTGAGGAGAACACCCCGCTGCCAAAACTGGGCAGGCTGGGGGCTGGGCAGCACTGTGCAGGTAAACATCGACACTGTCGCTGCTCATGGCATCCCCTCCCCTACAGCCCACCAAGCCGGATATGTGAAGTAGGCGAGGACCATGTGCTGGCCACTTCCAGGCAATGGTGCATTTCTTCATTCCTCACGAAGGATGCCACTTCCCCAGGTACGTTCCTTGCCTGTTTTTCTCCCTCCCTCATCTCAAATATTTCCCCACCACAGGAAGGAAGGAAGGAAGGAAGGAAGGAAGGAAGGAAGGAAGGAAGGAAGGAAGGAAGGAAGGAAGGAAGGAAGGAAAGAGAGGGAGGGTCTGAGAGAAGTCCTGCCTTAGTCCTTCCCTGCTAACCTTTCACCATCCCCTTGCCCCCTCCTCCTGGCCTATCCTGGGGGGTCTCCCATCCTATTGCTTTGTATCCAAAGCATCCTAAGGAAGCTTTGGATACAAAGCCAGGTCTCCTCCCACGGAGAGGGAGTGGGCCTCCCTCTTGACTTAGCCCTTGTACCCATCATGAGCAACCTGGCTAAGGAGAGCAAGCACAGAAGCAGCAGCCTTGAGGAGGAGGTAAGTGCAGCTGGGTGCCACCCTGGAGAAGTGGGGCTGGGCTTAGTGCCGTGGGTGCTTGAGGGCTGGGCTGGGCATTTGACCTCAGTGCCACCGTCCAGCCCCCCCTCCCCCCGCATGGCCTGAGAGGAACAGTGAGGCTCCTCCAGTGGACCATGCCTTGGTACTTGCCCCGGTCCCATCTTCTTCTGCCAGAGATCCTCAGATCTGTCCCAAGCCCCCATAGGCACCCTTGATGCGAACGATGTAGAGCTGGCCACAACCACCCCGTAGGCCGCGTCCACCCTGGCCACACCCACCCGGCCCGCCACGGGCAACTGCAATGCTGATGTGGCCCTCAATGAAATTGAGTTTGATACCCCTGCCCTATGCCATTCCACATCAATGGCTGTCCGGTTTCTTCTTGGAAACCTCCAGGCATGGAGCGCCATCACTGGAAATGTTGTATTTGTCTCCTTCTTAAGGCCATTCTCCTCCTCGTGAAAAATTGTCCCCTGCAGGTCTCATAATGGGTGTATTTGTTTTGGGGTGGGGCGTATTTGCTTCCCCAGTTTGAGGCTGATGTTGGTGGCCGCTGTTAGGAACCACTGGTGATAAGGACCAAGGCTGAGATACCTGAGCTCAGCATCAGCCGAGGGGATTTTTGTTTGATCTGCACACAGTCGGTAGGTGATCTTGAAGACTTGGAAAGGTATTTAGGGAGATGGCAAAGTGGGTGTGTGTAGCAGATTCCTCTTTAAGGCTGCAAGAAGGCTTTCCCGGAGCTGCATTTTTGTGGGTTTGGATGATATATGCTCATTGGAGCCCAAGGGGATTTGCTGGCACTTGATTAGACCGAGGTGGTTTGGAAGCCTGGTTGGGTCAGAGGCCTCTCCAGATAACGCCAAACGCCAATAGAATAGAGAATAGAACAGAACGAAATAGAATTAGACTAGACTAGACTAGACTAGACTAGACTAGACTAGACTAGACTAGAGAATAGAATAGAATAGAATAGAATAGAATAGAATGGAATGGAATAGAATAGAATAGAATAGAATAGAATGGAATGGAATGGAATGGAATGGAATGGAATGGAATGGAATGGAATAGAATAGAATAGAATAGAATAGAATAGAATAGAGAATGGAATGGAATACAACAGAATAGAATAGAATAGAATAGAAAATGGAATGGAATGGAATGGAATGGAATGGAATATGGAATGGTATAGAATAGAGAATGGAATGAAAGAGTTGGAAGGGACTTTGGAGGTCTTCTAGTCCAACCCTCTGCTCAGGCAAGAAACCCTGTCCCATTTCAAACAAATGGTGTCCAATCTCCTTAAAAACTTCCAGCCTTGGAGCATTCACAACTTCTGGAGGCAAGTTGTTCCACTGATTAATTGTTCTAACTGTTAGGAAATTTCTACTTAGTTCTAGGATGCTTCTCTCCTTGACTAGTTTCCATCCATTGCTTCTTGTCCTGCTTTCAGGTGCTTTGGAGAATAGATTGACCCCCACCCCCTCTTCTTTATGACAACCCCTGAGATATTTGAAGACTGCTATCAGGTCACCCCTAGCCCTTCATTAAACTAGACATGCCCAATTCCAGCAACCGTTCCTTATGTTTTGGCCTCCAGTCCCCTAATCATTTTTGTTGCTCTTCTCTGCACTCTTTCTAGAGTCTCAACATCTTTTTTACATCATAGTTACCAAAACTAGATGCAGTACTCCAAATGTGGCCTTATCAAGGCATTGTAAAATAGTATTAACCCTTCGTGTGATCGTGATTCTATCCCTCTGTTCATGCAGCTTAGCACTGTGTTGGCTTTTTTGGCAACTGCAGCACAAGGCTGGCTCCTATTTAAGTCATTGTCCACGAGATCCTTCTTGCAATTACTACTATTGAGTTATGACCATCACAACATCCCCCACGGTCATGTGATCAAAATTCACCAGCATGTAAGATGATTATGATGGTTGCAATATCCCAGCGTCACGTGATCAACATTTGATGGCTTCGGACAAGCAAAATCAATGGAGGAAGCCAGATTTTCTTAACGACCGCCTGATTGGTTTACTTAACAACTGCAGGGATTTGATTAACAGCCCTGACCAAAAAAAGGTGATAAAATCCACGTGACTCACTTTAACAAGAGAATTCTGGTTGTAAGTTGAGGACTCATCCAGGTTGCTTATCCTAATATGTCCTTTCTAAGTTCTCCAGGTCAGATCCAGAATCTCAGAATCTGCAAAACAGATTATAGTAGTCCTCGACTTACAACAGTTCATTTAGCGACCGTTCAAAGTTACAACGGCACTGAAAAAAGAGACGACTGTTTTTCACACTTACAACCTTTGCAGCATCCCCTTGGTCATGTGATCAAAATTCAGACGCTTGGCAACTGACTTATAGTTATGATATCTGCAGTGCAGATGCTTTTTCACATGGCATTTGTCTGAAATGGTATAGGGTTATTCTATTCTACTCTACTCTACTCTACTCTACTCTACTCTACTCTACTCTACTCTACTCTACTCTACTCTACTCTATTCTATTCCACTCCATATTCTATTCTATTCTATTCTACTCTACTCTACTCTACTCTACTCTACTCTACTCTACTCTACTCTACTCTACTCTATTCCACTCCATATTCTATTCTATTCTATTCTATTCTATTCTATTCTATTCTATTCTATTCTATTCTATTCTATTCTACTCTACTCTACTCTACTCTACTCTACTCTACTCTACTCTACTCTACTCTACTCTACTCTATTCCACTCCATATTCTATTCTATTCTATTCTATTCTATTCTATTCTATTCTATTCTATTCTATTCTATTCTATTCTATTCTATTCTATTCTATTCTATTCTATTCTACTCTACTCTACTCTACTCTACTCTACTCTACTCTACTCTACTCTACTCTATTCCACTCCATATTCTATTCTATTCTACTCTACTCTACTCTACTCTACTCTACTCTACTCTACTCTACTCTACTCTATTCTATTCTATTCTATTCTATTCTATTCTATTCTACTCCATATTCCATTCTATTCTATTCTATTCTATTCTATTCTATTCTATTCTACTCTACTCTACTCTACTCTACTCTACTCTACTCTACTCTACTCTATTCTATTCTATTCTATTCTATCCCATCCCATCCCATCCCATCCCATCCCATCCCATCCCATCCCTCAATGCTGCTGTAGCTTTGAACAGTTGCTAAAGAAATAGCTGTAAATCGAAGTTAGCTTTTAAGATAGTTATTAAGAAATTAGCTTTTCATCTTTCCAAACAGTGACTAAGGTATAAAGATTTTTATTTTATTTTAGCAAGACTTAAAAAGACAAAATTGTGGATTTGGCACAGTGAGCAAAACCTGAGTAAAGATTAACTAGGAGGTTCTGTACTGGTGCATATCCTTCCAGGGAGGTTTATATAGGAGCCTGTGCCAAGTTGGCAGGAGGCCACCAGGGATGGAGAAATTTCCCTCATCTTTCATCATGGACCCTACTAAAGGTTTCCAGCAACTGTTGCCCATTCCTGACAAAGATTGTGGTGTTGATGGGATCAGCAGGGATGGAAGTCAGTCCCAGCTTGGCTGAATGAGCTTGAAATAAAGTCTAAATAACACTGCCATAAAATTGCCAAAGAAAGTGGGTCTCTAAATCTTTCTGTTTTCGAACCAGTATGGAAGGAGGTAAGTGCTTCCTAATTTTTGGTTGAATCCATATCTTGGCTCAGAATTGAAAGGTCCTTGGTGCTCTCTGTGCATGGTGGTTTCCTTGCAGATGTTTCATGAATAGAATAGAATAGAATAGAATATGGAATGGAATGCAATGGAATGGAATAAGAATAGAAATAGGAATAGGATAGAATAGAATAGAATAGAATAGAATAGAATAGAATAGAATAGAATAGTCCTAGTGGGCAATCACTTAAATATGAGCCAGCAGTCTGCTGCAGTTGCCAAAAAAGCCAATGCAGTGCTAGGCTGCATTAACAGAGGGATAGAATCAAGATCATGTGAAGTATTAATACCACTTTACAATGCCTTGGTAAGGCCACACCTGGAATACTGCATCCATTTTTGGTCACCACGATGTAAAAAAGATGTTGAGATTCTAGAAAGAGTATAGAGAAGAGCAACAAAGATGATTAGGGGACTGGAGGCTTAAACATATAGGGAACCGTTGCTGGAATTGGGTATGTCTCATTTAATGAAGAGAAGGATGAGGGGGGACATGATAGCAGTGTTCCAATATCTCAGGGGCTGCCACAAAGAAGAGGGAGAGTCAAGCTATTCTCCAAAGCACTTGAAAGCAGGACAAGAAGCAACGGATGGAAACGAGTCAAGGAGGAAAGCAACCTAGTACTAAGGAGAAACTTCCTGATAATTAGAACAATTAACCAGTGGAACCACCTGCCTCCAGAAGCTGTGAATGCTCCAACACTGGAAGTTTTTAAGAAGAGACTGGACAACCATTTGTCTGAAATGGTGTAGGGTTTCCTGCCTGAGTAGGGGGTTGGACAATGGAATGGAATAGAATTAGAATAGAATAGAATATGGAATAGAATCGAGTACAGAATGGGATAGAATAAAATAGAATAGAATTATGGAATAGAATAGAATAGAATAGAATAGAAGAGAATAGAATAGAATAGAATAGAATAGAATACAGAATGGAATGGAATAGATTATAGAATAGAACAGAATAGTAGAGAAGAGAATAAGAATAGATTGTAGAATAGAATAGAACAGAATAGAATAGAATAACTTTATTGTCACTTTGAATGTACACTAAGTAGCATACATTAAAATGAAATTTCATTGCATTCAGCTCTCTGATATACACTACATAAACATGATCAAAAATTATGACACAGAGAAACAACACTGTCTAGTTTGGATGTATACATATACATGTTGAGAAAAAAGAATCCTGCAAATTTACCAGACGGATGGCATAGGGAACAAAGCTGTTACACAGTCTAGTTGTTTTACTATAAATACTTTGAAACCTCCTCCCAGAGGGGAGAAACAGAAACAGACCATGAAGTGGGTGTGTGGGGCCTCTAACAATGCTTTGAGTTCTAAGCACATATAAGTGCTTAGAAGCCGTATTCTATGATCTCAGCTGTCTTTACCACTCTGTATGGACTTTCTATCTGAGGCTGTGCTATACCACCAAACCAGACAGTGATGCAGTTTGTTAAAATGCTCTCAATCATGTCTCTGTAAAAAGTGGCCAGGACAGAAGGAGAAAGATTTGCTCTCCTCATCCGATGCAGGAAATGCAGACGCTGGTTTGCATGCTTCACTAAAGATGACGTATGAAGAGATCAAGTCAGATTGTTAGTTATCTGTACCCCCAGATACTTAGTACTGTTGACCACCTCCACAGCTGTAGCCTTGATACTGAGTGGAGTATGACTGTGCCGGGTCTTTCTAAAATCTACGATGATCTCCTTTTTTTAAATCAACATTTAGAACCAGGTTATTTTTATTGCACCAGTCCACCTTCTCCCTATAAGCATCTTCATTGTTGTCCCAGATAAGACCCACCACTGCCGTGTCATCCGCATACTTCGCAATATGATTCGTACCAGACTTGGCATAGCAGTCATGGGTCATCAAGGTGAAGAGTAATGGACACCATGACTAGGCAGCAGCCGTGCTAGAAGGGAAAGGAAGAGGAAGGCTCTGGGATCTGTGGTGCTTTCTGAGCTTGGTTGTTTTCTTGCAGACATTTCATGACCCAACTAGGCGGCAGCATCAGTGCTAGAAGGGAGTGGAGGAGGAGGATCTGTGGTGCTCTCTGAACTTGGTTGTTTACTTGCAGATGTTTCATGACCCAACTAGGCAACAGCATTAGCGCTAGAAGGGAATGGAGGAGGACTCTGGGGTCCATGGTGCTCTCCGAGCTTGGTTGTTTTCTTGAAGATGTTTCACGACCCAGTTAGGTAATGTCATCAGTGCTAGTTTGGGTAATGATTATTTGGTTTGGGGATGCAAGAAAACAGTCAAGTTCAGAGAGCACCGAGCAACCCACAATCCTCTTCCTCCATTGTGCAAACCCCATTTCCTTCTAGCACTGATGATGTTCACTGGTTGGGTCATGAAATGTCTGCAAGAAAGCACCAAGGACCCCTCACTTCAAACCCTAAGCAACAAACATTCTCCTTGATTGGCTCAGAGTACTTGACGGTGCAATTTGGAGTCGGTTCTTGAAAGTCGGTTTCCGCGAAGAGGGCAGTGTCTGGATCCGCACTTAGGGATTCACGGAAGAGATGGTTACTCATGGCCTGGGAATTGGCCTTCTCAGAAGCCCATGAGGTTCATGTCAGTTCACTTGGCTTGGAATGGGGCAGGCGCCATCTTGAATTTCTTGGCCCTTCTCCCAGCTGTGGAAATTCTTCGCTTGGGCAATTTCCAAGCTACGGAGTTGACTTTCATGTACAGGCAGAAAATCTTCAACCTGTCAGAAGAAGGAGAAACGTCTGGATTTGGTTGAAGCTTTGGGGTTTCTTCTGATCTTTGGAATTCCTTCGAATCCCAGATGGTGGTCCTCCTCCTCCTCTTTTGAAAGGCCGCCTGAGCAGTGAACCTCATCCCTTTCTTTACAGTCATGCATTCCACCAACTTAATGATGGCTTGCCTAAGGAATGCCTGCTTTCATCAGTTGCATATTTATGGAAAACCACCTTAGGAGGACATGTCCCAAAGCTGGTCCTATCAAGGAGCAGGAAAAAAAAGCTCCTTTGACATTTGTAATTTTGCTAAGCTCTTTCATTTGATCCCAGGTTTTCCCCAAGCTTGAAATTCCTTGAAATACACTCTCTCTCTCTCTCTCTCTCTCTCTCTCTCTCTCTCTCTCTCTCTCTCTCTCTCTCTGTGTGTGTGTGTGTGTGTGTGTGTGTGTGTGTGTGTGTGTGTGTGTGTTGGAAAGATGCCCTTTTCCCCTTGTTCTGGTTTTTTTTTCAGCTGCACAGAAATGAAACTGTTGGTACGAAGCGAGTTATTCTAAAAATGGCCATGCTGTGGTTTGGTTGAATTTCTTTTTTCCAAATTTGGAAAGGAAGAAGGGAGAATCCCTTGATGGTTCAGTGTGATTTTGGACATTCAGCCCGAGAATGATGTGATCAGAAACTATTCCGTGAAGGTGGTGGAAGTATAAAAAACATTTTAAGTTATTTAGATAACAGAGTCCAAGGTTTTGAAACTTTCCAGGAGTTACCCAGTTTGCAGAATTTCTTAATACAGCTTGGCCACCACTAGTGATGGTTCTTTATGAAACATCTGGAGATGTTGGAGGTGTCTTCAGCTTCCACAGTTAGTGAGTACACTTCCCCCCCACACAATTTTTTTTTCTCCAAATTGAGTCCTCTCCAGATGTTTGGGCTGCAATCCTCTCTATCCCCTAGAAATTAATCCCCCCCCAGGAGATAATCTTCAAATGACCCATCCATGAGAACTAAAATATGAGCACCTTCTTGCTTCTGAGGTCCATTACCTTCAAGGAGTTTTGTTGTCTTGAAACGGTGATAATGGTACCTACTGCGTGATTAAAGACCATTTATTTGTTTGTGTCATTTCAGCACCTGGTATCCATGCTTACATTTCTGATTTCCCAAGTTATAAATAAATGTGTTAGCTGTCTCTTCATAATTTGTCAAAGCTGTTCAGGAGAGAATCCCTTATGGGATTATGGTGCCTTGCATCATTATAAGTCTTAAACTTGAAGTGTAGGTACTAAAAGCCATGGGAACAGAAGGATAGAATCAATATCACACGGTGTTAATACCGCTTTATAAAGCCTTAGTCCACATTCGGAATCTTGCATCCAGTTTTGCTCACTACAACGTAAAAAAAAGGTGTTGAGATTCTAGAAAGAGTGCAGAGCAACAAAGATGATTAGGAGATTGAAGGCTAAAACATATGAAGAACGGTTGCTGGAATTGGGTATGTCTAGTTTAATGAAGAGAAGGACGAGGGGGGACATGATAGCAGTGTTCTGATTTCTGAGGGGCTACCACAAAGAAGAGGGAGTCAAATTATTCCCCAAAGCACCTGAAGGCAGGACAAGAAGCAACGGATGGAAGGAAACTTAACCAAGGAGAGAAGCAACCTAGGACTAAGGAATTTCCTGACAGTGAGAACAATTCATCAGTGAAACGTCTTGCCTTCGGAG
Organism: Vipera ursinii; assembly: GCF_947247035.1. Taxonomy (NCBI): domain Eukaryota; kingdom Metazoa; phylum Chordata; class Lepidosauria; order Squamata; family Viperidae; genus Vipera; species Vipera ursinii. The sequence continues at coordinate 9,351,930 of NC_139527.1, forward strand.
ATTTGACTGTTTCACCACTGGAGGTTTTTAGGAAGAGACTGGGCAACCATTTGTCTGAAATGGTCTAGGCCGGTCTCCTGCTTGTGCAGGGGGTTGGACTAGAAGACCTCCAAGGTCCCTTCCAACTCTGTTATTCTGTATTACGGATAAACTGGAGATTTGGTCGTCTTCTCCAGGAATGGATCGATAATAAACTCTAGCTCTGATCTGGATTTTATTGCTAATATGAACTAATGGCCGGAACTGCCCCCCAAATACTTTTGGCAGTAAATTTAGCACTGAAATGTCCCGAAAGGGGAAACGTGGCTTGACAACTTGATGGAAGTCCTTCTGGAGGTGACCGTAGGTAGGTGGAGCAGCCGGCAATGGAGGAAGCTTCTTAGGAAGAACAGGAATTACAGAACTGCAGAACTGAGAGTTTCCGATTTCATATGAGCGCCAGTAAGTGAATTGCAGATGGTCGTTGGTGAGGCCACCAGCCATCTGATGGCAAGAGTATTGCTGTTCTCACCCTGTTTGTGTCTGAGTAACAGGACTAGCAGATCATTGAGTTCTTGGCTGCAGTTTCCTTTGTGAGCTGTGGCATAATTTTCGATGGAAAGCTACAACTGCAGGAAATGAGACACAGAGACGCTGAAAGTTTTGCAGACACAGGGAGCGTGGTACCACGTTTTTGGATCCACTGATGGACTTGGAACCCTTCAGGTTGTCCTAATAATAATCCACAATGGAGATTATAGATAAGCCAACATTGATGTGGCTGATGTAGGTCCCTTAGTTGGAGGCCTTCAAGATTTTCTCCGGCTTGGATGTTCCAAGGGTGCTGGGTGTTCCCAAGCTGTTCACTCCACTTTTACTACATTGCCTACGTTTGGGGCAGGTCAGTGAAATGCATTGGAGTGAGATCTTCCTTCTTGGCCCAGCCTTGTTAGCCGAGTCCTTTTAATAGCTGGTCACTTGGAGAACACAAATTTGGCAAAACTGCTTCAGAATAGGAGAGGAACCATCCTAAATGGATGTAGAAATTTGGGCGAAAAACCAAGGGAAAACATGTAGTCCTTAAGCAGTTCATTTTGTGACCCTTCACAGTTACAACGGCACTGAAAAATGTGACTTACGACCGTCTTTCACACTTAGGACCGTTGCAGCCGTTCCGATAGTTACGTGATCAAAATTTGGATGTCGGGCAGCTGGTTCATGTTTATGATTGCAGTTATGGAATCCCCCTATTTTTATTGAAAGGTTTTACAATACATTTTTGAATACAAACAACCCCCCTCCTCCCCCTCCCCTCTCCCCAACCCCTCTCCACCCTCCCCTCCCCCCTCCCCGACTTCCCAGAGCTGAATACAGGGTATTAAAATACAAACAAACATAATCTAAAATATGCAAACAACAATAAAATATTACATTCTATCGCACTTTAACTCTTAGTAAAATAACTACTAACTAATTATACATCATATAAATCCGCTACTTATTCAAATGCTAAGTGAAACTTTTTAGTCCCATATTTATTCTGAATATAATCAATCCATCTCCTCCATTCCACAATGTATCTCTGTTGGGATTGGTCTTTCAAATACGCTGAGATCTTTGCCATTTCCGCCAAGTTGGAAACTTTTAAAGTCCACTTTTGTGACCCCCTGACAAGCAGTCCGTGGGGACGCAAGATTACTTAGCCACAGAAATTTTGCGCTCAGATTGTCGTAAATTGAGGACGACCTTGTACCTGAAGATTCCTGCAATGGTGGCCTTTTTGGGAGGAGAGCTTGATTGCCTGAAGTCAACGTTGGTTGTTTTTTTTCCTATTTTTCCTCCCAACACTTGGGTTGCCAGCAAAAAAAATATATTAAAATAAAATCCCACAGCTTTGCTGCTGGGAGAAACACTTTCCAATTGATGGCATCTCCTGGGGGATGTCTGGAGGGACGGTGCAACTGGAGGGAAGCCCTGCTCTCCCCTTGCAACTCCACACCTCAATAAATCATGAGTTTGCTCCTTGACTTGACACGGCAATTGGATCCTAGGAAGGTGGCATTTGATAAGAGCAAACTCAGAGGGGGGGAGTCTGCGTGGTGGGGGCAGCCAAAGGCTAAGTCCCAAGAGAAGGAAAAGGAAAAGCTAATTTTAAAAAAAGGGAGGCAGGCAGGGAGTTAACGGGAGGAGAGTCAGCCCTGCAGGGGTTTGCTGGCTGCTTTGCAAAGAATTCACCAATTTAGAACAGAACACCGTAGCAAGAGTTGGAAAGGACCTGGGAGGTCTTCCAAAATCGATTATCTGAGATTAGTTAATCAGAATAGAGCTGGAAGGGACCTTGGGAGGTCTTCTAGTCCAACCCCCCCCTGCTCAGGAAGGAGACCCTATATTATTTCAGACAAGTGGCTTGGCCAGTCTCTTCTTAAAATGAAGCACCTGCGACTTCTGGAGGGGAGCTTTTTCCACTGGTTAATTGTTCTCACTGTTAGGAAGTTTCTCCTTAGCTCTAGGTTGCTTCTCTTTTTGATTAGACCGGAGATCAATTAATCAGAATAGAGCTGAAAGGGACCTGGGAGGTCTTCTAGTCCAACCCCCTGCTCAAGCAGGAAATCCTATACCATTTCAG
>NC_139527.1:9354734-9564503 GCF_947247035.1 Vipera ursinii
TACAGGTAGGCCTCAGTTTGCAGCCATTTTGTTTAGGGACCATTGGAAGATAACAGCAGCCCTGAAAAAAGGGACTTCTGATCGGTCCTCACATTTAGTGACGGTCGCAACAGCCCCAAGGGGGGTCATCTGATCAAAATTCAGGCGCTTGCCAACTGGGTGTACACGGTAGGTAGGACGGTTGCAGCGTGCCCCAAGGTCACGTGATCCCCAGCTGGCTTCTGACGAAGTCAAAGGGAGGGGGGGGGAAACCAGGATTCGCTTAATTAACAACTGCACAATTTGCCTAACAAGTGCTGCTGTGATTTGCTTAACAATCTTGGCAATAAAATTGGGCATGGCCGACTTGACAACCGCCTTGCTTAGCAAAATGGAAATTTGTGTCCCAATTGTGATTGTAAATCAAGGGGACTACCTGCTGGCTGGTTTTATTCTCTCTCTCTCTCTCTCTCTCCCTCTCTCCCTCTCTCCCTCCCTCTCTCCCTCTCTCTCCCTCTCTCTCCCTCTCTCTCCCTCTCTCTCTCTCTCTCTCTCTCTCTCTCTTTCTCTCTCTCTCTCTCTCCCTCTCTCTCTCTCTCTCTCTCTCTCTCCCTCCCTCTCTCCCTCTCTCTCTCTCTCTCTCTCTTTCTCTTTCTCTCTCTCTCTCTCTCTCCCTCTCTCTCTCCTTCTCTCTCTCTCTCTCTCTCTCTCTCTCCCTTCTTGGGGAAGCCAAGTTTTTTTTTTTAAATTTCCAAGCGAGACAAGGGGGGAAGGGAAGGGAAGGGATGGGAGGACGGAAGTGATGAGAACAAGTCCTTGATGTCTCAGTGCCTGAAAATATTCCTTTTTTCGCCTGCCAGCTCGCTGGCGGTTGGCGCTTTGTCTAACTTAACGGCAGGACACTGCTGTGTTTTATTTTTAGCCCGTTCTGCATCAGTAATTAACTTGTCCTTTTCGCCCCGTTCTGTCTCACGGCAGGCAGTGGCGAGAGAAGACTTGAGGCTGTTCGATCCTTAAACTTGATGCGTCGCCAAAATTTATTCCACCTGAAATGGGGCAGAAGGAATAAATCCATGTTGATTTGCTTTCTATGATGGGTGGCTTTGCTTCTCAAACCCGGGAACCCCCCCCCCATTCAGTAACAACAACAAACAACAATAATAATCACCATCATCATCATCATCAACAACAAACTAATGTAATAACAATAGCAAAAGCAATAACAATAATAATAAGTTGGAAGGGACCTTGGAGGTCGTCTGGTCCAACCTCCTGCTATACCATTTCAGACAAAACGATTGTCCAGTCTCTTCTTAAAAAGTTCCAGTCTTGGAGCATTCACAACTTCTGGTGGCAGGTTGTTCCACTGGTTAATTGTTCTAACTGTCAGAAAATTTCTCCTTAATTCCAGGTTGCTTCCCTGTTTGACCAGTTTCCAACCATTGTTTCTCATCCTTCCCTCTGGTGCTTTGGTGAATAACGTGACCCCCACTTCTTTGTGGCAGCCCCTCAAATACTGGAATGCTGCTATCATGTCACCCCTGTTTCTTCTTTTCTTTAGACCAGCCAAACCCAAGTCCCGCAGCCGTTCTTGGTATGTTTTAGCCTTCAGTCCCCTGATCATCTTTGTTGCTCTTCTCTGTACTTTTTCTAGAGTTCTCTTGGAATTTGCAAAGGAAAGATAGCAAATGGAAACCTGGTTTTGCCACAAACCAAGTTAATTGGATTAAAATCAGAAGAAGAAACAGAAAAGCCAACAGTGTGTGAACAAGCAAAAATGGCTTAAACTAGGTAGTGGTATTCTTTTGCTAAAATCTGGAATGAATTCTGTTTTGTCTCGATTTTATTCAGTCTGTGCTCGTCATGGCTTTGTGTTTCTAGGAGGACTTTAGCTGGTTCATAAGCTTACAATTGCTAGGAAAAATCTGGGAAACCATTTCTTTGTATCGGCTTTTTTTTTTGCTATTTTATTTCACTTTTTTTTGCTTTTCCTTCTTTTTTCTTCCTTGCTTTATATTAGTTTGTATTGAGTTTTGATTGTCTCTTCTAAACGACGTGCAAAGGCGGTTTATCTGGATGTGTCCGTTGATGGCTGAACCACATTCTTTACCAACACTGGCAGGACAAGCTGCTTTAGTTTTGTAAATCTTATTTATTATCTACCTACTTATCTATTAGAAATGGCGTGGCACTCCTTGCTGCTTTTTAGATCTGCCCTTAATAGCTCCCCAAAATAGGCTTTGGGAAAAAAAACGCTGGCTGTACAAGTGTGTTCAGCAGATAGAAGTTCAGTCTGAAGAACAAAATGAAAAGGAAATTCAATTGTTAATGGTGCAAACGTTGGGCCTTCCTCCAGCCATTGTAGAAAAGTGGAATTTCCCTTTCCCTTCTCTCTGTTTGCACAGTGGAGATTGGAAAAACTCCAAGGTGACAGCAAGAAAAGGCTACAGCAATTGCCCCTTTCATGCCATTCTCTTATATTTGTTTACTATTTTTAAAATCTTTGAACAATGCTTTTTTGTGCCTTCAAAATCCTTAGAGGCCACCACATCAACTGCGGGTTGCAACACACAGCCTGGGAATCTTTTGGTGCTCCAAAAGAGCCAATTTTGAGTCCCCTTTTTTTTTATTCAAAAGCAAATAGTTGATTTCAAGCTCTATTTCTGGCAGGTTCTGGCGAGATGTTGGCTTGTTCAAGGCAGGAAAGTCCAGACCTTGATCAGCTAGGAAGATCACTAGGTAACTTTCAGGAGGCATTATGTGGTCCCAAAGGCAATCTGGACTGTCTTTGTTTTTTTGAAAAGCACCTTTGGGAAAACCATGACCTGGATGATTGAGAATCTACATAGACATTGAGCCATTTGGTGGTTTACTAAATTTGTCATTTTTTTTAGGGAGGATTTCTTGAGAAGCAAATATTGAGTTGAGTTCACCCTAGTTGAGGTGCAACTTGAAAGTTCTCAGATCTTGTCCCAGTGCAAAATGTATTTTATGACAATATCAGATAAGGGTTTAGTGAGCTTTGGGGATCCAGGTTTGGTCTTCAGGATGGATGTGAGATTCTAGGGGTGTCCATTGCGAGCTGGGAAAGTGGAGATTTCACTTAATTCCTTAACCATGAAGGTAATCGCCAGCAACAAATCTTCCATCTCTTACCACAATATTCCTTTTCAGGGAAAATTACATTAAGCAGAGTGCAGGAAAATACAAGATTGGAAGCTAGGAAGTAAACGATGAAAGTGAAAAAGAAAAACGGAATCAGATTAAAACTGAATAAAAAGAGCCTTGGTGGAGCAGTGGGCTAATGCCTCCTTGAGTAACACCAGCTGCCTGCAATTAGTGCAGGTTCGAGTCCCACCAGGCTCAAGGTTGACTCAGCCTTCCATCCTTCCAAGGTAGGTAAAATGAGGACCCAGATTGTTGGGGGCAATTAAGCTGACTTTGTAATAATGCCGCTTGGGGTGTGTGTGAAAGCCCTAATAAGCAGGCATATACATAGAATGAAGGCTACTGCTAAGCTTGTAAGCCGCCCTGAGTCTTCGGAGAAGGGCGGGATATAAATGGAATTAAAATAAATAAAATAAATTAACTCCCTGGAGAAGTCTACAGTGGTGGGAAGATGGAAGAAAAGAGAAGATGGGGATGGTTAGAAAGATGGATGGACTTGATGACAATGCTAATGGCTCCCTTGCTTGAAGACTCTCTGAACTTGGTGGTTTTCTTGCAGGCGTTGCGTTACCTCAACTAGGTAACATAATCAGTGCTGATGTTAGGGGAACCCTACAGCCCCCCTCTTCCTCCTTCTCCTCCCCCTCCCTTCCCCCTCCCCCCTCCTCTTCCTCCTCCTCTATCTCAAATCTACTCCCTTCTAGTACTGATGATGTTACCTAGTTTGATAATGAGACGTCTTCAAGAAAAACCACCAAACTCAGGGGGAACATCAGGGTCCTCTCACCTCATCCCCGTGCTACAAATATTCTCCTTTATCGAAGACGTGAATGAGTTAACAAGCCCCACTCTATAAACCATAAACCTTTGAATCCAAACACACTGGTGGCTTTCTTTGTTTTTGTCACCTTGCAAAGCTTCTGAAACTGAAACTTAAAATAGTTTCGTTTGCTTTCCTCAAACTTTGCAAAGCTTCTGCGCCACCCAACCGAACAAGCCTGCCGGCAAGGAGGCAGCCAGGCTTAAGACAGGCTTTTAGGGATGCAAGTCGAGAGTCATATTTTTTTTAAAAAAAATAAAAAGCGTTGGACTACCTAAACTGGTGCTCCATGCTGCAAAAATAAAATTAAGAATGAAAGGATGTTGGTCTGATTCAGGTATAAAAAGACTGGCGATGCGGGATTTATTTAAACACAAAAAAAACTCAATTGCAGTGGAAAAAGGGGGCTGCAAAGCTTCTCCCACAGTTGACTTGAACGGCAGCCAGAGTTTCCATAGCTACAGAGAATAACTGCTGGCAGCCAGAAACATTAAAGGAAGCAAAGAGAGGTGAATTGATACTCTTTTGGGTTGTTGTTTTTTTTCCCTCTCCCTTTTGCAATTTTTTTGAACGTTGGGTAGGTAGTCTGGGAAAAAAACGATTACTTTAAGGCTTTGCAAATGGCTTGGTTCTCCTGGCGCATGGCGAAGATCCATGCTGGAATTGTTGAGTTGGATATGTATCCAAAAATTAGGTACAGATAGTCAATTTAAGGGACGCAGTGGCTCAGTGGGTTGGGACGCTGAGCTTGTCAATCATAAGGTCGGCAGTTTGGCGGGTCGAATCCCGAGTGCCGCGTAGCAGAGTGAGCGCCTGTTACTCGTCCCAGCTTCTGCCAACCTAGCAGTTCGAAAGCACGTAAAAATGCAAGTAGAAAAATAGGGACCACTCCGGTGGGAAGGTAACAGCGTTCCGTGCGCCTTTGGCATCTAATCATGCCGGCCACATGACCACGGAGACGTCCTCGGACAAGCGCTGGCTCTTCGGCTTTGAAACGGAGATGAGCACCGGCCCCTAGAGTCGGAAACGACTAGCACGCATGTGCGGGGGAACCTTTACCTTCACCTTTAGTCTTCAATTTAAATGACCACAATTGAGCCCAAACTTTATATTGCTAAGCAAGGTGCTCCCGTAGGTAGTCACTAAACAAACTCATAAGTTGAGGACTATCTGTATTCCTCTTTTAGTTCTGCCAGGATGTACTCAAATGTGTTTTTTTAGATCCTAAACCAGTCTTGGTCGACTTTGAAGATGGGAGTTTTGGTCCTCCCAGTCTCAGGTTGCCGAGGTTCACAAACACCAACTTAAACCCTGTTTGTAAATTAGATGCTATCCCCAACCCTCATTCTCCATCCTGGGTTGGGCTTCACCTTCCATCATCCTTAGCCAGCCGCTGAACCCATCCAGGTTTAAAGGGGAGGGATGCACGATCCTTGTAGTCCCTTTGTAGCATTTGCAAAGATGGAGGTTCGCAATTCAGAGTCTGGCTTGATGGATGCCTGAGCGGTTCCTGGGTGGGCTCTTCTCGCTGGCCTAAACCGTGGCTTGCTTATTGTGGTTTGTAGAGCAAACCCCCATTGGTTGAGTTTGCAGAAGCACCAACTAAAGGAAGCAGTTCTTAAGCACCGCTCCACTTAACGGGCAGATCTGGCAGCCACGGTTGAGATCATTAAGAGAATCGCCCACAGTCATTAAGCAAAACGTGACAGCGTCCCCGGTGACTTTACTCGTTGGAAGCCGGCTTGGAAAGTCACAAGTGGTGATCATGTGACTGCGGGGGTGTTGCGACGGTCATGAGTTTGAGGATCGGTTATAAGTTATTTTGTTTTTTTTTCATTGTGGTGGTAACTTCTAACATTGGTAAGCCTGTAAAGCAGACATGTCAAACACAGGGCCCGGGGGCCGGATCCGGCCCGCGAAGCCATCCTGGAAACAGGGCGGGAACGGCCCCCACTGCCTTGGCCCTGGCCCAGAGACCCTCCTCCTGCCAGAGACCCTCAGATCTGTCCCACTCCTGCCCAGGCCCCCATAGGCACCCTTGATGCGAACGATGTAGAGCTGGCCACGCCCACCCAGTAGGCCATATGCACTCTAGCCACGCCCACCCAGTAGGCCACGCCCACCCTGGCCACACCCACCCGGCCCCCTGAGGGCAACCGCAATGCTGATGCGGCCCTCAAGGAAATTGAGTTTGACACCCTTGCTGTAAAGGGGAGGCAGGGTTTGAAATGACTGTAAAGCTCTTGAAACAGGCGTACGTTCAACTGGTGAGGCAACTTTTTCCAACCTGGTTGGGGAGGGAGAAGAATGAACCTGGGGACAGTTTGCAGAGAGACCTTTTGTTACGCAATCCTAGAAACAAATTCCGAGGAAGACGAAGTCTGTTGGTGGCAAGTTGAACTTCCTTTTTCTCTTCCCTTTTGGAAACCATGCAAGAAAATAGTTCAATGCTGCAATGGATGAAGGGGTGGGGGGGGGGGAGGGAACAGGCTTGATTTAGAGAAGCTTGGATAGGATAGGATAGGATAGGACAGGATACAATAGAATATGGAATAGAATATGGAATGGGAATAAGAATAAGAATAGAATAGAGCTGGAAGGGACCTTGGAGGTCTTCTAGTCCAGCCCCCTGCTTAAGCAGGAGAACCTATACCGTCTCAGGCGATTGTCCAGTCCCTTCTTAAAGATTTCCAGTGACGGAGCGCCCACGATTTCTGGAGGCAAAGCTGTTCCACTGGTTGATTGTCCTCACTGTCAGGAAGTTTCTCCTTAATTCCAGGTTGCTTCTCTCTTTGGTCAGTTTCCAACCATTGTTTCTTGCCCTGGCTTCTGGTGCTTTGGAGAATAATTTGACCCCCTCTTCTTCGTAGGAGCCCCTAAATACTAGAATACTGCTATGATGTCACCCCTCTTTCTTCTTTTCTTTAGACTAGCCCAGGGGTCAGCAGCCCGAAACAGTGAAAGAGCCACTCAGAACCGGTTCCCTCACAAAAGGAAAAACTGGGAGCCGCAAAAAATGTGTGCGCATGCGCGTATTTGCGCGTATGTGTAGAACAGGGTTTGACTGCATATTTGAATTGATTGGTTGAACTTTTTTAGTCCCATTTTTTTTGGACTGCACATGGCAGAGGACTGGGAGCCGCAGGAGATGGCTGAAAGAGCCGCGGGTTGCAGACCTGTGGACTAGCCAAAACCAAGTCCCGCAGCTGTTCTTCGTATGTTTTAGTCTCAATCATCATTTGCAACCTTCCCAGGTGGCTTCCGACAAACCAAGTTAATGAGGGAAGCCGGATTTGCTTAACAGTCATGTAATTTAACAACCATGGCAACGTAAGGTTGTAATATCAGGCCTGGCTTCCCAACCCAGTTTTGCTGAGTGATGGAAATTCTGACTGCCACCTTTTATCATTTATGGTGGACGTGCAATAATGCAAAGAAATATCGGAGTAGGTAGGATTCATGCCCTAATGCAGAACATTCTTAAAAGTAAAGATAACACCAGAAACTTTTCTTATGGGCTTAATGGAAAAAGACTTGGGGAAAAAAAATTGGAACTTTGATCTTACATACAGTAGTGGCCAAAATTGGGAAAAGTGTACAGTAGAGATGCCACCTTTGGTTAAGTTTCCACCAATTTTCCTTCTGTAGCCTTGTTCGCTTAATAATACTATTTTACATCGCTCTCTGGGCAACCCGTCAACTCTTTGCACCATTGCTTTAATTTTATCACGTTTTGCAAGCTCACTAAATGAAAGAACACAAAGAACCCCCCAACCAACTTGATAGCCATCACATAACACACTGACATATGTCCTCCCCTCAGCTTCAACTCGTGACATCGATAACCGAATCCTACTGTGATCTGATTGGCTCATTGCCGAAACAAGATGGCGCCCGATTGGCTCTCTAAACACCCGTGCTCATTGGCTACAGTCAGATGAAGGAAAGCTACCTAATATCAACCTAAGCAAGTTGTGCTTCCTTTTTCTGGTTATTTGGCTATAACGTTTCGTAGAATACAGCACAGATAATTGAACAAACTTCGTTGCACTGCATTCTTGATTAAATTATATTTCCATTGATATATAATGTTATCGTAGTACTCCCCAAAAAAGTGGTGTTATTAGCCATCAAACCTCAAAAATACACTTTTCCCAAAAGGTTTCCACAATTTTGGCCACTTACGTATGTATATATGTATGTATGTATGTATGTATGTATGTATGTATGTATGTATGTATCTATCTATCTATCTATCTATCTATCTATCTATCTATCATGTGCCTATCTATCTATCTATCTATCTATCTATCTATCTATCTATCTATCATGTGCCTATCTATCTATCTATCTATCTATCTATCTATCTATCTATCTATCGTGTGCCTGTCTGTCTGTCTGTCTGTCTGTCTGTCTGTCTGTCTGTCTATCTATCTATCTATCTATCTATCTATCTATCTATCTATCTATCTATCTATCTATCTATCGTGTGCCAGTCTGTCTGTCTGTCTATCTATCTATCTATCTATCTATCTATCTATCTATCTATCTATCTATCGTGTGCCTGTCTGTCTGTCTGTCTGTCTATCTATCTATCTATCTATCTATCTATCTATCTATCTATCTATCTATCTATCGTGTGCCAGTCTGTCTGTCTGTCTGTCTGTCTGTCTATCTATCTATCTATCTATCTATCTATCTATCTATCTATCTATCTATCGTCTATATATATTCTATCATATATCTATCATATATCATCTATCATCTATCATCTATATCAGTGATGGCGAACCTTTTATAGACCGAGTGCCCAAACTGCAGCCCAAAACCCACTTATGTATCGTCGGGTGCCAGGTGGGCGTGGCCCATTGGGTGGGCGTGGCCCATTGGGTGGGTGTGGCCCATTGGGTAGGTGTGGCTGCAGTGGTAATGGCAGACTGGGTGGGACTAAAAAGTTCAAACAATCAATTCCAAATTTGCGAGATCTTTTTTTTCCCCTTCCCTGCAAGAAGTTGAAATTGATTGATTGCTTGAACCTTTTTTCCCCACCTGGCAGCAGAGGCCTAAAGTGAAAAAGTTTTATAAAATCCAGCTGAAGGCCTAGGACTGGGGCAAAGGCGCGCATGCCCACAGAGAGGGCTCTGCATGCCACCTGTGGCACGCGTGCCATAGGTTTGCCACCACGGATCTATATCATCTATCTTTCATCTATATTATCATTATCATCTATCAAATTATATCTGTATCTTTCATTTATGTTATCATCTATCATCTATATCTAACTATCATCTATTATCATTATCTGTTCATCCATCTATCCATCTACCTATCCATCCATCCATCCATCTCCGTCTGTCTGTCTGTCTGTCTGTCTGTGTCTGTCTGTCTGTCTGTCTGTCTGTCTGTCTGTCTATCTATCTATCTATCTATCTATCTATCTATCTATCTATCTATCTATCTATCTATCTCTGTCTATCTATCTGTCTATCTATCTATCTATCTATCTATCTATCTATCTATCTATCTATCTATCTATCTATGAGAGAGAGAAAGGGGGAGAGAGAGATGCCTGCCAAGTGCTAACTCCTTCCAAACCAAGGAATTTTGCAAAGGGAGTGACACGTAAACCCTCTCCCTGTAGTAAATGCGTTGCACTTTTCCTAAAAGGTTTCCACAATTTTGGCCACTACTATATGTTGACGGCAGCAAGATTGTTGTATGCACAAAAACGGAAAGACATTTTGATTTTCACAATGGATGAATGGCTACAGAAGCTGATGGAGTTGGCAGATACGGCTAAAATGACCGTTTTGATTAAAGAAGAAAATATAAGTAAACTTCTGTTTCTAGTTGGAGACTGCTTCTAGACTTTGTGTTTGAAGGTAGGAAAAAAACCCTCTGGTTTTGGGTTTTACTGATTAGATGGATTTGTTGTGATAGAAATGGCTACTTTATACTACTTTGGAAAAGTAAAAAGTGGAGCTTTGATGTTTATTTATTTATTGATTGATTGATTGATTTTATATACCGCCCTATTCCCGAAGGACTCAGGGTGGTTCACAGGGCGAATTAAAACAATACAAAAAGGAAAGATAAAATAGAATTAAATTAATACTAGCCCACAGGATTAAGACAAAGTTAAAATTTAAATTTAAAATTAATTAATGCTTCCTTCTACTGCAACAGAGGAAGTTGGAAGTCTGTGCCTTTTCTTTCCTTCTTCCCCTCACTTCCCCCTCCCCCTTTCCTCTCCCCACTGCGTTCTCCCGTTTTGCTTTTGTATTTTTGTATTTTATTCTGTACTCTAAGAAAACGTTACAAATGTCAAATGCCATGCACAATATTGTTAATGGAGAAACATTTACATTTTAGAACGTTTGCTGTGGTAAATTTTTTAAATGCTGCTTGGTTGTTTTTCATGTCATTTTCCTTTTTATTTTAAAGATAAAACAATTTTAACTAGAAATTTTTTTAAAAGCATTATATATATGTGTGTGTGTAAATTTTAAAATTGCTAACAAAGAATTAAGGGAGACTGATATGCATTTCAAACTTATTAGTTTTCGTCAGTCAGCCATACCCTTCCGAGATTCGAACCTGGGCTGATTGCACATTAGGCAGTTGTTTTCACCTCTAGGCCACAGGATGTCCAATTTGGACTCCTTTATGGGAGGTACCCACCTATTTAATTGTCTCAAACTCACCCCTTTTTTTCAACGGGACTCTAATCCAGTTTGCTTTTGTTTCCCTTACAGGCACAACGTGACATGGCTTGGGCGAGCATCATGGGCCTGAACTCCGGGATTCCTTAGTGTATCACATCGCTGGTTCTTAAGAGGGATTCCCCACAGAAGACTGCCCCCCTTTAGTAATGGCTGGATCTACACAACCGGCAGCCCAGACCTGGCGGGGGGCAGAGACCCACTACCCTTCCCACGCCATGTCCTACCCCGTGGCGTTAAATCAGCCTCATGTGGTGAGTGTCCTCTCTCAGAGTGGGCTTTCTGGGTCATGAGGGCTAGAGCCTTGGGGTGGTCTCTGCAAAGGAGATGATCACGTGGCGTGAATTTGTGGTGCTTGGCAACCAGGATGGTCTACAAATGGTTGCAGCATCCCGGCGCCACGGATTCGCCATTCACGACTTTCCCAGCCAGCGTCCGACCAGCAAAGCCGATGGGGAAAGCCAGATTTGCTCAGTGTCCATGTGATTTCACTTAAGAACTGCAGTGATTCACTCAAAAACCTGGCTGTAGGAGCTCTGCTGGTGCAGTGGTTAGAGTGCAGCATTGCAGGCTGACTCTGCCCACAGCCTGGAGTCTGACCCTGACAGAGCTCAAGGTCGACTCAGCCTTCCATCCTTCCGAGGTTGGTAAAATGAGGACCCCGATTGTTGGGGGCAAGAGGCTGACTCTCTAAACCACTTAGAGAGGGCTGTAAAGCACTGTGAAGTGGTATATAAGTCTAAGGCCTTCCTTCCTTCCTTCCTTCCTTCCTTCCTTCCTTCCTTCCTTCCTTCCTTCCTTCCTTCCTTCCTTCCTTCCTTCCTTCCTCTGACTGCCTGCAGTTCAGTTCTCACCGGCTCAAGGTTGACTCAGCCTTCCATCCTTCTGAGGTCAGTAAAATGAGGACCCAGATTGTTGGGGGCAAGAGGCTGACTCTCTAAACCGCTTAGAGAGGGCTGTAAAGCACTGTAAAGCGGTGTATAAGTCTAAGTGCTATTTTCCTCCCTCCCTCCCTCCTTTCCAGGTCCACAGTGGTTAGAATGCAGTATTGCAGGCTAATTCTGCCCAGTGCTAGCAGTTCAATTCTGACCAGCTCAAGGTTAACCCATCCTTCCATCCTTTCAAGGTCTTAGAGGCAACTTGCCATGGCACAGTTCAATAATTCAATTTAAATATAAATAAAATATAAAATAAATAAAAAATTAATTCTTTTTATTTAAAAGATATTTATTTAAAATAAATAAAAATTATTTTAATTTTTGTCATTCCCTTTTGATTATGTCCCTCCTTTGGCATCTTTTCTTTAATGATTCTATGCCACCATTTCTTCGATATTAGTGTACCTCTTGTCCTGCTGTGAGTTGGCCATGTTGACTTGTCCTGCAGTGTGTTGGTTGGCTGTGGCAAGTTTTGCTTTGATGAGTTGGCCTTGGTAAATTGTCTAGACCAGTTCCCCAACTTTTTTGGCTTTATGGACCAGCGTGGGGGGGGGGGGGGGAAGAAGGGATGGTTCTGCATGCGCAGCGGACAAGTGCGGGCATGTGCGCAGCTCCGTTTGCACGAGCAGCGGGCACAAGGACCCACTTTCATGCAAATGGAGCCTAGGCATGCATGCTCTCACCCACTGCTTGCATGAGTGGGGATGCACATGCACCCTCGTCCACTGCTTCTGTGGCCTGGGCATCTGAAAGGTTCAAGGCCTGTTAGTGAGTTTGTAGCCTGAGAGTTGGGGACCCCTGATGTAAACCCTCCCCCGTGTGCCTTTTAGAAATTGTGAAGTCTTGACGAGGACATTCTGCATTTGCCAAAAAGGCTATCTCAGCTGATTTGATGTCAGATTTCTTTCAAGTCTTGCAACTCTTTCTTGCAAGTGAGAGCAGAGACAGTAGGAAACGGAAATGCACTTAAGAGGTTTAACACACACACAGACACACAGAGGAGACTGTTTCCTTGCAGGCAGAAAGTCTGCATCAAATAAACCATAATTACTGACGCTCATCTGGGGGCGTACTTGCACCTTTGTTCCTCATTGCCCTCAACTCGTGTTTTCCTGCTTTGCTTTCTAGATCTAAAGCAAAAGACTTTTTTTTTTTGCAAGTGAGAGCAGAGAAAGAGACATCAAAAAGAGCCGATTGTAATGTCAGACTTGCCCAAAATAGCCCCTGAGCTCAATAAAGGGGAAAAAAAACAATCTTATCATGGGAACTTAAGAATCTTAAGAGGCAGGACACTGTGCCAAGTATTATTATTATTAGCATTTGAATAATTCTTGACTCCCGGCAGGATTACAAGATAAAAAATTCAATAAAAGGCCCAGAGTCGGAAAAGAAAAAGGACAAGGAAAATAAGGTTAACCCACAAATTTAAGCGCACTCGGAACTCCAAAACAGCTTGTAAAACTGAAAGTGGGGATAACGATAGCCAGATCAAAAGTGGAATAATGACGGAGAGTGATCACATCTCCAAAGTTTGATGGGAAAACAATTCTAAACATTCACGGCCTCAAGTAACTTCTTTTCATTTTCTGGGAATTTGGCTGTTAATTTTATTGATTTATCGGCAGCGTAGATCCAACTCCACCACCACCCCCCTTTTCTCAACCTTCCTTGGAATTTCCCTGGTCAGTTTTGCGGCCCTTGAAACAGCTGGCAACCATCTAAACTCTCAAAATTCAACTGTATTGAGAAGTGAGGTCTGTAATCTACAACAGGGCTCTCCAAACCTGTCAGCTTGAAGACTTGTGGACTTCCAACTCCCAGAATCCCTCCACCAGCTATATCCTGGTGATGTTCCCCTTGCTGGATAAGGAATTCTGGAATACCGCAAGTCTTAAAAGTTGCCAAGTTTGGAGACAACCCCCCCCCCCCCCCGGGCCATGTAGAAGAAGGGAGATAAGAATTTTTCAACAAATGGCCTTCATTAGAGTTGGAAGCCTAGTTGAATGGCTTTACATGGTTTGTCAATCTCCAAGTGTTTCTTATAGCCTCGTTGACACTATGGACAGTTAATGGGGCCCCAGATGGGATTGAGGGATCCACTTTAGGATCCCTGTATAGTGACGGTGATTTATTGAAGACGTTGGCCTTGTCCAACAACTGTAGGAGAAGCTTGAGTTGAGTTGTTGAGTTCAGAGTATCAACTGAGGAGAGAAAGTCTTGTGGCTGGCCGTTGGTTGGCTCTCTTCCCCTGTTCACACCACAGTGTTTGTTCTCCAGCCCTACTTCAGAAGGGCAGGGCAAGAAGCAATGGGTGGAAGGTTGTCAAAGAGAGATCCAGCCTAGAAATAAGGAGACATTGTCTCCTGGAGTTGTGGGTGCTCCATCATTGGAGCTTTTCAAAAATAGACTGGACAACCATTTGACCGGGATGGTATAAAGCAGGGGTCTTCAGACATGGCCCTTTTATGACTCATGGACTTCAACTCCCATAATTCTTCAGCCAGGCCCGCTGGCTGAGGAATTCTGGGAGTTGAAGTCCATGAGTCATAAAAGGGCCGAGTTTGAAGACCCCTGGTATAAAGTCTCCTGCTTGAGCAAGGGGTTGGACTAGAAGACTTCTGAGGTCCCTTCCAGCCCTGTGATTCTATGTTCTAAAGTATCCTTTGGAAGCTTTTGAGATGAATGAGGTGGCATCTCCAAGCATTTAGGATCACTCTCAGAGAGTGTATGAATTAAGCAATAAAGGAGAACATTTGTAGCTCAGGGTTGAAATGAAGAGTCCTGGTGCTCTCTGAGCTTGGAGGTTTTTTTTGCAGATGTTTCATGACCCACCCAAGTAGCACCATCAGAACCAATAGAAAAGAATATTTGTAGCTCAGGCTTCAAGTATGGAGTCCTTGATGTTTCTGAGCTTGGGTGTTTGCTTGCAGACGTTTCATTGTCCAACTAGACAACATAATCAGTACCAACTGAAGAGAATATTTGTAGCTCAGGTTTCAACCGTTGGGTCCTTGGTGTTCTCCAGGTTTTTGGTTGTTAGCTTTGCAAATGTTTCATTACCGAACTAGGTAACATTATCAGTATCAACAGAAGAGAATATTTGTAGCTCAGGGTGGAAACGAGGGACCCTTGGTGTTATCTGAGCTTGGTTGTCCAAAGGTGCTTTTTCAAGAGGCAATTGGTCTTTCTGTTTTTTTCTTCGAAGACTTTTCACTTCTCATCCAAGAAGTTCCTTCAGCTCTGATTGGAGGGTGGGGAATGGAAGGATTTTTTTTATTATTAGCTCCTCTAGTTGGCAACGCCACCCATCGCATCAACAATTCACAGGACTTCACCAGCAAGATTTGGAAATTAAAACTGGACCCAGATGAGAGACACATCTTCAAAGAAAAACCAGAAAATCCAGTTGCCTCTTGAAAAAGCACCTTTGGGACAACCCTGACCTGGATTGACTGAGAACTTCTGAGCTTGATTGTTTTCTTGCAAAAGTTTCATAACCCAAACTGGGTAACATCATCTCAGACCTGTACGAATTAAGGGGTGGCTTGATTGAATAGCAAAGTGTCTAGGTCCACTTGCATCTTGATCTAGTTTAGCACATTGGGCGAATCCAGCCCTTGGTGGGTTAGTCAGCCATGAAGTGGGACTTCAGATATTTTGCAAGATGTTTAGCTTCTGTTGGGAAGTGTAGTTGAAGCAACCTGGGGTTGGACCTCAAGTTCAAATCCAAATGTGGGGGTCAGGCACAGTGGGAGTAGGAGTCTAGGGGTGGGGAGGAGGTCCAGATGCAAATAGAGTGCCTTGAAATGAAGGCAGAACAGGGATTAATGTGTGGGGGAAAACAGATCTGGAAGGAAATCTTAACCAAGGCGTTAATTTATGGAGAATATTCTGGTACAGTTGATGTGGTTTTGACTCTAAAGATGACCGTTAATTTTGAGGAAGTTTCTCCTTTTGACCAAAGGATGTTTGGCGTGGGGTTTTCCTTAGTTCTCCTTTTTTCCTGAGTACTTTTGACCTAGATGTGTACATTTTGGAGCCTTCAGTGTGCACCACAAAGTTCTCCAGACTCTCCCATGGGGCTAAAGTGAAGATGTTTCCTCAAATTGTGGGTTTCCTGTCTTGTTGCATCACTCTAAGCTTCTCCAGAGAGGTTCAGTCAGGAGGTTACAGAAAACTCAATGCCTTGGTTTCCAGTTCTGGCCTTGTGGAAGGAGAAGAGTTTGGGGAACAAGTGGGCTGGGGATTAAATATCCTGGCCTGCTTTGTTTTTCCAGAAAAACCTAAAAACCAAGGTAGAAGATCAAGGATAAGTGATATAGAGCAGTGGCCCCCAGTTCCATGGAGAGAGGTTTTTCCATGGACCGGAGAGTGTGTGGTTTTGCGTGCTGCCTGCATCCCATGGATGGGGCTCTTTGCTTGTTTGTGCGGACTGGTTGCTGCCATGCCACGGACCGGTACTAGTCTACGAACCAAGGATTGGGGACCCCTGCACTAGAAGATCTCCAAGGTCCGTTCCAGCTCTGTTATTATGTTATTTGGTTAAATGGATTTAATCCAAAGGACTAGAGGCAATATGGTAGCAGTATTCCAGTATTTGAGGGGCTGTTACAGAGAGGAGGGGGTCAACCTATTCTCCAAAGCACCTGAAGGCAGAACAAGAAGCAACGGATGGAAACTGATCAAGGAGAGAAGCAACCTTGAACTAAGGAGGAATTTCCTGACAGTTAGAACAATCCAACAATGGAACAGAAGTTGCCTTCAGGCGTGGTGGGAGCTTCATCACTCGAGGCTTTCAAGAAGAAACTGGACTGCCATCTGTCAGAAATGGTATAGGGTCTCCTGCCTGAGCGTGGGGTTGGACTAGATGACCCACCAGGTCCCTTCCAACTGTTATTCTATTCTAAATAAATGTTTCCTCTAGGAAGAGTGAAGAGAAGAGCAACAAAGATGATCAGGGGACTGGAGGCTAAAACATATAAGGAACGGTTGCTGGAATTGGGTATGTCTAGTCCAATGAAGAGAAGGACGAGGGGGGACATGATAGCAGCGTTCCAGTATCTTAGGGGCTGCCCCAAAGAAGAGGCAGTCAAGCTATTCTCCAAAGCACCCGCAGGCAGGACAAGAAGCCACGGATTGGAGACTCATCAAGCAGAGAAGCAACCTGGAACTAAGAAGGAATTTCCTAACAGTGAGAATATTAATCAGTGGAACAATTTATCTCCAGAAGTGGTGAATGCTCCAACGCTGGAAGTTTTTAAGAAGAGACTGGCCAGCCATTTGTCTGAAATGGTACAGGGTTTCCTGCCTGAGCAGGGGGTTGGACTAGATGACCCACCAGGTCCCTTCCAACTGTTATTCTATTCTAAATAAATGTTTCCTCATGAGCCATGAGGATCAGACATGCTCATGAGGATTGGTGGATCTTACGAAGCGCCCAGGGCCATCCTTATAGTGACGGAAGCCATCTTTGGACTCGGCAAGATCTGGAGAACCTGCCCCAGGTGGTCCTCAGCTTACAACAGTTTTTGACTGTAAGTCGAGGACTGCCTGTAATAATTTCAGCCGTTGCAAGAAGATGCATAAGACTCTGCTGTAGCTACAGGTAGTCCTCGACTTTTGACCACAATTGAGCCCCAAGTTTTATTTTACAACTTTCCTTGCCGCAGTTGTTCAGTGAATCCCTGCAGTTGTTAAGTTAGCAACACAATTGTTAAGTGAATCTGGTTTCCCCATTGACTTTGTTTGTCAGAAGGTCGCCAAAGGGGATCACATGACTCCGGTACGCTACGACGTGTCATAAATATGAGTCTGTCTAAAATTTGATCACGTGACCCCCAGGACACAGCGACGGTCATACATATGAGTCAGTGGCCAAGCATCCGAATGTAAGTTACGTGACTGGGGGGGGGGATGGTGCAACGGTCTTCAGGGTGAAAAATGGTCCTAGGTCACTTTTTCCAGTGCCGTTGTGTAACTTTTAAAAGGTCGCTAAATGAACTGTTGGAAGTCCAGGGCTGCCTCTATAGGCTTTCAACCTGAAGGTTTATTCTTGGTTTTGTGTCATCTGTTTTAGGACGTGGGTCTCTTGGAATATCAGCACCATCCTCGAGAATACCCTTCCCACCTGCCTCCGGGGTCTCTCTTAAACCCCCAACGTCGGAGACCCTCCTTGTTATCCGAATTTCAGCCAGGAAATGAAAGGTAAGATGGGATGCTTTCGATGTTCCAACAGGTTTTTGGAAGCTCTCTTTTAACATTAAAGGTGGCCTTACGGTTTGCCTTGGTAGAATGAGCCTAAAAAAAAGAAAGAATAAGATTTAAAATAGATGGGATTGGTGCTCCTTGACCCGATCTTTTTTCCCCCTCTCCCCTGCAGATCGCAAGAGACCCACGCTCGGACTGAGTCCCATCCGTATCTCTCCGATCTGAGCAAATCGTCGGAAATCGAGTTTATTGAGACCAAGAGGCCTCGGATGGAGCTGCTACAGGAGCCGCTGCTGAGGCCTCCGACTCTGCTCAGCCAGGGAGGAACAGAGGGCTTCTCCCGGGTAAGCTGGGAAGAGAAGATGTACAGGTAGTCCTTGACTTACAACAGTAATAGAGCCCACCCATGACGGTCATAAGTCTGAGAGAAGAGAATGATTGAAGCTCAGGGTTGAACTGGGGGGGTCCTCGGTGTTCTCGGAGCTGGGTGGTTTTCTTGCAGACGTTTCATGACCCAACTAGGTAACATCCTCAGTGCTAGGAAGGTGTGGGGTTTGTGGAGAGGAGGAGGGGAGGACTGAAGTTCTTGACGCTCTCTGAGCTTGGTGGTTTTCTTGTGGAACTTTGTGACCCAACTAGGTAACATCATCAGTGCTAGAAGCTGGTGGGGTTTGCTCTCTGTTTACGTATGGTTTGCCCTGTCAGTGTTGGGAGTATTCCTGGTGGTTCCTTGATAGAGCTGTTGTTTACTGTTTGATGGGTTGTTTGAGTTAGTTAGGGACGCGGTGGCTCAGTGGGTTAGGACGCTGAGCCTGTCGATCAGATGGTTGGCAGTTTGGCGGGTCAAATCCCGAGTGCCGCGTAACAGAGTGAGCGCCTGTTACTCGCCCCAGCTTCTGCCAACCTAGCAGTTTGAAAGCACGTACAACTGCAAGTAGAAAAATAGGGACCACTCCGGTGGGTAGGTAACAGCGTTCCGTGCGCCTTTGGCGTCTAGTCATGCCGGCCACAGGACCACGGAGACGTCCTCGGACAAGCGCTGGCTCTCTTCGGCTTTGAAACGGAGATGAGCACCGGCCCCTAGAGTTGGAAACGACTAGCACGCATGTGCGGGGGAACCTTTACGTTTACTTGAGTTAGTAGTTGGTCATGCTTCAACTTGGGAAGAAGCTGAGATAGCTAAATCTTCTGCTGTTGGAGGTGAAGGGCAGGGGGGTGAAATAGGTCATCTTCAGATGTTCAGAGACCTGCCAAAATGATGAAGAGGCTTGGCTCCTGGTGGATTCAAAGAAGGCAACCATTCCCGCCCCCCCCCGCCCCAGCCAGCTGTCTAAAGACAGGAAGTTGTGTTGTGAGGAGAGGATAAAGGTGGGGATCCTTCTGGAGGACACACAGGGAGTGACAGTTGCTGTTATGGAACAATGAAGGTCTTGTCTCCCTTCCCACTCCTTAGAAATAGAGATGGCCAACTTGGATGAGGTCTCCTGGTGGGAAGCAGATGTTTTGAGGGCCAGCCAGGCAGTTTCTCCCTGGTTTAAGGTTACAGATGGGAGTCATCTGGAGAAAGAAGGAGGGTGAGGAGGGAAGGACACTTTCCAAGTCAATAGGCCCAGATGAGATGCCTTGGCTGCATTCAGACAACGGAAGCTTTGGTGGTTCAAGAAGGGCATCCCGTGCATTTTCCTAGAGGTCTCCTAGACAGGTAAGAAAGAGCTTTCTTCTCCTATAGCTTCCGTTCCCCTTTTCAATTTGCAGGATCGAGGCATCACCGGTAAACTGGAGCCCGTTTCTCCCATTACCTCTTCCCATCCTGACTCGGAACTGGATTTACTCCCGTCCCGGCTCTCGAAGGAGGAGCTGATCCAGAACATGGACCGTGTGGACCGAGAGATCACCATGGTGGAACAGCAGATTTCCAAGTTGAAAAAAAAGCAGGTAACAAGACACCACCACCCCCTTTCCCCCCCAAGCCGACATTTACAGAAATCGGTTGAGACTTTTTCATCCAGATTTCAACCCGAGAAGGTCAAAAGTGGAGCCAGTCAGAGACACAGATCCATTTTGATCGGGTTCTAGGTGCGACTAGATCATTTCCTTTTGCCAGGGAGAACATGGGGCCCTCATAGCATGATGCAGGAGGGTGTGGCAGGGAGACAAATCAGGAGCATCAGGTAGAAACAGCATCAAAATCTGGATTTTTCCCAGGATTGGGCTGAATGACAGCAGCGTATATGTATATGATCACACATATACAGTTAGTCCTCGAATGATGGCTATAATTTTGGCTATTAAGTGAGTTATCACATGACCGGCTCTGATTTTTATGACCATTTTTGCCGTGGTCTTTCCCAGTTGGGAACTTTGCTTGGAGGAAGCCAGTCAGGGAAAGTTGCAAATTACATAGGTGTGTGTGTGTGTGTGTGTGTGTGTGTGTGTGTGTGTGTGTGATGGTTGGAACTTGGGTGGGTCGTAAGTCCCTTTTTCCAAGGCTGTCGTAACTTGGAACCATCCTGAAATGAACAACTGTTAAGTCGAGCATTGCCTGTATGGGCAATTTGTAGGGAGGCAACTCAGGCCTTCGAGGGGGTGCTGGTCTCTGTGAGAGGGTCTTCCTTATTTTCGATTTCTCCTATTCTTCTGCAGCAACAGCTGGAGGAAGAAGCAGCCAAACCTCTGGAGCCTGAGAAATCCCTCTCTCCCCCACCGCTGGAGTCGAAGCACCGCAGCCTGGTCCAGATCATCTACGATGAGAATCGGGTGAGCGCAGCTTCGGAGCCGTCTTTTCCACCAGGTTTAGGGTTTTGAAAGCGGCGCCTCGTTCCCGGTTAAAGCTTGCGGGCCCCCTTTGGTCTCTGGGAGGCCCCCACCAGGAGAAGAGGGAGGGACAGGATGGGTGGAGAAATGGAGGGTGGGTGGGTGAAGGGAGGGTGGGAGGGATAGGCTGTATAGATGGATGAATGGATGGATGGACAGAAGACAGACAGGCAGTTGGATGGAGATGGAAAGAGGGAGAGATGGAGAGAGAAAGATAAAGATGGAGAGAGAGAGAAAGAGAGAGAGAGAGAGAGAGAGAGAGAGAGAGAAATTCCTTTCGTTTGTGGGGCTGTCCAGACTTATTTCTCAGGGACTGAAAATGCCTCCCTTGGGAGAGCCACAAACTCCTGGGTGGTTTTTCCTACTCACTGTTGTGAGTTTGCAACACACACACACACACACACACACACACCATCAGTGGGATCACAAGAGACTAGAAAGGGAAACATAGGGGAAAGGATCTCTTTCTCCCCACTTGTTGACTCTAACTGGGGTATTACAGAGTCTTTAAACACACGGCTTGGTTCCCATGATGGAGGGGATGTCAGGGACCCTTACCCCCGCCCTGGGAGAATAACTCGGGTACCTGAAAAAATGGCGACTCATTTGACTGGGTTGGGGTCGATTATGTGCTCTCAAGAGTGCCTGGATCCAGGTCCCTTCCCTGAAGACCCCCACAGTGTGGTTGTCCTAAAGGTGCTTTTTCAAATGCAGCTGGACTTAATTGGCTTTTTTTAAAAATTCCATTTATATCCAGCCCTTCTCCGAAGACTCAGGGCAGCTTACAAGCTTAGCAGTAGCCTTCATTCTATGTATATGCCTGCTTATTAGGGCTTTCACACACAAACACCTCCCAAGCGGCATTATTACAAAGTCAGCTTAATTGCCCCCAGCAATCTGGGTCCTCATTTTACCTACCTGGGAAGGATGGAAGGCTGAGTCAACCTTGAGCCTGGTGGGTTGCGAACCTGCACTAATGGCAGGCAGCTGGTGTTACTAAAGGAGGCATTAGCCCACTGCTCCACCGAGGCTCTTTCCAGAAAGCTTCTTCAGTTTTAACTGAAAGGTGGGGAACTCAGGATTCTTCAGTTAGAATCCTCTTGGATGAGAAGCAAAATGTCTTCAAGGAAAAAAAAAACCAAGAAAGTTTAGTGGCCTCTTGAAAAAAAAAGCACCTTGGGACAACCAGGACCTGGGTGACTGAGAATCTCCATACACCCCCCAGCGTGGGATTTGCTGTCCTGACAAACAACAGCTGTGCAGGTTTGCAGACTCTCCTCCGAGCCCCAGTTGAACATGGCGCTTGTCTTCCATGCATTAAAAAGGTAAAGGTCAAGGTTCCCCCGCACATGCGCGCTAGTCGTTTCCGACTCTAGGGGCTCATCTCCGTTTCAAAGCCGAAGAGCCAGCGCTTGTCCGAGGACGTCTCCGTGGTCCTGTGGCCGGCATGACTGGACACCAAAGGTGCACGGAACGCTGTTACCTTCCCACCGTAGTGGTCCCTATTTTTCTACTTGCATTTTTACGTGCTTTCGAACTGCCAGGTTGGCAGAAGCTGGGACGAGTAACAGGCGCTCACTCTGTTACGCAGCACTCGGGATTCGACCCGCCAAACTGCCGACCTTCTGATCGACAAGCTCAGCGTCCTAACCCACTGAGCCACCCCATTATGTCCCCTTCCATGCATTACATCGCAACAATATAAAAAACCTGTTGAGATTCTAGGAAGAGTGAAGAGAAGAGCAACAAAGATGATCAGGGGACTGGAGGCTAAAACATATAAGGAACGGTTGCTGGAACAGGGGTGGCATGATAGCAGCGTTCCAATATCTCAGGGGCTGCCCCCAAAGAAGAGGGAGTCAAGCTATTCTCCAAAGCACCTGAAGGCAGGACAAGAAGCAACGGATGGAAACTCATCAAGGAGAGAAGCAACCTAGATCTAAGGAACTAAGGAGAAACTTCTTGACAGTTAGAACAATTAATCAGTGTAACAATTTATCTCCAGAAGTTGTGAATGCTCCAACGCTGGAAGTTTTTAAGAAGAGACTGGCCAGCCATTTGTCTGAAATGGTACAGGGTTTCCTGCCTGAGCAGGGGGTTGGACTAGATGACCTCCAAGGTCCCTTCCAGCTCTCTTATTCTGTATTCTGTACACATGTTCTTCTGCATTGCAAAACGAACCTGGCAAGGACCAGCGGGTTATTTTTCATCCGTCCCCGAAGCACTGCATTTGTTCCTGGCCTCGATCACTCGCTTGCCTCGGAGCAAACGCCTGTCAGCTTCCCTTTTTGGGAGTTGACCTCATCCTTCTCCCGCTGCTGGTGCTTCTCTCTCTCTCTCTCTCTCTCTCTCTCTCTCTCTCTCTCTCTCTCTCTCTGTCTCTCTCTCTCTGTCTCTCTTTCTCCCCCTCCCTCCTTCCCTCCCTCCCTCTCCCTCCCTCTCTCTTTCTCTCTCCCCCTCCCTCTCTCCCTCTCTCTCTTCCTCCCCCTCCCTCTCTTTTTATTTCTCCCCCTTTCTCCCTCTCTCTCTCTCTCCCTCTCTCTCTCTCTCTCTTTTTCTCTCTCTCCCTTTCCCCCCCCCCCGCCCAGTTTTTCCTCTCCGGTGCTCGCAGCCGCGGAGTTCAAGCGAGGACAGCCACTGCAGCATCGCTACTGCAGCTGCCCCCCTCCTTTTTCTGCACTTCTGCTGTGTCAAGAAAAATAAAGGGAAGGAGAGAAAGAGGCAATTAAAAGGCGGGTTGCCGGGTTTTTTCGGAGGCACAAAGGCGTCTGCTCCGGGGGTTTGCAGTAATAACAGAGCTGGAGGGGAACCTCGGAGGTCCTCTAGTCTAGTCTTGGCCAAGCAGGAGACCTTGTACAGTTGCAGTAGGTTTTACAGACGTTCACAGATATTTTTTGAGACTCACAGAGACGATTCTTGGTGTGCTTGTCGTGTGTGGTGATGAGAAAGCAAGCAGAGTTCGCCTTTAGAACACAGAATAAGAGGATTGGAAGGGAGCCTGGAGGCCTTCTACTCCAGGGGTCCCCAACCCCCAGTCCAACCCCGCAGCATGCCAGCAACCGCTCCACACAAACAAGCAAAGTCCCCTCCGTGGATGCAGGCAGCACACAAAACCACGCACTCTTCCCCCCAAACCCCCCCCCCCAAGCAGGAGACCCTATACATTTCTGGACAAATGGCTGTTCCAGCCTCTTCTTGAAAACCTCCAATGTTGAAGCACCCATAACTTCTGAAGGCAGGAGAGACTCTGCCCGTTTCCTGCTCAAGCGCCCGCTGTACAGCTTTTACAGCCATTTGTTTAGCGACCGTCGGATGTTAACGATGCCACCGGAAAAAGTGACTCGCGACCGGTCCTCACGTTATGGCCGGCGGAGCATCCCCACGGTCACCCCAGCAAAATTTGGACGCTTGTCATTCCGCACGATGGGTTGGAGCCCATCAGGGGATCACGTGATCACCATTTGTGATATATTTACAATTCTAACTCTATTCTTTAATTTGTTTTAATTTATTTCAAATTTTTATTTTTAATTTACTGTACAGAGACCTTTAAGTTCTGTTGTTGTTAGCCGCCCTGAGTCCCTTGGGAGATAGGGCGGGATATAAATCCCATTAATAAATAAATAAATAAATAAATAAATTTGCGACCTTCCCAGCCGGTTTCCAAGTCGAGGAGGGGAAGCGAGGTTTGCTTAATGACCGTGCGATTTCTCTTAACGACGACCCAAAAAAAAAAAGGATTGTAAAATCCAGCTCGCTAGTCATCCGCCTTGCTTAGCAATAGAAATTCTGCTCCCAGCTGGTAAAGACTAGCTGTGTATCCTTTTTTTTAAAAAAAAAGAAAAGAAAAATAAAATAGAAAAACTCAATGGTGATGCAGCTCAGCCAGAAAAAAAGAGGCAGCCGTCTCTTGCTCGATGAGGCTGAATTTTAATTTGTTTTCTGCCTCTTTCCTTGTACATCTTTATTGCTGAACTGCCTATAAAATACAACCCTTGTAGGCTGAAAAATAGAAGCGGGAGCAGCCCCTCCCGTCCTTTTTTTTAAAAAAAACCAATTGCTGCAGGATACAGTGTGCATTGGCCAATTTATACATCTCTCAGAATCTTCTAGAACAGACATGTCAAACACAAGGCCCGGGGGCCAGATCTGGCCCGCGAAGTGGTTTCATGCGTCCCGCGAAGCCATCCTGGCAACAGTGAGGGAACGGCCCCCACTGCCTTGGCCCTGGCCCAGAGACCCTCCTTTTGCCAGAGACCCTCAGATCTGTCCCACTCCTACCCAGGCCCCCCCATGGGCACCCTTGATGCGAACGATGTAGAGCTGGCCACGCCCACCCAGTAGGCCATACGCACTCTAGCCACGCCCACCCAATAGGCCATACACACTCTAGCCACGCCCGCCCAGTAGGCCATACACACTAGCCACGCCCACCCAGTAGGACATACGCACTCTAGCCACGCCCACCCAGTAGGCCACACCCACCCGGCCCCCTGAGGGCAATCGCAATGCTGATGCGGCCCTCAATGAAATTGAGTTTGACACCCCTGTTCTAGAACATTTTCGGGGGGGCATGCATACAGATAGTCCTTGACTTAACGGCACTTTGTTTGGTGACAACTCGAGGTTACAATGGCACTGAAACAAGGGACCGTTTTTCACGCTTAACAACCGTTTGCAGCATCCCCCAGGGCCGTGTGATCAAAATTCAGACGCCTGGCAGCCGGCTCTTGTTTATGACCGCTCCAGCGTCCCTAGGATCACGTGATCCCCCCTTTTTTTGCGACCTTCTGACACGCCAAGTCAAGGGGGGAAGCCAGATTTGCTTAACAACCGGGTTAGTAGCTTACCAACTGCAGGGATTCACTTAAGAGCCGTGGCAAGAAAAGTCGCAAAATGGGGCAAAACTCACTTAAGAAATGTCTGGCTTAGCAACAGAAATTTTGGGCCCTGTTGCCATGAGCCAAGGGCTACCTGTGCTAAGAGTTCATTGGTCGTTGATTCGGGTCTGAGATCAGTAAGGAGAATCTGCAGATTTGGGGGCAGCTAGGGTCGCGGTGGCTCAGTGGGGTTAGGACGCTGAGCTTGTCGATCAGAAGGTCGGCAGTTTGGCGGGTCGAATCCCGAGTGCCACGTAACAGAGTGAGCGCCTGTTACTCGTCCCAGCTTCTGCCAACCTAGCAGTTCGAAAGCACGTAAAAATGCAAGTAAAATAGGGACCACTCCGGTGGGAAGGTAACAGCGTTCCGTGCGCCTTTGGCGTCTAGTCATGCCGGCCACATGACCACGGAGACGTCCTCGGACAAGCGCTGGCTCTTCGGCTTTGAGACGGAGATGAGCACCGGCCCCTAGAGTTGGAAACGACTATCACGCATGTGCGGGGGAACCTTTACCTTTACCTTTAGGAAGCTTGGAGTTGGGGAGAAATGGGTGGGACAGGCTGTACGTTGGAGGAGCTGCACGGGAGAGCACCGATGTGTAAATAGTCTCAGGTCTGCCACAGCCTGGCCAGAGAGTGCCAAGGAGAATTGGCACTCCATCCTGCCCGAAAATTGGTGGAAACATCCTCAGACTAGACAGACAGCTTGAGACCCTTTTTTAAAATAATTTTTTATTAAGAGATTGTAGACAGTATTAAAAGCAAGCATATGATGTTGAGAGGGAGGGAAGGGAGGAAGGAAGGAAGGGTGAGAGACAGGAAGGAGGGAGGAAGGAAGGAAGGAGAAAAAGGAGGGAGGGAGAACAGAAGAAGGAAAGAAGGAAAAGAAGAAAGGAGCGAGGAAGAAAAGGAAAGAAAGGAAGGAGGAGAGAAAAGAAGGAAAATAATAGAAGAAAGAAAAAAAAGAGAAAATATTTAGATTTAGATTTAGGCTATTATTTACCAGAGATGTATAAGTGTATTTACCAATTCTTCCTGAGGACTCCAAAGAGGCGAATAAGATGGGAATTCTCCGGAATTTTTGCCCAAAGCTGATCTACTCCCCAATTGTGCTTGGTGACTTTTCACTTTGGGGCAAACCAGTTGTACTTTATATTTGTGTAGCCTCAGTTTTTTGGCTTGCATGGTTTTGTGTGTGTGTGTGTGTGTGTGTGTGTGTGTGTGTGTGTGGCCAGTTTGCACTCCAGCTCTGGCATTTGGGGGAGGGGGGTAGAAGGAATCCTTGCAGAAATACAGGTAATCCTTGACTTACAACCATTCCTTTAGCGGCTGAAGTTAACGACAGTGAAAAATGGGACTTACGACCGTTTTTCACACTTAATGACTGTTGCAGAAACTCCCATGGTCACGCGATCAAAATTCAGGTGCTCGGTGAATGACTGGTGTGTGTGTGTGTGTGTGTGTGTGTGTGTGTGTGTGTGTGACGTGATCCCCTTTTGTGACTTCTGACAAGCAAAGTCGATGGGGAAAGCTGGGTTCCCGTCACAACAGTTGTAAAATGGAGCAAAACTCACTTAACAAGTTTGGGCTCAATTGTGGTTGTAAGTCAAGGGCTACTTGTGTGTGTTTTTGCGTGTCTGGAAATAAGCAAGGTTGCAGTCTCGGGCTGTAGACACGAAGAGCCAGGTGGCGCCCCCTTCTTCAATGCTAAGCATTGAAGGATGGATGGGGTGGATTTCTGGAGGGGCACCCAGCAGGGATCAGGCCAGGCTGTTTTGAGATGTTTAGCTAGCTAGCTTTTGGAGGGACGGAGGGAGGGACGGCGGTTCCAAACATCACTCCCGGCAGGCCATGCTGTGTCCTGAACAAAGTCCAGCCTCATCAGTTTTCTTGCAAACCAGGCTGACCTCAAGCACGATAATTACCTGCAGGTGAAAGGTGACCCTCCAGCTGGGGATCACACCTGCCTTCTGGCTGTGCAGTGAGCATCTGTCCACATGTGCTTTTGGCAATTCACGGGAGAAAAGCTTTGCTGCTTTGCATGGGGAGTTTTGAGCTTCTGGCGTTTCTGCATCCTGCCGGTGGGTAGGTGGGAGAACCTTGTGGGGGTCCTGGATGCTTGGCTCTTTTCTTGCAGGTGTTTGATTGCCCGAATGAAGAAAGATCATCATCATCAGCAGCAGCAGTGATGATGTTCCCTAGTTGGGCAATGAAACATCTGCAAGAAAACAACCAAGCTCAGAAAACAGCAAGGACCCCACAGTCCTCCTCCTCCTCCTCCTCCTCCTCCTCCACCTCCTCCTCCTCCTCCTCCTCCTCCTCCTCCTCCTCCTCCTCCTCTCTGCAAATCCCACTCCCTTCTATCCCTCCTGATGTTACCCAGACGGGTGATGAAACGTCTGCAAGAAAACCAAGCGCAGAGAGCACCAAGGACCCCACAGTCCTCCTCCTCCTCCTCTGCAAATCCCACTCCCTTCTATCCCTCCTGATGTTACCCAGGTGGGTGATGAAACGTCTGCAAGAGAACCACCAAGCCGAGAGAGCACCCTGAGCTACAAATCTTCTCCTTTGTCCTTTGCCTAAGACCACTGGGGAAAAAAAAAAACGTTCCTTCTAGGTAGGTGGGACATCCTGGTTTGTTGTGCCTATGTAAGCCAGATGCCCTCAGGTGCCTCTGAGCTGGCGCCCTGCAGTTCTGGCAGTTCTAGTTTTCTCTTCCTCCTCACCCCATTGTCAGAATTGGAGCCTGCAGACACAGCTGGGTAATGCAAGAACCGGCCACGGGGTGGTTCTCTGGTTGTGTAAATTATTCCCCAGGTAAAGCTCCTCCTCCTCTGGAGCTCTGCCTTGCGGCCTCAAGGGGTGGATCGTCCCCTTCAGAACAGGGGCCAAACTTTCATTTTTGCAGTCTCTTTTCCACTCTCGTTCCGGGGCTGCAAACGGAGGTTAGTATTGTTGAGTGAGTATAATGTGGTTTTCCTCTCTGGCTATTAAGCTACGGTACTCTGCAGGCCTTGTGTGTCCAGATCCAGGAGGGAGGACGAGATTGCATCCCTGTGGTTTTCCCAAAGCGGCTTTTTTTCAAGAGGCAACTGGACTTCCTTGTTTTTCTTTGAAGACCTTTTGCTTCTCATCCGAGAAGTTTCTACGGCTCTGACTGGATGGTGGGGAATGGGAGGACTTATACTCCTTGCAGACCGCTGGTCTTTTGCATCCTTTTAGAGAGTATTTAGGGACGCGGTGGCTCAGTGGGTTAGGACATTGAGCTTGTCGATCAGAAGGTCGGCAGTTTGGTGGATCAAATCCCGAGTGCCGCGTAGCAGAGTGAGCGCCTGTTACTCCCAGCTTCTGCCCACCTAGCAGTTCGAAAGCACGTAAAAATGCAAGTAGAAAAATAGGGACCACTGCGGTGGGAAGGTAACAGCGTGCCGGCCACATGACCACGGAGACGTCCTCGGACAAGCGCTGGCTCTTCGGCTTTGAAACGGAGATGAGCACCGGCCCCTAGAGTCGGAAACCACTAGCACGCATGTGCGGGGGAACCTTTACCTTTTTAGAGAGTATTTAGTAGGGACGCGGTGGCTCAGTGGGTTAGGACGCTGAGCTTGTCGATCAGAAGGTCGGCAGTCTGGCGGGTCGAATCCCAAGTGCTGCATAACAGAGTGAGCGCCTGTTACTCGTCCCAGCTTCTGCCAACCTAGCAGTTCGAAAGCACGTAAAAATGCAAGTAGAAAAATAGGTACCGCTCCGGTGGGAAGGTAACAGCGTTCCGTGCGCCTTTGGTGTCTAGTCATGCCGGCCACATGACCACGGAGACGTCCTCGGACAAGCACCGGCTCTTCGGCTTTGAAACGGAGATGAGCACCGGCCCCTAGAGTCGGAAACGATTAGCACGCACGTGTGGGGGAACCTTTACCTTTACCTTTAGAGAGTATTTGAGGCCAGTTGGTGTACCTGCGTCCTCGGGGTCACCTGAGCGGTGCAAATACAGTGAGGGGAAAAGGTATTAGATCCCTTGCTGATTTTGTACGTTTGCCCACTGACAAAGAAATGATCAGTGTATAATTTTAATGGCAGCTTTATTTTAACAGTGAGAGACAGAATAACAACAACAACAAAAATTCCAGAAAAACGCATTTCAAAAAAAGTTATAAATTGATTTGCATTTTAATGAGTGAAATAAGTATTTGATCCCCTATCCATCAGCAAGTAACCCTTTCTCCTGCTTGTAACCCCTTCTCCATCCATCCAAACCTCTCTCTCTGCCTCTCCCTCTCTCTGTGGAGGGAGGCTGGGGAGTGTGCGCGCATGCACAAGCGGTTTCTCCTCCTCCCTCCTATTTCCCCCCCCTCTCTGCTTTTAACTTTTTCTCCACCCTGGGGAAGGAGAAGGGTGAGGAAGGAAGGAAGCGTGCTTTAATTTGTCATCTCCGGCAACAGAGAAATTGGAGCTGGGATTTTGGAGTAGGCTGCTGGAGGGCTTGTGTGTGTGTGTGTGTGTGTGTGTGTGTGTGTAGAGGAAGCCACTTTTCATGCAGCAAAATAAAAAAAAAACTTCATTTTCTGTGCGTTTTCTCCCCACCACCCACTTCTCTCTCCATCCTTCCATTTGCAGAAGAAAGCAGAAGCTGCTCACCGGATCCTGGAAGGATTGGGACCCCAGGTGGAGTTGGTAAGTGGAGTTTTGCCTTCCCTCTTCCTTCTCTCTCTCTCTCTCTCTCTCTCTCTTTTCCCCTTCTTGTCTTGGACCCAAGATAGGGGATTTTCCTAGCTTGCAATTCCAGGTGTCTCTCCTGATCGGGAAGCCTTTGAAGGGCAGCCAAAGGCTTTCAGAGGAGAAGTTTGCACACTGGGACAGAGGGCAGAGCAGCCAGGAAGCTCATTCCCCTCCCCCTCCCCAGCCAACATTAGTTGATCATCATTTGTCTGGCCAGCCGCCAAGGCAGGAAGCCAAGCTGCTGTGGATAACGCTTTCCCGGGTTCACCTCAGAACACCTTTCTTGGGAAAATGGCCTTGCCAACCTGCTGGGCACCTGGCGGTGTGTTTTTTTTCCCCCCTTCCTGATTTGAATTGCAAATTGGGGCAAAGCAGAAGGAATAAGATTATCCTTAGGTTTTTTTTTCCCTTTCCCCCCCTCCCCAAGGTTGGCTTGGACGCCCACTCAACTTTGCAAAGGATAAAATAAAGGAGGGTTTGCAGGCTCCCTGCCTGGTTGCAGCGCAGGGGGAGAGGTGATGTTGCAGGGTGGCTGAGAGGGGGTGAAATGCCCGTGAGGTTTTTGACTAAAAGGGCATTGTTGGTTCAGCTTTATCCAGAAAGGGGTGTCCTGCATCATCTTTAGGGTACAGCATGTGTGGATGGAGCAGGGTCCAGGATCATCGGAGCACTGAGCCAGCTGGTACTTGGCCGTTGGTAGTTCTGAGCTTGTAACCCCTGTGGGGAAATTTACAGTAGAATAGAACAGGGATAGGCAACCTTGGCTCTTTTATGACTGGTGGACTTCAACTCCCAGAATTCCCCTCCCTTTTCCCTCAGAATGGCTGGCTCAGGAATTCTGGGAATTGAAGTCCACGAGTCATAAGAGAGCCAAGGTTGCCTACTCCTGGCCTAGGCCTAGGCCGCTTTATGATTCATGGACTTCAACTCCCAGAATTCCTGAGCCAGCCGTGCTGAGGGGAAAGAGAGAGGTTTCCAAGCTGAGCCACGCTGGCTCAGGAATTCTGGGAGTTGAAGTCCACGAGTCATAAAAGAGCCAAGTTTCCCCACCCCTGTAGAAGAATAGAATAATAACTTTATTGTCACTTTGAATGTACACTAATTGGCATGCATTAAAATGAAACGTCATTGCAATGGGGGATTTGCTGGGGATTATAACTATAATCATTCGCTTAGAGACTGTTCAAAGTTACAACGGCACGGAGAAAAGTGTCTTATGGCTGTTTTTCACACTGGCAGCATTTCCCGAGGGCACGTGCTCAGAATTCAGAAGCTTAGCATCTGGCGTGTACTTAGGCCAGCTGCAGCGTCCCGAGGTCGTGTGATCCCATTTTGCAGCCTTTTGATAAGCCACGTCAATGGGGAAGCCAGATTCGCTTAACAACCCTGTTAGTGACTTAAGGACGACAGTGATTCACGTAACAGTTGTGGCAAAGAATGTCGTAAAAATGGGGCGAAAAATCACTTAACAACTGTCCCACTGAGCGACAGAAATGTTGGATTCAGTTGTGGTGGTACGTTGAGGACTACCTGTGGAGGGTGTTTAT
The DNA here is from genome assembly GCF_947247035.1 of Vipera ursinii. NCBI lineage: Eukaryota > Metazoa > Chordata > Lepidosauria > Squamata > Viperidae > Vipera > Vipera ursinii. Next base: position 9,386,525 of record NC_139527.1, read on the forward strand.
TTTCAAACCCAGCTTGAGAGCTACTCCAGAGCAGGTTCGGCCAGGTGTGTTACTTACAACCAAGTTCCATTGTTAAGCAGAGAGGTTGACAATTAGAATAGAATAACAGAGTTGGAAGGGATCTTGGAGGTCATCTAATCCAACTGTCTGTCCAGGCAGGAGACCCTACACCAGAGGTCCCCAACCTTTTGGGCACCAGGGTCCAGTTCCATGGAGAAAGGTTTTTCCATGGACCGGAGAGTGCGTGGTTTTGTGTGCTGCCTGCATCCCATGGATGGGGCTCTTTGCTTGTTTGTGCGGACTGGTTGCTGGCATGCCATGGCCCGGTACCAGTCCATATGTTCTGTCCCAGCCTACATGAGTCTTTGTTATGCTCACAAGGAGAAACCCCTCCTCCAAGAAACAGGTAGGAACCGCAAGGAAAAAAACAACCTTTTTTATTCTCATAGACCTGAGTCAATGTCCAAGGCAAACAAACACAGTCCACAGAAACTAGTGGCAACCAGCCCCTCCCACACCTGTTATAATTCAGCCCAGGCGTGGCTTCCTAATGCCTTCTCCTTTGCCTTTGGAGCCGCCCCATTGCATCCCTCTGTCCTACTTGCTTCTCTTGCCGGTGCTTTTGTGCATCCTGGATTTGTCCCAACTGTTCTTCATCACTCTCCAACTCAGGCTCCCAGCACAGCTGTGTCTCAGCCTGAGCGCGAGTAGAGGGGCCAAGGCTCCTCATCCGACTGTAAGAGCCTTCCTCTGACTCTAATGTCACTCTGGGCCCCTCCTCCTCATCTGATTCCTCAGACTCAGCTGCCGGATCCACAGGCTGGCGAGAAATCACAACACCATGGACCGGGGTTTGGAGACCCCCTGTCCTACAATATTTTTAACAGATTGAATCACAGCTGCTTTCCCCACCACCACCATTGTTAAGTGACTCACTGCACTTGTTGGCTGAATCACACGGTCATTAAGTGAGTCCAACTTTCCCCCATTTTTTCTTAAATTGAACAGTTTTACAAAATTTTTAATAATAACCCCCCCTCCCCATCAACCCTCCCCCCTTCCCTCCCCCCCCCCCGGACTTCCCAAAGCAGAATACAGGGTATTACATATAGCAATCTTATGCAAACATATGCTAAATATCTATTACAACGTTAACAAACCTTCCACCCTTTAACTCCCTTGTAACAAAACTAAAGTAATTATAATAACACTTCTATAATTGTAAAAATTATTCATATGCTATTTGAAACTTTTTAGTCCCATATCTGTTCTGAATATAATCAATCCATCTTTCCCGTTCCAAAATATATTTTTCTTGTGACTGTTCTTTCAAATATGCTGAAACCTTTGCCATTTCAGCTACGTCAACTTTCCCCCATTGACTGCCTGTCAAAAGCCACTTGGGGCGATCACATGACATCCCGGGAATGCGGCGAACAACTACATACATGCTTGTTGTCAGGGTCCTGAAGAATGTCATGGGGATACTGCAATGGTCATAAGTGTGAGAACTGATTGGTCGTAAGTCACATTTTTTTAGTGCTGTTGAAACTTTGAACAGTCTCTAAATGAACAGTTGTAATTCAAGAGATACCCGTTTCTCCTGGGCTGGTCAGGGATGTAAAAGAAAATATAAACAGAAATGATTTAAATCTGCTTAAAAAACTACAGGGAGTCCTCGTTCGAAGTTACAGCGGTGCTGAAAAAGTGACTTACGACCATTTTTCACAGCGTTCTCTCAAAAGTCACGTGATTTACATTCGGATGCTTGACGCAACTGACTCATATCTATGACGGTCGCAGCATCCCGGGGGTCACATGATCCCCTTTTCTGACCTTCTGTCCATGGGGGAAGCCGGATTCACTTAACGACCGTGTTACTAATTTAACGACGGCAGCGATTGCCTTAACAAATGTGGTGAGAAATGTCATAAAATGGGACCAAACTCGTTTAACAGATGTCTCACTTAGCAACACAAATTTTGGGCTCCATTGTGGTTGTACGTTGAGGACTACCTGTACTGCTAGGCCTGATCAGAAAGCTTGCACGAAGAGCCGTGTCTCTTCTCCAAGTGGGGGAAAAACGCTCCAATTCACCCACACTGTCGTCCCCCATTAGACAATAGAATAGAATAGAGCTGGAAGGGAACTTGGAGGTCTTCTAGTCCATCCCCCTGCTCAAGCAGGAGAACCTGTACTATCTCAGACAAGGGACTGTCCAGCCTCTTCTTAAAAACCTCCAGTGATGGAGTGCCCACGATTTCTGGTGGCAAGCTGTTCCACTGGTTGATTGTCCTCACTGTCAGGAAGGTTCTCCTTAATTCCAGGTTGCTTCTTTCTTTGGTCAGTTTCCAACCATTGTTTCTCGTCCTGCCCTCTGGTGTTTTGGTGAATAACGTGACCCCCCTCTGTCTGGTGGCAGCCCCTCAGATACTGAAACACTGCTATCATTGTCTCCCCTATTTCTTCTTTTCTTTAGACTAGCCAGACCCAAGTCCTGCAGCCGTTCTTTGTATGTTTTAGTCTCCAGGCCTTGGATCATCTTAGTTGCTCTTCTCTGAATTTTTTCCAAACTCTCAACATCTTTTTTGTGATGTGGTGACCAAAACTGGATGCAGGATTCCAGGTGTGGTCTTACTCAGGTTTTATAAAGCGGTACTAATACTTCGCGTGATCTTGATTCTAGGCCTCTGTTTATGCAACCTTAGGATTGTGTTAGCTTTTTTGGCGGCTGCTGCAACCACTAGAGCAATCTAACGTGCAGACGTTAACTGAGTGTGTTGACCATCCAGGGTCCTTAAGAGGACACCAAGAAACGAAGGACCGACAGAAGTGTTTGTTCCTAAGGTGTCCTCTCTTCCAAAACATTTTGCCCCTTAAATGGAAAAATCGAAAAAGCGAGGTCTGTTTGTGAGAGGAAGGTCTAGATCCCTTTTGTTTGTTATTTTTCAAGAGGTTTCTGCACATGGAGAAGTTCACTGGCAGTGCAGCTGTGATTCATTTCCATATGACACTTCCGGTTGAGTAAGTCCTGGGTTGACCAAGCGTTGGAGGAGAAAAAAAGCAATTTACTAGAGAAAACCTCTTGGCCGACAGTGTTTGTCTTCTGCACAATTATCTACCATCACTACCCACCATATATATTAAATCACAGTTCCTATCATCTGTTCCACCACCCATAGGTCACATAGCTACAGCATACAAGGTGTGGAAAGCTTTCATCTCTGATCAGCAAGCAGGTCCTCCAGATCCAAATGATCCTAAAATGATTAAAGGCCTGGAGACTAAAACAGACGAAGAACAGCTGCAGGACTTGGGTTTGGCTAGTCTAAAGAAAAGAAGAAATAGGGGAGACGTGATGGCAGCGTTCCAGTATCTGAGGGGCTGCCACAAGACAGAGGGGGGGTCACGTTATTCTCCAAAGCACCAGAGGGAAGGACGAGAAACAATGGTTGGAAACTGATCAAAGAGAGAAGCAACCTGGAATTAAGGAGAAACTTCCTAATAGTGAGGACAATCAACCGGTGGAACAGCTTGCCACCAGAAATTGTGGACACTCCATCACTGGAGATTTTTAAGAAGAGGATAACAGTCATTTGTCTTTGATGGTATAGATTCTCCAGCTCAAGCAGGGGGCTGAACTAGAAGACCTCCAAGGTCCCTTCCTATCCTATCCTATCCTATCCTATCCTATCCTATCCTATCCTATCCTATCCTATCCTATCCTATCCTATCCTATCCTATCCTATCCTATCCTATCCTATCCTATCCCATCCCATCCCATCCCATCCCATCCCATCCCATCCCATCCCATCCCATCCCATCCCATCCCATCCCATCCCATGCCATTTCAATCTCTTGTGAGATCTTTTGGGGTGGCATCTGAGGAACTGCTTCTTAATTGAAACTTGTAGGACTTTTTGACCTTCCAGACCAAAATAATTCATTCAAGAGTCCCATGGTTGCTTGTAGCTCTGAGCATCTTCTCTGCAGTCCCAAATCTCCTCCAGATGTTCCACCCAACGGAGCGCAATCTATCCATAGTCTCATTTAAATTGAGTGCAAGGGAGAAGATCTCCGAGTCTTCAAGAAAGGATTCACCAGACTCCAGAAATTTGCTCAGTGCCTGTGGACCACTTTTCGTAACAGTTGAAGCTCGTAGGGTGGACGTTGCCTCCTCTTTCTTCTTCTAGAGAGAATTCCTGGCCTGAACTGTGATGTAGTTTCCTATTATTCAAGTTTCTCCCTTCATTTTTTTTCCTTTGTAAAACGCTCTTTTAGACAACGACAAAAACAAAGTGGCACAAGAAGACGATAGCATTCAAATCCTTCTCCCTATCTTGCTGATCTTCTTTCTACAGGCAGGGCTGAAGGTTGAATGACTCAGCAAGCAGTGGTTGACCTAAGAGTTGCAGTCCGGTTGCAGTCACCCACGTATCTTCCTTCTTCACAGCCCCATCTCCCCTTTCTACCTCGCACTTGTGGGGAGAGACTTATCTCTGGCATGACCTTACTTCAGGGGTCCCCAACCTGTGGGCCGTGAGGGGTTTGCAACTGGGCCGCGGAAACGGTGGTGCTTTACTTGGCACGAGCAATGGGGTGAATGTGTGCATGGCCCATTTAAGGGAGTGGCAGGCGCACGTGAATGATGATGATGATAACTTTATTGTCACTTTGAATGTACACCAATCGGCATACATCAAAATGAAATTTCGTTGCGTACAGCTCTCAAAGGGTCACCACCTCCGATATATACTCCTTGTTCGGGGCCCGCTCAAATTTCACATTGTCCATTTTAGTCTCTAGGGAGTGAACGATGGCACACAGGACAGATGGAAATGGGGCTCCATGTGGATTAGCCCTCAAGTTAGCTTGTATTCTGACAACCTCGCCTTCTTGCCAGCTGCTCGCACAGAAACGTCCCCTCTTCCCTTCCACCAATCCACAAAGCCAGGAAAGTTGGGGAACTCTGCCTTAGTTGATCACCAGACAGGGGGGAGATGGTGGTGCTGACCCTGTAGGATTGTAGCCCTGGTGAAGCCTCCTGGCTCATGAGTTATGCTCAGCTCTGAAAGCCTTGGCTGGGTGACTCATCTGGAAAGAACCCAAAGAGTCATAACTGTAACGAATGATTAATTGGTCTAAATGTTAGTAATGGTGAAAGGAGGCTGTAGAAATTCATCTTACGGTCAAAGGAGAAAAGCCAAGTTGGCTGGACCGGAACTTGGAATATTCAGGCTGAAGAAAAGCAGGCTTGTAAGAAACATGATAGCTTTTTTCCGGTCCCTAACCAGAGGCTACAGGAAAACTGGGTAGAAATTAATTTTCCATAGCCACAGAAACAGACTAGAAAGAATGGGTGTGAGTAATAGCTTCCTAGATTTCATTTAAAAATCGGGAGGGATATCTACTGGAAAGGTCTACTTAATTGAGGTGGTGACTTATCTCTGGAGTGAGGGGTCCTGGGTCCCCTCTGAGCTTTGCTTGTGGTTTTTGCAGACATTTCATTACCCAGCTAGGTAACATCATCAGTGCTAGAAGGGAGTGGAATTTAGGGAGGGAGGGAGGGAGGAAGGAAGGAAGGAAGGAGGGAGGGAGGGAAGGAAGGAAGGAAGGAAGGAAGGAAGGAAGGAAGGAAGGAAGGAAGGAAGGAAAGACAGACTGATTATGGGGTCCTTGCTGCTCTCTGAGCTTACTTGTTTTCTTGCAGACGTTTCATGACTCAACTAGGTAGCATCATCAGGGTTAGAAGGGAGTGAAATTGAGGGAGGGAGGGAGGGAGGGAGGAAGGAAGGAAGGAAGGAAGGAAGGACTATGGGGTCCTGGGTGCTCTCTGAGTCTGGTTGTTTTCTTGCAGAAGTTTCATTACCCAACCAGGTAACACCATCAGTGATAGAAGGGAGTGGAATTTATGGAGAAGAGGGAGGGAGGGAGGGAGAGAGGGAGAGAGGGAGAGAGGGAGGGAGGAAGGAAGGAAGGAAGGAAGGAAGGAAGGACGGACGGACTGATTGATTATGGGTCCTTGGTGCTCTCTGAGTTTGTTTGTTTTCTTGCAGACATTTCATGACTCAACTAGGTAGCATCATCAGTGCTGGAAGGAAGTGGAATTTATGGAGAGGAGGAGGGAGGGAAGGGAGGAAGGAAGGAAGGAAAAAAGGAAGGAAGGAAGGAAGGAAGGAAGGAAGGAAAAAAGGAAGGAAGGAAGGAAAAAAGGAAGGAAGGAAGGAGGGAAGGGAGGAAGGAAGGAAGGAAGGAAGGACTGATTGATTATGGGGTCCTTGCTGCTCTCTGAGCTTGCTTGTTTCCTTGCAGACATTTCATTACCCTAACTAGGTGACATTATCAGTGCTTAGTTAGGGCAGTGAAATTTAGGATAATGAAACATCTGCAAGAAAACAAGTAAGCTCAGAGAGCACCAAGGACCCCTCATTTCAACCCTGAGCTACAAATATTCTCCTTTGTTGTTATCTCTGGAGGCTTTTCAAAACAGTTTGGGCAGCCACTTCTGGAAGTTGGTTTAATTGATTTTCCTGAAGATTGCTGAAGGCTTGCAGGGGACAGATAAAAGTTTGTGGTCTTTTCCATCTCTACGCTTCTGTGGTTTTGCGATACGGAAAATATAGGAAAGATGCGTTTATTTTTCCCCCCACTTTGATCTCAGTTGTATTTCTTCCAAGGTTGAAAATAGCTTCTCTCAGCCTAGTGTCTGGGTTCCATTTTCAGCTTAGTCCAGGGGTAGGCAACCTCGGCTCTTTTATGACTCGTGGACTTCAACTCCCAGAATTCCTGAGCCAGCTTGGCTGGCTCAGGAATTCTGGGAGTTGAAGTCCATGAGTCATAAAAGAGCCGAGGTTGCCTACCCCTGGCTTAGTCGAACTTGGGATTTTTTGGAGGAGTGTCTGGTCTGTTGCTGGATGGATGATGTTCCTTCCTGTGTGTACAACTTGCATTTGTCCTTTCAAATGAATCAGGTCCTGCTGTGTTTTGTAGAGGTGTTGGGTGACCCGTCTTTTATTTCAGAGCAGGTTCTTTTGAAAGACATTTCTTAGCTCAACCCTGTTTTGGTCGAGGAGGAGCTGAGAATGGAAGAGGGAGGGAATCCAGAGAGGGGGAAAAAAAATGAATGAAAGAGGCAGGAGGGTGCGAACCAAAGGAGTGGTGCTGCTTGGATAGTTGACCAAACTTGGTGGAGACTTCCAAGCTGTCAGCTTTTGAACCCCGGCATGGCCCCGTGCTCTGTCCTTGCCCTCTTTCACGCTTCGAATGTTCTTGTCTTTTTCAGCCCCTGTACAATCAGCCTTCGGACACGAGGCAATACCATGAAAACATTAAAATGTAAGTAGCCAGTAGCAAAATATCTCCCATCTCTGTGCTTCGTGACCTCCGGCTCTCAAAGCTCCAGCTTAGGGAGGTCAAAAATTGAATTTTTTTTTGACAACTCCCCCTTTATTTCTCTGTCTATGTCCATCCATCTATCCATTTGTCTGTATCTCTCTATCTCTATAGCTAGCGTTCCATCTATCCATTTAGCTCCCTCTTTATTTCTATCCCTCCATCCATTTATCTTTATCTACCTCTCTGTCTATATATCCATCCATTTATCCATTTATCTTTCTCTCTATTTCTGTCCATCTTGCCCAGGGGTAGGCAACCTTGGCTCTTTTATGACTCATGGACTTCAACTCCCAGAATTCCTGAGACAGCCATGGCTGTGGAATGGCTGTCTCAGGAATTCTGGGAGTTGAAGTCCACAAGTCATAAAGAGAGCCAAGGCTGCCTACCCCTGATCTAGCCTTTCCATCTATCCATTTATCTATATCTCTATATCTATCTACATACATACATACATCTTTCTATATTCTATATATTCTCTGTCTGTCTATCTGTCTGTCTGTCTGTCTGTCTGTCTGTCTATCTATCTATCTATCTATCTATCTATCTATCTATCTATCTATCTATCAATTATCTTTTTATCTCTCTCTCTCTCTCTCTATCTCTCAATTATCTATCTTTTTATATCTATATCTATCTATCTATCTATCTATCTATCTATCTATCTATCTATCATCTATCTATCTATCTATCTATCTATCTATCTATCTATCTATCTATCTATCTATCTATCTATCTATCTGGCATGTATTCCTTGGATAGGAACTTGAGATTTGTAAACCTCCCCTACCTCCCCCCCCCCACCTTGTGGCTTTAAAGCTTCTAATTTTCCTTCACTTGGGCTGGCATCCCCTGTTAGATGTTTGCTGCCAGGAAGCCGGGCCAGTTCTCTGCCTGGTTTTCCCTGAGGGCTGCTTGCAAACATGGTGTGTGCCTCCTTCTTCCAAGTGTGTGTGTGTGTGTGTGTGTGTGTGTGTGTGTGTGTGTGTGTGTGTGTGTTTTCTCTCTAGTTTCTCAGCTGCAGCAGCCAACCTGTGTTTTCCTCAGCTCTGCCCCTGGGAACAAGGCACGTGATGCCTGCAGGAGCTGACCCAGTTTAACCTCTCCACAAACAGCTTCCTATGTCTTTGCACATTTACATGGACAAAAAGCCCGGCACGCTGTGGTGTGCTCTTGAGGTTCTTACGGGCCATTCCCAGAAAATTTGCAAAGGGAGCTGCAAGGTTTGGGAAAAAAAAAAGAGGGAGAGATGAAAGAGAATCCAGAAGATGTTTGGGGGGGGGGGGACAAGGCAGACACTGGGGTTCCTGGCGCCTAGCAACCCCTCCCAGAATGTTTTTGATGACTTTCCAAATGTAAAGGGGTTCATCTCCTGAAGATTGGACAGAAGATTAAAATGTCAAGATTTAGCTGCCTTGTTTCCCCTCCCAGCTTCTAAAGACTGTTTGGTGAACTTAGGAGATCCTTGGCAACTTCGAGATCAGGGTTCCACAGACATGGTATCTTTAAAATGGTGGACTTCAACTCCCAGAATTCCCCAATCAGCTCTCCTTAAGACAGGTGGACATCAGTGCCCAGAATTCCCCAGCCAGCATGCTTTAAGACCGGTGGACTTCAACTCCCAGAATTCCCTAGCCATCATGCTGGCAGGGGAATTCTGGGAGTTGAAGTCCACAAATTTTTACAGTTGCCAATGTTGCTTTCTGCTGCTTTTTAAGAGAAGCTGTTCCTTCAGAGGAGTTTTGTTTCTTCCCAGTTGCCTCCATCCCCAGAAAATGGATGCATAGCTCCCGATTCCTGGATTTAAAACTCATCCTTCCTTGTTGTGAGTTTGAAAAGGCCCCAGATCTCCCCTCGTTCCAGGGATTTAAGCTTTTGGAGGTGGTGTTTTGATCCCGTCATAAGATCTAGAAACGTGGAAGTTGGCCTGTACAGGAATGGCATTCATCTGCAAAAATCAGTTTTAATTCTGAGCTCCCCAGAGCGTTTTCTTTTTAAATTACCCTCTGCAAAGCAGGTTTTGAAAGTAATTCGGCCTCTAAATTTCAATACGAGCTTTCTTCTGTTATTGTTCTGCATCTCAGCACAATAGTGAGGTTTTTTTCCCCCCGGTCCACTTTTACCTTTATTTGTAAAGTTGGCTGCTGGTGTCTGTTATTAAGGGCTATTTTGTGCTGGAAAAAAAACCACCTGCTGAATGCTACCTGAGAAATCGAATTTGGTTTTTTGTTTTTTTTACAGCTGAATCCTTTTTTCCAGTCAAAGCGGAAATTCAGCTTCTCCGTTTTCTTTTGAGAACCGTTTAGCGTCGGCTTCTCGATTCAAGAAGCTGGTTTATTTTGTTTTTATTTTCTTTGAAAAAGAGCAAATGGGATGCTCCTGTTTTGATTCAGATGTTTTCAATCCAGAGTGCCCAAACAGCAGGTTGGTTTCTTCTATCACAAACAGATGCTGTGTCAGAATCCAAGGGAAGGGATAGTAAAATTGTGTTTGCATGCATCCCGTTTGACTTAGTTCCCGAATTGTCCATTTCCATGCCTTACGTTGGACCATAAACAATGTTATCTAGGGGGGAAAAAAACCCACAAAAAGAGCTTTGCACGTTGTGTGAATGAAACTGCAAGATTGGAAGTGGCCGAACTAAACTGGGTTGTGTGAATACAGCCAAGAGTATCGTGAGCCAAATCAGAGTTTTATCACGGATCCCCCAAAAGCCTTGGAGTTGATTCAGGTGTAGTTAGTCAGCTGTGTGACTTTGGGCCAAACCTCAGGAGATGGTGAGTTGTAGTCCCAACTTAGGCATGAAAGCCGGCTGGGTGACCTTGGGCCAAACACTAGGAGACGGTGAGTTCTAGTCCTGCCTTAAGCTTGAAAGCCGGCTGGGTGACCTTGGCCAATCATCAAGAAGATGGTGAGATCTAATCCCGCCTTAGGCATATAAAAGCTGGTTGGGTGACCTTGGGCCAACCACCAGGAGACCGTTCTAGACCCTCTTTAGACGTGAAAGCCAGCTGGATGATTCTGGGCTAACCCTTCCCTCTCTGCCCAACCCACCTTGCAGAGTTGTTGTGGCAGAAAAATAGGAGGGGGAAGGAGGAGGTATGCTCACCACAGCCTTGAGATTAAAACAATAAAACTGGGATAAAAATCAATTTAAAAAATGAAAAACGCAAGGAAAGGCCCAGAGTTGATGGCATGTGCATTATATTAAAACACAATGACAGCTGTCATAGGCCGCTTTTTACGCGGCCGCACTGACAGCTGTCAAAAGACTACATGTGCGCAGCCGCCCACGCGGCCTACAAGCACACGCGGCCGTTTGACAGCTGTCAAACGGCGCGCATGCGCATTACCGACGGAACTGTCAAAACCGCGGCAGGCCCCCGGCGGCCGCCGCAAGCTGTCAAAGTTAGCGCATGTACAGTAGCGGCGGCGAGCTGTCAAAACGCCGGCCGCGCGCCAAAACCAGCTGACGGGATTCCCCTGCCTAACTAACGCGCCAGCGCTGTCTCTGGGGAGATTCTGCCCTAACAGCTGACCGATTGGCCCCCTGTTCTTGGCGGGAAAACGCGCCCAGCTGATTTGCTGTCCCGTTTGACAGCTGCCTATATAAGGCATGTTTTTCCCTGTTCTCTTGTCCGGGCTAACTGAATAAACAACCTGTTACTGAAGATGCGTCTCCCTTGTCCTTCCTGCCGATAAACCAGCATGGCAGTCCACTGTTGCCGCTGTTGGCATTTCGTTGCAAGCTAGCAATTCAGGGTGTGGAGGAACAGTGGCTCTCCCTTGTTCCAACTGTATTTTATCTTCTTTTGCAGAAACCAGGCAATGCGGAAGAAGCTGATCTTATACTTCAAGAGGAGGAATCATGCTCGTAAACAGTGGGTGAGATGTTTTTGCTTCCTTTTGTGAAACCCCAAAACGGGGTTTGGTATGCTTATCATCCTTCAGGAGGCAGGCAGGCTGCAAGCAAGCATCTTGTTCAGAGGCAGAGATGCAGGACAACAAGCAACAGGTGGAAACTAATCGAGAGAAGCAGCCTAGAATTAAGGAGAAACTTCCTGACAGTTAGAACAGTTAACCAGTGGAAAAACCTGCCTCCAGAAGTGGTGGGTGCACCAACACAGGAGGATTTTAAGAAAAGATTGGACAACGATTTGTCTGAAATGGGATAGGGTCTTCTACTTGAGCAGGGGGATGGATTAGAAGACCTCCAAGGTCCCTTCCAACTCTTTTATTCTGTATTCCATCTTCTGTTCTGGAGAAGAAGTATTGAATGGAAACTGATCAAGGGGAGAAGCAACCTGGAATTAAGGAGAAACTTCCTAACAGGGAGGACTATTAACCAGTGGAACAGCTTTGCCTCCAGAAATTGTGGGCGCTCCATCACTGGAGATTTTTAAGAAGAGACTAGACATTCACCTGTCTGAGACGGTATAGGTTCTCCTGCTTGAGGGGGGGGCTGGACTAGAAGACCTCCAAAGTCCCTTCCAACTCCTGTTATTCTGTTATTCAGTGGAATGGCTTGTCACTACAAGTTGTGGGTACTCCAACACTGGAGGCTTTTAAGAAAAGATTGAACAACCATTGGTCTGAAATGGGATAGGCTCTCTTGAGCAGGGGGTTGGACTAGAAGACCTCCAAGGTCCCTTCCAACTCTTGTCATTCTGTATTCTGTGAATGCACTTTCTTTATGAAAGGCCTGAGATGATCTTCGTTTTCTCAAGGCCTTCTTGTTCGGTCTCCTAAATCTGTCTTCAGGGTTAGGGTTGTCTCTTAGTCAGCCACACTGCACTTAACGCACGTGTTCCTTTGGTTTCCATCCCAGGTAGATACATCTTGAGTTTTGGAGATGCATTTATTGAAAAAAAATCTCTTCCTGTCCCTTCGGGTTGCAGATCTTTTATTTATTTATTGAGGACCTGAACCAAGGAATCGTAAAGCAAATGGCAGCGCTCCATATATTGATCTTTCTGCTTTGCTTTGCTTCTGTGTGTGCGCTCTGTTGCATTCTGTGAATTTCAATGGCCTTGTTTTTTAAAGACTGGGAAATCAATAGCTTCAGCGTGTTGCACGCCAGGTTTTCCCGGGAAACCTTGCTTCTTGCGAAAGGAAGCGAGAAGAATCCTAGCTGGTTCATGCAGAATTCTGTTTCTCATGGAACTCTGTCCGTCCTGAAAACCATGTTTCCTCGATTAAACCATAATGGGGCTAGGTTCGTGCCAAGCCACACACTGTGGTTGTCAATCTGTAGTTGCTGCGCTCACACCCCTCACCGGGATCAAAGGGTGATGTTGCAGGTTGAATGAACTTGAGAACGTTTCTGGTTCTTCCACTAGACCAGGGGTGTCAAACTCAATTTCACTGAGGGCCACATCAGCATTGCGGTTGCCCTCAGGGGGCCGGGTGGGTATGGCCAGGGTGGGTGCGGCCTACTGGGTGGGTGCAGCTGGAGTGCATATGGCCTACTGGGTGGGCGTGGCCAGCTCTACATCGTTTGCATCAAGGGTGCCTATGGGGGCCTGGGCAGGAGTGGGACAGATCTGAGGGTCTCTGGCAGAAGGAGGGTCTCTGGGCCAGGGCCAAGGCAGTGGGGGCCGTTCCCTCACTGTTTCCAGGATGGCTTTGGGGGCCACATGAAACCACTTTGTGGGCTGGATCCGGCCCCTGGGCCTTGTGTTTCACATGTCTGCACTAGACGTTCTCCTTGCTGAGTTTCAGAAGGTGTCAGTTGGACTTGGAAAATCCCTGTTGACTAGATACAGTTTCCCGATGGATTTGAGAGTCTTGGAACCTCCTTTTTATGACTTATCTTTCCCTGTCTCTTCAGGAGCAGAAGTTCTGCCAGCGGTATGACCAGCTGATGGAAGCCTGGGAGAAGAAGGTGGAACGCATTGAAAATAACCCCCGGCGCCGAGCCAAAGAGAGCAGAGTCCGTGAATATTATGAGAAACAATTCCCTGAGATTAGAAAGCAGAGAGAACTTCAGGAACGAATGCAAAGGTCAGCTGGTAGACCATTGGTGGTCTCTCGTGAGATGTACGTTCCCGAGGTGGTTTCCTCCTTCCCGGGGACCAAAATCCAGCCATCCACCCCAATCCAGTTTGCAGTCCTCTTTTCTGCTCACTGGGAGCTTTGAAGAGAGAAGGTGGGACCATCACAAACCATCTCAATGACTTTACATACTACTGCAACGTAATGTTACAAAATCCCCTCCCTGGTGGTTTGCTGTCAAATTGAAGTTTTTAATCAAGAGTGGGAATCTGTAAGTAAATTACACAGCGGAGTAGTTCTTTGAAACACAGGTTAATTGGTTTGTTTGCCTTGGAGCCGAGCTTCCGGTTGAGTTGGCGTTCCATCAGGTGAGGGTCTCATCTTCATCCGCTCATTTCTTCATCTGGATACCCCCTTCCCAGTAATGTTTTGTGGAGTGTGTAGCTTCTCAAGGGGGCCACCAGAACACGGGTGTTGTACCAAGGTATGATCAAAACACTCGGGCAAAGACATGCCCACACAAACCTTTCTTGGTAGGGCAGAACAGCTGAATGACTAGAAGGTCTGCCTTTAGCTCATTGGGTCATGCTCCTACACCCCTCCTCCTGGTCTACGTTCCCCCCACCCTCCACCCTCTTGTCTTTCCCAGCATTGATCTTACTTCCTGTTTCTTGGCCCTGGCGGTTGAGGCCGTGGCCAGCGAGAAAAAGAAGGTCTCTCTTTAAGCATTCTGTTCTGCCGTTTCTCAGCAGGGGAGGACAGAGAGGCAGCGGATTCTCCATGTCGGCAGCCCGCAGCGAACACGAGGTGTCGGAGATTATTGATGGGCTCTCGGAACAAGAGGTGAGGTGGGCCAGCAGTTCTCCTGGGCTTCAAGTCCTCTCCTTCTCAGCTCTCCTCTCCCCCTCTGGGGAAGAGCTGCAGCCACCACTGACCTGGAGATGGGAGATGGTTGCTCAGGCTGCTGACAAATTGCATTAACTTCAGCCCCGGTCTGGATGGATTGGACCAAGAGCTTCTCCTGCTTTGCTCTTTGTGCTTTCTTATCTCCTGCTTTGAAGACCTTATTAGGAACCACCAATCAGAGGCATTTGATGGGCCTCAACCCTCTTATTTTAATTTTTGGGGAGACCTCCCCATTCATTTCCCACTTGGCCTTTTATAAGATGGAGGCCTGAAGCCAGCGGCTTGATTCTCCCAACCTAGGCAAAACTCAGATGTTCTCCAACGTTTGCTGTTCCAATATTGGTTGTTGGCATAGTCCACCTTTTTGCTGGATCAAGCCAAAGGCCTGTCAAATCCAACTCACCTTGGTTCTATCATGGGCAACCAGATGTTTCCAAGAAGTCCACCAGCAGGAAATAAAGTCTGTGGTCATCTCTTTTGCCGTAGTCCTCAGATCTCTGAGATGGACTTTCTCAGTATCTGGAGATTCCCATCACTCTTACATAGCTAACATAAACAAAGAAGCTGGGTCAGGTCCAAGAAACATCTCATTTAGCATTGGACTTCCTAAAATGGCATCTTTTGGAAAGTTCGCAAGCTGGAGCTGAAGACTGCAGCTGGTCTCCCATGTCCCATCCAGAAAAATTATATTCTGGGATAGTCTATTTCTGACCATAGAGGTTCCACATAGACGTCATGGGGAGTCATTTATTGGCTTTCCAGCATTTCTGTAACATACTCAGTGAAACCAACATTAACTGAAATTCACCATTAGCCCTTCATTTCCATCGGTCCCAGCAAGACCCACAGGTTTATGAAATGAAGCCCAACTATTGTAAAGCTGGGTTTAAACTCTCAGGCTGTGTTTTGGGGTTCCGAGGAAATTCACGACAGTAATTACTCGAAAGGTGGGCAATCACTTAAATATGGGCCAGCAGTGTGCTGCAGCTGCCAAAAAAGCCAACACAGTGCTAGGCTGCATTAACAGAGGGATAGAATCAAGATCATGTGAAGTACTAATACCATTTTACAATGCCTTGGTAAGGCCACACCTGGAATACTGCATCCAGTTTTGGTCACCACGATGTAAAAAAGATGTCGAGACTCTAGAAAGAGTACAGAGAAGAGCAACAAAGATGATTGGGGGACTGGAGGCTAAAACATATAGGGAACGGTTGCTGGAATTGGGTATGTGTAGTTTAACGAAGAGAAGAGTGAGGGGTGACATGATAGCAGTCTTCCAATATCTCAGGGGCTGCCACAAAGAAGAGGG
This sequence comes from Vipera ursinii, assembly GCF_947247035.1. Classification (NCBI taxonomy): domain Eukaryota; kingdom Metazoa; phylum Chordata; class Lepidosauria; order Squamata; family Viperidae; genus Vipera; species Vipera ursinii. Next base: position 9,402,129 of record NC_139527.1, read on the forward strand.
AGTCAAGCTATTCTCCAAAGCGCCTGAAGGCAGGACAAGAAGCAACGGATGGAAACGAGTCAAGGAGAGAAGCAACCTAGAACTAAGGAGAAACTTCCTGACAGTTAGAACAACTAACCAGTGGAACAACCTGCCTCCAGAGGTGGTGAATGCTCCAACACTGGAGGTTTTTAAGAAAAGAGTGGCCAGCCATTTGTCTGAAATGGTATAGGTTTTCCTTCCTGAGCAGGGGGTTGGACTAGATGACCTCCAAGGTCCCTTCCAACTTATTATTATTATAGACCTAACCGCAGTTGGACAAAAGTCCATCTTCTCGCAATCCCAGAGGCCTTATTCCTTGCGTGTCCAACCACACTTGGCCAATAAAAGAATTGTACTCTATTCTATTCTTATTTCCAGGTTTGTCCTCTTGTCAAGGTCTGGGCTATTTCTCCCTCCCTCCCAAATCATCTGCTTCCTCCCAAGGTCCTCTTTTTTCCCCCCTCTTCCCTGCCAGAATCTGGAGAAACAGATGCGCCAGCTGGCCGTCATTCCGCCGATGCTTTACGACGCTGAACAGCAACGCATCAAGTTCATCAACATGAACGGCCTGATGGACGACCCCATGAAGGTCTACAAGGACCGGCAGGTGATGAATATGTGGAGCGAACAGGAGAAAGAGACCTTCCGAGAGAAGTGAGTGGAGGGCAGTGCGCCTCGCTTGTCCTTGAGGGTGCAGGCTAAGAGGGGGAGGTCTTCACGCCGAGGAGTAGGGAACCTCATGTCCCTTCCTGGTTTGGAAGTCTAACTGTTCTGTCCCAGCCTACACGGAGTCCTTGTTACGCTCACAAGGAGAAACCCCTCTTCCAAGAAACAAGAAAAAACCAACCCTTTTTATTCTCACAGGCCTCATTCAATGTCCAAGGCAAACAAACACAGTTCACAGAAACTCGATCCTCAACACGAATGGTTGCCTTTGGCAACCAGCATCTCCACACCTTCCCTTTTATTATTCAGCCAAGGCCTGGCTTCCTAATGCCTTCTCCTTTGCCTTTGGAGCCGCCCCACTGCATTCCTCTGTCCTACTCGCTTCTCTTGCCTGCACATTCGTGCATCCTGGATTTGTCCCAGCTGTTCCTCATCACTATCCAACTCAGGCTCCCAGCACAGCTGTGTCTCAGCCTGAGTGCAAGTAGAGGGGCCAGGCTCCTTGTCAGACTGTAAGTCTTGGAGCTCCTCAGAGCCTTCCTCTGACTCTAATGTCACTCCAGGCCCCTCCTCCTCCTCCTCTGATTCCTCAGACTCAGCTGCCAGATCCACTGGCTGACAAGGAATCACAACACTAACTCTCTTCATTCCCAACTTGCGTGTCCCATGGCAAGAGATTTGGGGAAGCATGGCTTCCGTCGTCCTCTCCTCTTAGCGACTGGTGGAAGTTACAATGGACCTCCTAAAAGCTACTTAGGACCCAGTTCTGGAGTTCCAACAGCTCCCCACATGATCACATGACTGCATTTGGGGAGGGGGGGGGGCTTGGCAACCCTGATGACTGCTGACAGCATTCCATAGTTGCTTGATGGCAGTTTTTGCCAGTTTCTGGCTTTTGCTGCTGGTTTCGGACAAAAAAACAACAAAAAAACAACAACAACCAGCCATAGAAATACCTGGATTGACTTAAGGACCCCCACTTTCAATAAGTCACCACGTTTTTTTCCCCTTGCAACAACCGCAGAAAAGTTGTAAAATTGGCTCCAGTTATATAGATGGCTCAAGTTACAACCATCATTACAATGGAAATTCTGGGTTCCGGTTTGGTCCTACGTCAAGTAGTACCTGCACAGAGGATCTGTAGGACACCCCTCTCCCCTCCTCTGCTGCGTACCATTCCAGCCCAGCTCTTGCTTCTGATGGTTATTTAGAAAGAAGCAACAGTTGGGTTTCTCCAACCAAACATCTTCATGGTTATTTTCTTAAATCATTCCTTTGGCTCTTCTGCTTCCAGGTTCATGCAACATCCAAAGAATTTCGGTCTTATCGCCTCCTTCCTGGACAGGAAAGTAAGTGGATTTCTTGGATTCCTTTTCCATGATTGCCTTTTATCGAAGCAAGTTTTTTCCCCACTTGATTCTTTCTTGTGAAGGAATCTCTTGGACCTTCTGTGAAGCATCTGTTGGAACTTCTTGGTTGCCTTCCCAAATTCCGTTTATTCAGACTAACTCACCCTGCAAACTCAAGGGGGGCATTTGTTCCCAATGTCCAGTATAAAACCAGAAACCTGGCCTGGGACAGCTATTTCCAAGGAAAGTGAGGAAAGTGGTCCATCCCTTCCGCTAAGCGTTGGCCATCCTGGTTTGCCAATCCTCTTATGGGTTGTGCTTTGAAAAGGAACAAACATGCCTCGATGGCATCAGAAGGTCCACATTGTGTTATTGCAAGTGTGCTTCCCTCCCACACCTCTGTTATCAAGTATCATCTACGTGTGTGTGTGTGTGTGTGTGTGTTTTCTTTTTCTAGACAGTGGCGGATTGTGTCCTATACTACTATTTAACCAAGAAGAACGAGAACTACAAGAACTTGGTCAGAAGGAATTACCGCAGGCGAGGAAAGAACCAGGTAAGGAAATCCAGTGTGAAGCTGGAAGTGTCTGAGGACTCTGAGAGATCAGGCAGCAACATCTTGAAGGTCTGAAGGCCTCTGGTTCTTTGTCTTCTCCACCTTGATCTAGGAGAACCTGTCATCAGAGGTGCCCCAAACTTTTCTTTGAGAATACACAACAAATGTTTTACCGCTTGATTTGCTGTGTTTTCTCCAGAGGGAAAAAAAGCCTCCAGATTTTTCCCCCACACGTGCTCTGTTGCGAAGTCGTGTCTGACCCATTGCGACCCCATGGACAATGTTCCTCCAGGCCTTCCTGTCCTCTACCATCTTCTGGAGTCCATTTAGGCTCACGCCTACTGCTTCAGTGACTCCATCCAGCCACCTCATTCTCTGTCGTCCCCTTCTTCTATTGCCCTCAATCTTTCCCAGCATTAGACTCTTCTCCAGTGAGTCCTTCCTTCTCATTAGGTGGCCAAAGGATTTGAGTTTCAGCTTCAGGATCTGGCCTTCTAAAGAGCAGTCAGGGTTGATCTCCTCTAGGACTGACCGGTTTGATCGCCTTGCAGTCCAAGAGACTCGCAGGAGTCTTCTCCAGCACCGGAGTTCAAAGGCCTCCATTCTTTGGTGCTCAGCCTTTCTTATGGTCCAGCTTTCACAGCCATACATTGCAACTGGGAAGACCATAGCCTTGACTATACGCACTTTTGTTGACAGGGTGATGTCTCTGCTTTTTAGTGTGCTGTCTAGATTTGCCATGGCTTTCCTCCTGAGGAGCAAGCGTCTGTGTAGAACTTCATAAACCTCCATTATTCCCGGATAAACTAAACAGCTGAACCCAACCAATTTTGGGACAAAGTTCTAGTTGTTGTTGTTTTTTTCCACCACAGCTTTAACAACAACCTTGTTTGCCCTAGTTTTGCCTTTTGATCAGGAGTTCTGCAGCTTAAATAAAGGTGGAAAAATTCCGTTCTAGACATGACTGAGGGATGCCTTCAGTGCATGGCGAAGGATGAGTTTGTTGAGTGTTAAAAAAGTCAATATTAAGGGGAAAACCCTGTTTAGCAAAAAAACAAAACGAAAAAAAAAAAACAGCTGGGGGAATCCAGATTTATAATTCTTCCTGTTTATTCCTGGAACTGCCTTGTTATTTTCGGAGCTCCAGAGCTGGTTAATTTAGTCTGAGATGTTTGTTAGGGTGCCAGACTTTGCTAGTTCACTTTTATCCATTTTGACGTAAGAGCATCCAGAGATTAAATAAGAGATCGAAAAATTGCTTGGAGAACAGAGAAGAAAAACCAGGAATTAGCAAGGGGGGGAAGAGATAGACCCCTGTAATACAGGTAGTCCTCGACTTAGGAAATTGAGCCCAAAATTTCCGTTGCTACGTGAGATATTTGTTGAGTGAGTTTGTTGCCCCATTTTACGTTCTTTCTTGCCCGCAGTTGTTAGGCGGATGACTGCGGTTGTTAAGTTAGTTGCCAAATGTCTGAATTTTGATCATGTGACCACGGGGAGGCCGCAACGGTGAAAAATGGCCATCAGTCAGTCGTTTGAGTGCCGTCGTTAACTTCAAACTGTTGCAAGTTGAGAACAACCTGCATTTGCAAAATGCGTGCTAGGAAAAATGCGTTGCAGGCGACGAAATGTTCCGCTCACTTTACAGTTTCTGCTTTTTCCCTGGGAAGGAGCAGAGAGGTTACTTTTAGAGGATCATTTCACGCTCATTGGTGGTCTGTGTGGGTGGGAGGTTTAAAAGCTTAATTGTTTGGAGATTTTGTTGCCCCCCTTTTTTGGGTGGGGGATTTTGTTTTCCTCTGAATTTTTGTAAATCTCTCAATTGCCCGTTATTGTTGGATCCTCAAGGCACGCGTTCCTTGGGGAGGTGGCGCGTAGCGATGGGAATTCTCCTGCTCCCTTAATGGCTCATCCCAGACATTTCTCAGAAAAGCCTCCTTAGGCCATTTGTGCATGTGGACTTCCTGTTAAGTTCAAGAGTAGCCTGGAGGTTGGGGGAAGGAGGAATTGGTCCACCTTCCCCAAGCCCGTGAACTTCTTCGTTGCTCCCTGAATGTGGTGGTTTGCTTGCGGACATTTCATGATGCAACTGAGTTCCGTTATCACTGCTAGAAGGGAATGGGCTTTCTGGAAAGGAGGAGGAGGAGAGGAGGAGGAGGAGATGATGCTCTTTACATGGGGCTGCCCTTGAAGAGCACCCGGAGGCTTCAACTGGTGCAAAATGCGGCCGCGCGGGTGCTTACGGGAGTATCTCGGTACTCCCATGTTACACCACTCCTGCGTGAGCTGCATTGGCTTCCGGTGACCCTCCGAGTGCGATTCAAGTACATGGCTTAGGCCCGGGGTACTTGCGAGATCACCTGCTGCCATTGTCAACCTCCCATCGCCCGGTTCGCTCCCACAGAGTCGGCCTCCTCAGGGTGTCGTCAGCCAGGCAATGCCGGCTGGCGACAACCAGGGGGAGAGCCTTCTCTGTGGGCACGGAGCTGCGGATGGCCCCTGACCTTCGGTCCTTCCACCGCGACCTGAAGATATGGTTGTTCCAACAAGCAGGCCTGGACTGACCATGGTTTTTTAAATTTGGTTTTTATCGGCTTAAATTGTCCTTTATTTCTTGTTTAATTCTTTTTTAATCTTTGTACTCTATGTTTTTTAATTTTTTATTGTTGTGAGCCGCCCTCAGGGAGAAGGGCGGCATATAAATATAAATTTAATCAGATCAAATCAAATCAAAATCGAGATCCTTGGTGTTCCCTGAACTTGGTGGTTTTCTTTCAGATGTTTCGTGACCCAACTAAGTTACACATCGTCAGTGCTAGAAGGGAGTGGGGTTTCTGGAATGGGGGAGAAGGAGAGGAGGAGGAGGAGGAGGAGGAGAAGATGGTGGTGGCGGTGGTGGTCCTTAGTGGTCCCTGAACTTGGTGGGTTTTTTTGCAGATGTCTCATGACCCAACTAAGTTACATCATCAGTGCTAGAAAGGAGTGAGGTTTCCAGGGAGGAGGAGGAGGAAGACTGTGGTGTCCTTGGTGTTCCTTGAACTTGGTAGCTTGCTGGCAGATGTTTCATGACCCAACTAGGTTACATCATCAGTAACATCTAGGTCACTAGATACACATACTAGATAATATGAGAATGTTACTTGGTTGGTTCATGAAATGTCTGCAAAAAACCCGCCAAGCTCAGAGAGCATCAAGGATCCCACAGTCGTTGTCTTCTCCTCCTCCTCCTCCTCCTCCTCTTCCACCCTTTCTTCTCCTCCACTCCCTAAATCCCACTCCCTTCTAGCACTGATGACGTCACCTAGTTTGAGTCACGAAACGTCTGCAAAAAAACCCACCAAGCTCAGAGAGCATCAAGGACTCCACTCTTGAACCTGAGTTAAAGCGAAGATCCTCTAATTGCAGAGTTCTTCAATGTTTCCGGCTTTGCGGGCTGGCGTGGGGGGAAGGAGAAGGGATGGTTCCACGCAAGAGTCTGGCAAGCGTGCGTGCATAGCTCCATTTGCACGAGCGGGGTGCATGCGTGCCTCTGCCTCTCACTTAAAAGGAGCGCATGGACGTTCTCGCGCACTGCTCTCGCAAGTGAGGACACGGATGCGCTCACGGTCTGATTGCAAACCCCACGGTCCACTAGTGGGCCACGGCCCACAGATTGGGGACCCCTGTTTCCTCTATCCCTCAAGTTCGTTTTCTAAAAACAACGGAAGGACTGTAAAGGTAAAGGTAAAGGTTCCCCTGCACATGCGTGCTAGTCGTTTCCGACTCTAGGGGCCGGTGCTCATCTCCCTTTCAAAGCCGAAGAGCCAGCGTTTGTCCGAGGACGTCTCCATGGTCATGTGGCCGGTATGACTAGACGCCAAAGGCGCACGGAACGCTGTTACCTTCCCACCGTAGCGGTCCCTATTTTTCTACTTGCATTTTTTACATGCTTTCGAACTGCTAGGTTGGCAGAAGCTGGGACGCGTTAGAGATGCTCACTCTGGACTGTAGAGACTTTCCATTGGAAGCTGGATGAATTGCAAAACAGCCTTCCTACTAGGAAGCTTTGCATCATGCCAAGAAGATGAGAGAGAGAGAGAGAGAGAGAGAGAGAGAGAGAGAGAGAGAGAGAGAGAGAGAGAGGAGAGAGAGAGAGAGAGAGAGAGAGAGAGAGAGAGAGAGAGAGAGAGAGAGAGAGAGAGAGAGAGAGAGAGAGAAGCCCAGTGAAGAATGGATGGGTGGATAACCACGTGTTGCTATGTGCCTTGGATTAACCAACACATACGAGGGGATGACTAATGGAGAGCTGGCAACACAAGCATTCTTCTAGGTTTATCCTCCCATTTCCTTCCTGTCTTAGTCAGCATGGCCAGGAGCGAGGGACAGGAGGACCTGTCAGTCATGAAAGATGGAGGGCCATTTCTTTGAAAAGATGCAGAGCTACCCAACTACTCAAAGGGTCAGTCCTGAAAGAGGGAGGATGATCTCTCTGAAAGGGTCCAGAAATACGGGAGACTTGATCATTGGTGCCTCTCTTCCTGGAACTGCCTGACACCAGAGATCTGGGTGGATTCTTCTCTGCTGGTTTTAAAAAAGCAGTCAAAGTAGAACTCCCCCCCCCCCAGCTCTTCATCCTGATTGGGTAGATTTATTACACCGGCAATGAAAAAAGTGGCTTTTTTCATACGACCGTTGGAGCAATTTCCCTGTGGGTCACAGTGATCAAAATTTGACCGCTTGACAACCGATTCATATTTATGAGGGTCGCAGTGCCCTGGGGGAATTATTTGATCCCCTTTTGTGATCTTCTAACGAGCAACGTCAGTCAACAAGAAAAGTCAGACTCACTTACACAACAGTGTTACTAGCTTAACAACTGCAAGGACTCACTTATCAGCTGCGACAAGAAAGGTTGAGAAATGGGGCAGAATTCACTTCACAGATGTCTCACTTAGTGACAGAAATTTTGGGCTCAGTTTGGCCGTAAATGGAGCATTACCTTTGTTGTGTGTCTTTGTGGATTTTATCTGACTAACTGGCTGGCAGACCTTCTGGAAGTCAGCAGTAGATATTTTTGAAAAATTAAACATTCAAAAGGAAGGGAGATCTGGAGAACAACTGATGGGCAATCTACTCAGAAGTCAGTGGTATCTAAAAACCTTTAGATTAGAGTAGAGTAGAACAGAGCTGGAAGGGACCTTGGAGGTCTTCTAGTCCAGTCCCCCACTCAAGCAGGAGAACTATACCCTCTCAGACAAGTGACTGTCCAGTCTCTTCTTAAAAATCTCCAGTGATGGAGTGCCCACGATTTCTGGAGGCAAACTGTTCCACTGGTTAATTGTCCTCACTGTCAGGAAGTTTCCCCTATTCCCCTATTTCTTCTTTTGTTTAGACTAGCCAAACCCAAGTCCCGCAGCCGTTCTTCATATGTTTTAGTCTCCAGGCCTTGGATCATCTTAGTTGCTCTTCTCTGAACTTTTCACAAACTCTCAACATCTTTTTTTGTCATAGGGTGACCAAAATTGGCTGCAGTATTCCAGGTGTGGTCTTAACTAGGGCTTTATAAAGCGGTACTAATACGTCACGTGATCTTGATTCTGTGCCTCTGTTTATACAACCCAGGATTGTATTGGCTTTTTTGGCTGCTGCTGCACACTGCTGGCTCATATTTAAGTGATCGTCCTCTACGACTGCAAGGTCCCTCTCACAGATGAATAGTTAAGTTAGGGTTAGGTTAGTTTTAATAATGTTTTGGGTTTGGGTAGGTTGCATTGAGGGTCTGAAGTCTGCTTGGATTGTTTGGTGGCTTAGCTTTTTACTACGCATACACACAACATTGTAAAAGCAGATTGTGTGACCTGGGTCTCCTTCTTAAGCCAAATAAAGTAGCTAGGATGGTCAGTTGGTTGCTGGCTGTCAAATTAGGGCAGTTTAGGATTGAATGTGTTGTGTGAATGCAAGTTGTTGTATCCCTCTAAAGAAAATGGCAAATCTGCAAGGCAAATAACCCCCTTTGCCCACTTCAACAAACTGACAATTAGGGAGAGAAGAGTTACACACACACACACACACACCATCACCACCACCACCACCAGTGTGTTGACTCACGGTTGAAGAAAACCTGCATTTGTGAAAGCTGTTTTGTGAAAGCTGTTTTGACCCAGGACAAGAATGATGTTGTGTGTTTCCTTTGCCTCCCCTCCCCTTCCTGGAAAGTTTAACACCCCCCCCAGGCAGAAACATTGGCAGCGTCTAAAGGGGCTTTGTTGTTACCTGGTGGGGCACTGTGCATACCCACACAACTCTCTCTCCCTCTCTCTCTGTCCTTCTCTCTCTCTCTCTCTCTCTCTCTCTCTCTCTCTCTCTCTCTCTCTCTGTGTGTGTGTGTGTGTGTGTGTGTGTGTGTGTGTGTGTGTGTGTGTGTACGTGTGTACAGCATGCCCCCGGGGAGGACTCTGTGACCTCAAAAGCCGGGCACTTAACAGTGGGAGAGCCTTGTGCTGCAGGGTTAATGTTGGCCTCGGTGGAGATGAATCACACCAAGGCTGTAGCCAACGCCGAAGGTTCCCGGTGACGAGAGTGGTGGTTTTATAGCTCATGACTCATCCCGGCTTCTTGACTGGCGCAGAGCGGGCCGTGTTATTCCAGTAGATTGCAAAATCATAACAGGAATGTCGTGGCAAGTCCACTGCTCAACTATGCAAATCCCCAGGAAGCCATTTGAGCCGGAGAGCGTGAAGCACGCCACACGGGGATGGTCGAGCGATGAAGAGGCCCCGGGCACTGCAGGCAGAAGGGACACTGGTAGTGCTGAAGTCCCGGGGAGAACAGGCCTGGGAGGTGAGCGAGTCCCATGAACGAAAGGAGGAGAACAAACATTTAGCTGGGGGGGAAAAAATCCCCTCACCCTACTTATTTTACCACTGGAGGCAAGGGGCACCTCTGCTGTCCTTTTCTGCCCCAAAGAAAGGGGGTTCTAAAAAGACTGGTTGACACCTCCCCCCCCGTAATGGGGAGGTGGGTAGCTTCACGGGGTACGTGCGGGAACCTCTCCGGATACGCGGGAAAGAACCGCTTCCTCTTGTCCCTAATTCACCCGTTCTTCTTTTGAGCAAGAGCTAAACAGAAGGTGGTGGTGGTGGGGGGGCTGTAAAGCCACACAACCCCTCCCCAACTCTCTGGGCCAGCCAAGGGAGCTTGGAAGCGGTTGTGCTGTTTGTACGCTTGAAGTGTGTCGGAGAGCCAAGCCAAGAACAGGTCCCAAGAAGGGGGAAACACACAGCGGAGGAGGAGGCGCAGCGCAGCAGCGCGGGAGCCAGCGCTGCTGGCCACACGCTCCGCACACTGTTTACAGGAGCCCCTGTGCTCTGGGGGAGATAAGTTATCGCGCTGGGCTGGGGTTGCCTTGGTGATGGGGAGGGGGGAGTGTGCGTGGTGCCCTGGTGTGAGCTTGCACAATGGTGCCGGGAGGGAGGGAGGGAGGGGGGGAGGGAGGAGGGAAATGCTGCTGGGATGCTGAATGCCCGGCGGGGCGGGCTAGTGGAGCTGCGCCGAGCACGGGATGCCGCAAGAAATCAGAGCAAAGGTCAGGCGTTGTTTATAATTTATGCGCCGCAGCGGCAGAGAAGAGGCACGGTGCCAGCAGCTGCCAGGCATTCAAAGTTGGGGAGGAGGATTTTCGGCCCTGTGGGGGGGGGAGGAAAGGCGGGGGCTGCGGCAGCAACATAAGAACTGGGAGGATTGGATACACAAGACAGGTTTGTTTGCAACCTGCAGAATGATTGAGTCAGGAGGAAAAGCATGACGTGAGCCCAGAGGAGGAATGTGGGGCCCTGGATGAGTTTGGGGTGGTGAGTCGAAGCCGATTCTGCACGGGGACCAACTCTGGCTACCACGGTGGGTTGCCTCGAATTGGGAAAGGGTCCCGGAGGCCATCCAGCCCCAACCCTTTGCTCGGGGCAGAATTCCTAGTTGGAGCATTCTTGGGTCTTTTTTCCGAATTTGCAAATGTCCCTGTGTGGGTTTGGAGGAGGGCCATCTGTGGCATGCCTGACTCATTTAGGCAGAAGTTCACCAGGCTTGTGCTGGTTGAAGAGATTCGTCATGATGGCTTAGGGACAGCCTGCCAAACCCAACACACGTAGAGACACAGAAAACAGAAAACTGATTCTGATTGCAGGGAGTCCTCTACTTATGACCACGACTGAGCCCCAATTTCTGTTGCTAAGCGAGACATTTGCTGAATGAGTTTTGCCCCCCCATTTTACGACCTTCTTTGCCACAGTTGTTAAATAGCCCCCCCCCTTCAGTTGTTAAAGTTAGTAAAATGGTTGTTAACTGAATACGGTTGCTCCGTTGACTTTCGTTGTCAGAAGGTTAGAGGGGATCACACGGCCCTGGAACATGAGTCAGTTGCCAAGCATCTGAATTTTGATTGCGTAACCACGGGAATTCTGCAACGTGAGAAAAACGGCCGTAACTCACTTTTTCCAGTCCTGTTGTAACTCTGAACGAATGGTCACTAAATGAAGTGTTGTAAGTCGAGGATTACCTGTAGAGAGTTGGAGGAGGACTAGGAAGAGCAGAGGAGAGATTCGGCTTCCGCCATGGCAGCTCCCTGGCCTACCTCGCAGGGGTGTTATGGGGATAATATAGAAAGGATCGTTCCAGTTTCCTGGGGGAAAAAGGCTGGGTCTAAATGGAATTGATCGTGGCAACTTATCCTTATATGGGCAGATAATAATTTGGACAGAGCCCTTTATCTGCAGCGGTTGCCAAACATAAGTTGAAAATAACACGCATGAACTTCTTATCCATTACATGGGTAGTAAGCCTGGATCTGTGTTTATTCTTGATTGACTGGATGGCGATCCAGCTCTCTCGTTTGTCAAAACACCAGGCACGGTCTGCAGTGCCCCCCCTCCTGTTGTTTTTTCTTCTCATAATAACAACTCTGCAAATTGATTTGGGCCCAGAGAGGGGCTGGTCCAGCATCTCCAGACGGCCGGCCTATGTGTCTTACGGTCCTCCAGCACCCTAACCACTCCACCATCCTGTCTCTCTGCACAGCCCCTGGGAGAGGCTGCTTTCCTCCACCTTCCTTGCGCAAAGCGCTGTTTTGGTTTGGAAGTGTTCAGAAGCGATGCAGAGAGGACCAGGGCTGGGAGCTGTCGGCATGCTTTTACTCGGCTGTGGCTTCCTGGGAAAGTCAAAAAAGTCAAGATGGCAGTTGCAACGGTGTAGCTGAAGCCTTGCCTGTTTTTTATGGGTATCTTCTAGCTGGCCACCCAGTTTAGTCATCATGATTGAAAACTGGCCGGCATGTTACCCACAACCCACCTCACAGGGTTGTTGTTGGGAAAATAGGAGGAAGTATGTTCGCCGCCTTGAGTTACTTATTATTATAAAAGTAATGAAGGTAGAATAAGGATGGATGGATGGATGGATAGATAGGGATTGACGGAGAGATGGAAGAATGTGGGTGGATGGATGGATGGATGGATGGAGATGGATGGGATGAACACAAATGATGGATGGATAGAACAGATAGATAACAAGAGAGATGAATGGATAAAATGAATGTGGCTAGATATGGAGGGATGGATAGAACAGATAGATGAAGAGGGATGGATGGATGGATAAAATGAATGGCTAGATATGGAGGGATGGATAGAACAGATAGATGAAGAGGGATGGATGATTAGATGACGAACAGATAGATGACAAGAGGGATGGATGGATAGATGAATATGGCTAGATATAGATGAAGAGGGATGGATGGATGGATAAAATGAAAGTGGCTAGATAGGGATGGAGGGATGACTAGATGGAGGGATGGATAGAACAGATAGAGGAAGAGGGATGGATGGATGACTAGATGGATGACTAGAACAGATAGATGATGAGAGATGGATGGATGGATAGATAAGGAATGTGGCTAGATATGGAGGGATGGAGGGATGGATAGAACAGATAGATGAGATGGATGGATGACTAGAACAGATAGATGGCAAGAGAGATGGATGGATAGATAAGATGAATGTGGCTAGATATGGATGGATGGATGGATGGATAGAACAGATGAAGAGGGATGGATGGATGGATGACTAGAACAGAGATGATGAGGGATCGATGGATGGATAAGATGGATGTGGCTAGATATGGATGGAGGGGTGGATAGAACAGATGAAGAGGGATGGATGGATAAAATGAATGGCTAGATATGAAGGGATGGATAGAACAGATAGATGAAGAGGGATGGATGACTAGATGACTAGAACAGATAGATGAGGAGAGATGGATGGATGGATAGATAAGATGAATGTGGCTAGATATGGATGGATAGATCAGATAGATGACGAGATGGGTGGATGGATGAGATGGAAAAGTGAATGAGATAGACAGAAGATGTTAGATAAAGATAAATACATAGATGAATAGATGGCTCAGCAATTTGGTCACTTTCTGATAGATTCTTCATTCAAGATTTTTTCTTTTGCTGGGCCGTTTTGCAATACACAAGGACGCTGAAACTAAGAGGCGTCTTTGCAAGTATGTGTGTATCCTCACGTGCTTTGTACCCCTGTCCGAGCATGTGCCACATCAGAACCAGGCAGTATTCAATGTCTTTCTGATAAACCTTGTTAAAAAGAGGACAATCAGAAGTCACTGCGTGGGAACAGGAGAGAGGAGAACGCACAGACGAGTTGGAAAGGGAGAGTTGGGTTGTGTTAGTCTTCATCCAGATGTTCCATTTCCCGGTTTTTCACTCTCCTCCTCCACCTCACAGCAACAGCAGCAGCAGCAGCAACAGCAACAACAGATGCCCCGGAATAACCAAGAAGAAAAAGAGGAAAAAGAGAAAGATGCAGAGAAGGAAGAAGAGAAGCTAGAACATGAAAACGACAAAGAAGAACTGACGAAGTAAGTCTCCCAGGAGGGCGCCTGTTTCCCAAGAAAGGAGGCTAAGCGTCGCCTCTTGTTTCTCCTCTTGGGACTCCCTGAGTCATGCTTTTGGGGAGGGGGTGCGAAGGAGTTTATATTTTTTTTATTAAAGTTTGTAATAAGATCAAATGCAAAGAAGAGCCTTGGTGGAGCAGTGGGCTAATGCCTCCTTAAGTAACACCAGCTGCCTGCAATTAGTGCAGGTTCGAGTCCCACCAGGCTCAAGGTTGACTCAGCCTTCCGTCCTTCCGAGGTAGGTAAAATGAGGACCCAGATTGTTGGGGGCAACAGGCTGACTCTGTAAACTGCTTAAGAGAGGGCTGTAAAGCACTGTGAAGCGGTGTATAAATCTAAGTGCTATTGCTATCTATCATCTATGTATATCATTCATCTAACATCTATATGTATCTATCTATCTATCTGTCTGTCTATCTATCTATCTATCTATCTATCTATCTATCTATCTATCTATCTATGTCTGTCTATCTATCTATCTATCTATCTATCTATCTATCTATCTATCTATCTATCTATCTATCTATCTTGGGGCAGTGGGCTAATGCCTCCTTAAGTAACACCAGCTGCCTGCAATTAGTGCAGGTTCGAGTCCCACCAGGCTCAAGGTTGACTCAGCCTTCCGTCCTTCCGAGGTAGGTAAAATGAGGACCCAGATTGTTGGGGGCAATTAAGATGACTTTGTAATAATGCCGCTTTGGGGGGGGGGCGAAAAGCCCTAATAAGCAGGCCTATACATAGAATGAAGGCTACTGCTAAGCTTGTAAGCCGCCCTGAGTCTTCGGAGAAGGGCGGGATATAAATGGAATAAAAATAAAAATAAAGAGAAACAGAGAAAGAAAAACAGAAGAGTGGGGGGAAAAGAGTGAGGTTTTCTCTTCTGCCAAGTTTGCTCAAATATCCAACTTGGCCTTTCCTGTTCTGCCTTTGTGCAACCGAATTGGTTTCAGGCCGTTTGGGGTTAGGGGAGGAGACAGATCTCCTAAATGAATCCATAAAATGTTACATGGGCTGCCTCTGTTCCTCGTTCTCCTTCCCCACCAACTTGAAAGAGGATGTAGGTGAATTTCCTCCCCCCACCCCCCACCCCTTAAACTCAAGGGATGGGGTTGAAACAATTCTTATATATCATGAATTGGCTGGCTGCAGTATTAATGTTCTTCTGACTGGAAAGTGTATTTCTTCCCAGCTTTTGCCCATGTTTTATACTTCATTTATAGTAAACAACGCAGAGCAGAGAAGGGCTCAGCTCGGTGGAGCCCCTCGCCCCCAAGTCTGGCAAAATTAGGCATGAATTTGGCTTCCTGCAAGGGAGGAATTGATCGGCCACCTTCCCCATCTTGCAGCTTTGCAAAGGATGGGTGGAGATTAAACACTTGAACCTGAGCCAGCGGTGTGTGGCAGCAGCCAAAAAAGCTAATGCAATCCTTGGTTGTGTAAACAGAGGCATAGAATCAAAATCAGGTGGAGTATTAGTACTGCTTTATAAAGCCTTAGTAAGACCACACCTGGAATACTGCATCCAGCTTTGGTCACCACATTACAAGAAAGATGTTGAGACTTTGAAAAAAAAAGTGCAGAGAAAAGCAACTAGGATGATTAAAGGTCTGGAGACAAAAACATAAGAATGATGCAGGATTTGGATATGGGCAGCCTAGAAAAAATAAGGACTGGGGTGGGGGGGACATGATAGCAGTATTCCAGTATTTGAGAGGCTGCCACAAAGAAGAGGGCTGGGTGGGAAGAGGTCAATTTATTTCCCAAAGCACCAGAAGGCATGACAAGAAACAATGGATGGAAACTATTCAGTAAAGGAGAAATTTCCTTAACAGTGAAAACAATTAACCAGCTTGCTGGAACAGCTTGCCTCCAGAAGTTGTGGGTGCTTCGTCACTGGAGGTTTTAAGAAAAGATTGGACAACCCACTTGTCTGAAATGGTATAGGGCAGGGGTCTTCAGACTTGGCCCTTTGATGACTTGTGGACTTCAACTCCCAGAATTCCTCATCCAGCATGCCTGGCTGAGGAATTCTGGGAGTTTATTTATTTATTAGATTTATATACCGCCCTTCTCCAGAGGGACTCAGGGCGATGTACAGGGCAATTAAAATATGACATACAAAAGTTAAAAATAGATTAAATTAAATTTAGCCCCAAACAAAATAAATTAAATTATGAAATTTAAAACCCCAATCCCTCAGTCCAGGCCAGCAAGCTCGAATAACCAGGTTTTCAGGTCACGGCGAAGAGAGCGAAGGTCGGGAGCCATCCGGAGCTCCACAAGCAGCTGATTCCATAGGGCAGGCGCGCCCACAGAGAATGCTCTGCCCCTGGGGGCCGCCAGCCGGCACTCCCTGACCGACAGCACCCTGAGGAGACCCTCTCTGTGGGAGTGCACGGGGCGATGGGAAGTTGACGCTGGCAGCAGGTGCTCCCGTAAATAATCCACAAGTCATCAAAGGGCCAAGTTTGAAGACCTCTGGCATAAGACCTCCAAGGTCCCTTTCAGCTATGTTCTGATTCTGATTTTTGTTCCCAGAGTGGTCAGTTACAATCCAATGGGCTGGGGAATTCTGGGGAAATGAAATCAGATCTGGAAACTGAGGAAGACCATCCTGGGGGACAGCGTTGATGGAATTTCCCCATTCAGAGCATTAATATAAAGTCAGAGGCTTCAGACATCATTGCTTAAGGAAGCCGTTAGGGGCAGGGTGTCAAACTCAATTTCATTGAGGGCCGCATCAGCATTGAGGTTGCCCTCGGGGGGGCTGGGTGGGTATGGCCAGGGTGGGCGTGGCTACTGGGTGGGCGTGGCTAGAGTTCGTATGGCCTACTGGGTGGGCGTGCCAGCTCTACATCGTTCGCATCAAGGGTGCCTATGGGGGCCTGGGCAGGAGTGGGACAGATCCGAGGGTCTCTGGCAGAAGGAGGGTCTCTGGGCCAGGGCCAAGGCAGTGGGGGCCGTTCCCTCACTGTTTCCAGGATGGCTTCGCGGGCTGCATGAAACCACTTTGTGGGGCCGGATCCGGCCCCTGGGCCTTGTGTTTGACATGTCTGCTTTAGGGGGGCAGCACCTGTGGAAACAACTTTAATTGAAGCTGCTTTGGACAGCTTTATGCAGCCCCTGTTTGCATCTGGCTGCATATTCAGTGGAGACCCGTTGGGGTTCTGTCAGTGGTCTGATTTTGATTCTGTCAAAGGGACACGCCTGCTGAACCTCGGTGCAGCTTTGATCCAGGACACCTCGTGTGTGGTTGCAACAGTGATGTATCTCAAAGTCTTCCTTAAACAGGCCGAAGGAATAATGGATAGTCTTCCTGCTTCTAACCAGAGTAGCAAAATGATTTTTGGCCATTGAAGGTTGCAAAAAAAAAAAAAAAAAGACCTTGGAAAACGCCGTGCCCTTGAGTTAACCAGGAGGGGGAAGTGAGCGTTTTTTTAGACTTTGATGGAAGAGTTGACTGTCTTTCTCTAACGAGATTAAGCCTTGGCTGGAAGGAACATTTGGCTGGGTTGCATTGGTGTTCTCTGGGAAACTGCCAGCTTGGATAGAAGGAGGAGAGAAGCGAGGGCCCAGCTTGGGAGTCCTTGCACAGCCACAAGAGGCGTAAACTGGACTTCCAAGATCAACAAAGCCTTATCTGGTCATTCCTGGTGGAAAATAGCAGTCTGGGCAGATTCTTGTAACATAGGCAGAAATCAATAAAGTTGCTTAGTTTAGCTATTTGCAACAACGTCTCTGCACCTGGCACCTCAGCTAGTTCTCTTCTCCTTCCACTTTTTGAAACTAGAAAACGCAAAACGATGCAAATGGGCTCCTTCCAAGGTGCTTTTTCAAGTGGCAACTAGACTTTCTTGTTTTTCTTTTGAAGATGTTTCACTTCTCAGCCATGAAGCTTCTTCAGCTCCGACTGGACGGTGGGGAATGGAAGGATTGATACTTCTTGCAGACAGCTGGTCATTTGCGTTCTTTTAGAGAGTCCTTGAGGCCACTGGAGTTTATCTGTGTCGTCAGGGTCACCTGAGTGGTGCAAATGGGTGTGGAGCCTTCTTGGCTGCAGATGTTTTCTAGCCTGAAGGCTCCATACACATTTGCATTCTTCAGGTGATCCCAAGGACACAGAAAACCTCCGAGTGGCCTCAACGACTCCCCAAAAGAAGGCAAATGACCAGCTGTCTGCAAGGGAGTATAAATCCTTCCTACTCCCACCGTCAGTCAGAGCTGAAAGAAGCTTCTGGATGAGAAGCGAAACGTCTTCAAAGAAAAACAAGAAAGTCCAGTTGCTTCCTGAAAAAGCACCTTAGGGACAACCAGGACCTGGATTGACTGAGAACGTCCGTAGATAGATTGGCTGCTGTGATGTTCCCACCTTTCTCTGCTGGGACTCTCTGCGGCTATAGCAAACAAACCACAGCGCTCTGCAGAAAACCTAACCTAACCCTCTTCTCTTTCGTTGCGGTTCCCTCAGGGAGAAGAACGAGGACACGTCAGGCGAGGACAATGACGAGAAGGAAGCCGTGGCCTCCAAAGGGCGCAAGACGGCCAATAGCCAGGGCTGGCGGAAAGGGCGCATCACTCGATCCATGGCCAACGAGGCCAACCACGAGGAGGTGGCGGTGCCCCAGCAGAATTCTGAGCTAGGTGGGTCTCCGTAGCCCAGATCCAGATCAATGGATTCAGGGATCGAGAAGGGAATTCTGGCTGGCGAAGGGAAGTGGGAACCCCTCAAAGCAAGGGCTGAAAGAACAAGATGTGTGCATGTGGTGAATTTGGTAACTCGGTGATTTCCGAAGCACCAGAGGACGGGACAAGACACAACTGTTGGAAACTGATAAAGGAGAGAAACAACCTGGAACTAAGGAGAAGCTTCCTAAAAGTGAGGACAATTAACCAGTGGAACAGCTTGCCACCAGAAATCGTGGGTGTTCCATCAGTGGAGGCTTTTAGGAAGAGACTGGACAGACACCAGTCTGAAATAGCTTGAGCAGAGGGCTGGACTAGAAGACCTCCAAGGTTCCTTCCAGCTCTCTTCTTTTTCCTCCTCCTCCTCCCAATTATTATTATTACTACTATTACTATTACTTATATTTTCTTTTTTTTTTAATGACACCGTGCTGGAAAAGGGTGCAGAAACACACGCCCGCACAGACACACGTAACCCAACCTGTTGAAATTTCCAAGCAGGAGCCTAAGCGGAAAGAACAGAAGTCATTAGAAAATGGCGTATTATCAGTTCTAATTTTCTTTGAGTGAGGGATTGGAATTCTAAATAGAGATCATTACGTTAGCTTTTGACCTAAAATAGGAAGAAGAATACAGGTAGCCCTTAACAAGTGTCTGGTTTAGCAAGAGAAATTTTGGGATCAGTTGTGGTCATACGTCAAGGATTCCCTGTACACCCCAGCGGGGTGGTTGATATAAAGAACGGCTACTGGAATCGGGTATGTCTAGAGAAGGACGAGGGGGGACATGATAGCAGTCTTCCAGTATCTCAGGGGCTGCCCCAAAGAAGAGGGAGTCAAGCTATTCTCCAAAGCACCTGAAGGCAGGAGAAGAAGCCACGGATGGAAACTCACCAAGGAGAGAAGCAACCTAGAACTAAGGAGAAACTTCCTGACAGAACAACTAACCAGTGGAACAACCTGCCTCCAGAAGCGGTGAATGCTCCAACACAGGAGGTTTTTAAGAAGAGACTGGACAGCCATTTGTCTGAGAGGGTATAGGGTTTCTTGCCTGAGCAGGGGGTTGGACTAGATGACCTCCAAGGTCCCTTCCAACAAGGTCCCTTCTTCTTCTTCTTCTTCTTCTTCTTCTTCTTCTTCTTCTTCTTCTTCTTCTTCTTCTTCTTCTTCTTCTTCTTCTTCTTCTTCTCCTCCTCCTCCTCCTCCTCCTCCTCCTCCTCCTCCTCCTCCTCCTCCTCCTCCTCTCCTCCTCCTCCTCTTCTTCTTCTTCTTCTTCTTCTTCTTCTTCTTCTTCTTCTTCTTCTTCTTCTTATTATTATTATTATTATTATTATTATTATTATTATTATTATTATTATTATTATTATTATTATTACCACCACCACCACTACTAGTAGTATTACTATTATTTTAATTAAACATAAACCAAAGCATTGCTTTCACAAACACGCAAGTGAGAATAAAATAAACTTAATTCTCTTTGGGTCTGGAGCCGACAGACAATTTAGGTAGGGAAGTCAGAAATGGCGCTGTTTTTCTAGAACAACCTGGAAGGGCGTGCCGAGAGACTTCTTCCAAAACACGGGCGGAGCCGGAGTGAAGAAATAGGACAGGAGATCAAATTTTGGATTAAAAATTCTCTGGAAAGCCACTTCCTTCTCTGCCGCACGAGTGGCCTTCTCTGTAGATGGTGGGGAAATTGCCTCTCTCGGCCACTTGAGGGCTGTGGAGAACTTGCAAATCTTATTTTGGAAATTGGATCTGGGGTGGATCTGGGCTTACCTAGGCTTCGCTTGAACGGGAAGAACTGGGAGATGATTCAAGGCTGGGCTTCGGAGGATGAGCTGAGTTTAGTGCTCCGGGCAGAGTTGAGTTCTGCGTTTGTTTGGCTTTTGTGGTTGGATTCTAGTTGTCTCCTTTTAAGTCTTCTTTTGTTACCGAAGATAGGAAAATGGAATCTTAAAACAGGATTAACAACAGTAGCTTTCCATCTTTTTAATTTTTTTTGTTTTATTTTATTCCTGCTTTTATTATGTTTATAAATAAGTCAAGGTGGAGAACATGCATCATACTCCTTCCTCCTCCTGTTTTCCTTACAACCACAACCCTGTGAGGTGGGTTGGGCTGAGACACAGGGACTGGCCTAAAGTCACCCAGCTGGCTTATACGGTTAAGGTGGGACTAGAACTCACCGTCTCCTGGTGATTGGCCCAAAGTCACCCAGCTGGTGTTCCTGGCTAAGGCAGGACTAGAACTCACCGTCTCCTGGTGATTGGCCTAAGTCACCCAGCTGGCTTTTGTGCCTAAGACGGAACTAGAACTCACAGTCTCCTCATGATTGGCCCAAAGTCACCCAGCCAACTTTCGTGTCTAAGGCAGGACTAGAACTCACAGTCTACTCGTGATTGGCCCAGAGTCACCCAGCTGGTTTTCAAGTCTAAGCAGGAACTAGAACTCACCGTCTCCTGGTGATTGGCCCAAAGTCACCCAGTTGATGTTCTTGGCTAAGGTGGGACTAGAACTCCCAGTTTCCTGGTTTCTAGGCCAGCACCTTAACCACTCCACCAAACTGGCTCTTTTTTTGGGGGGACTGTCTCTTTAAGATTTCCTGCTTAAGGTGGGACTAGAACTCAATGTCTCCTTGTGATTGGCCCAAAGTTAGCTAGCTGACTTTTGTGCCTAAGTTGAAGAAAGTCAGGTTTGATAGGAAGGTCATTGCAAATTGCATGTCAGTAAATTTTACACACACACACACACACACACACACACACACACACACACCAAGAATTTTGTTTTTCTTCTTACTGTCTCTTCCTTTCTTTCCACCAGCTTCTCTGGAGATGAACGAAAGTTCTCGCTGGACGGAGGAGGAGATGGAAACAGCTAAGAAAGGTAAACTTTTGGCTTATTTTTCTTTGCAAGACGCCCATTGTGAGTGAGCGTGTTTGACGCTCAAGGTGTCAGTTGTGTTGCTTGGTGGGGTAACACCATCGCTGGTGCTTTTGAGGGCCATCACGAGATTGAAGGTGCTTTTCGCGGCAGACGGAGGCCTCCAGATTTTGGCTGTAAGCGTTCAACTGCAAGACCAAAGAGTGTATTTTGTTCTGCGCAAATTCAGCAGTTGTTAAAACTGTGTGAAGGTTTGCCGTTGTGTATGAGAACCTGCCCCAGCTTAGGAGATGTCTAATATTCTCTGTTGTGCATTTGAAACAAAGAACTAGGAGGAAATAGTGCCCAGTGGTGACTGGGTGGGTGTTTGAACAGGATCCTTGGTGCTCTCTTGAACTTGGTTGTTTTCTTGCAGACATTTAATTACCAGACTAGGTAATGTCGTCAGGGACGCGGTGGCTCAGTGGGTTAGGATGCTGAGCTTGTCGATCAGAAGGTCGGCAGTTTGGCGGGTCGAATCTCGAGTGCCGCGTAACAGAGTGAGCGCCTGTTACTCGTCCCAGCTTCTGCCAACCTAGCAGTTCGAAAGCATGTAAAAATGCAAGTAGAAAAATAGGGACCACTACGGTGGGAAGGTAACAGCGTTCCGTGCGCCTTTGGCGTCTAGTCATGCCGGCCACATGACCACGGAGACGTCCTCGGACAAGCGCTGGCTCTTCGGCTTTGAAACGGAGATGAGCACCGGCCCCTAGAGTCGGAAACGACTAGCACGCATGTGCGGGGGAACCTTTACCTTTTATAGGTAATGTCATCAGTGCTAGTAAGAGAGTAGGATTCGCTCCCTTTTTGTACCCCAGGGGCTTGCCTAGCCCAAAAGGACACAAAAAGGCCTAAAGCCCTCCTCACCAGCCATCAGTACACACATGAGCAGAAATTAACACCAAGACTTAACACTATAGCAACAGTTAAGAAGTAAAAAAAATACCCTAGTCAAGAAACTACTAACTCAGGTCACATCATCGTCCCCCACAATGGAGGAATGGCTGCAGAAACGGATGGAACTAGCAGAGATGGCTAAATCGACTCTTGATTAAAGGGGGGGAAAAACACACAAATATTTTTATTTCTACATGGAAACCGCTTCTGGACTTTGTGCTTGAGGTGGAAAAAAAATAAAATTTTGATTTTGGTCTTTACCGATTAGATGGATTTGTTGTTATCGAGATGGCTAGTTTATCCTATCATATAAAAATTAAAAGTCGAGGTTTGATGTTAATGTTCTATTTTACTGCACCAAAAGAAGTCAGACGTCAGTGCCCTAACCCTTCCCCTCCTTGCTTTCCCCCACTTTTCTCCCTTTCCCCTTCCCTATCTTTCCTACCGTTTACTTTTGCGTTTTCTTTTTATCTTTTACCAGGGGTACCCAACCTGTGGGCCGCGGCTCAGTACCAGTCCGTGGCCTGTGGGCCACTGGGCTGCGGGAATGGCTGGCCAATGCCGCTGCATGGGTGTTAGTGGCCATGTTTGTGCATGCATGGGGGTGCTAGCACTGCCGCCAGCATCACGCGGGCACTAACCGCCTGCTTGCCCATGCGTGCGGATACTAGCATCACCATTGTGTGTGGACCACACACCAGTCCCTGTTCCTCCCTATCCCTCCAGGCTGCCAACCTGGAAAAATTGGGGAGCTCTGTCTTACACTATAAACCAATAAAATTCACATTAGATAGATAGATAGATAGATAGATAGATATAGATAGATAGATAGATAGATAGATAGATAGATAGATAGATAGATAGATATAGATAGATAGATAGATATATAGATATAGATAGATATAGATATATAGATAGATATAGACATAGATATAGATATATACAGAAGGGACGCGGTGGCTCAGTGGGTTAGGACGCTGAACTTGTCGACCGGAAGGTCGGCAGTTTGGCAGGTCGAATCCTGAGTGCTGCGTAACAGAGTGAGCGCCTGTTACTCATCCCAGCTTCTGCCAACCTAGCAGTTTGAAAGCACGTAAAAATGCAAGTAGAAAAATAGGGACCACTCCGGTGGGAAGGTAACAGCGCTCCGTGCGCCTTTGGCATCTAGTCATGCCGGCCACATGACCACGGAGACGTCCTCGGACAAGCGCTGGCTCTTCGGCTTTGAAAGGGAGATGAGCACCGCCCCCTAGAGTCGGAAACGACTAGCACGCATGTGCGGGGGAACCTTTACCTTTTTATAGATATATACACACACACACATATACATATACACACACAAATATATATATATACCACTGAGCTACAAATATTCACCTCTGCTTTTTTATCTGAATAGGGATTTAGTTTGGTGCCCACATAGTGCTTTACGGTGCCTCAGTGTGACTCTGCAGATGGCACCAAGGTGGCTTGGCTTGTGGCAGGTGGCATCGACATGTCGTTCCTTGCAAGATCTGGGCAGCCAGCAGGAAGTTGAAGTGAAGGAGGAGAGATTTTGTGGGAGGAGAGGCTTTGTGCGATTGGGGGAGACAAAAGAAGGACACACCCTACAATTAATGCCAAAGTGAGGAGAGACAAAACAGACCCAGTGCTTAGTGACACTTGGATTGTGTAATAAACCCTCAGTCCCACAGGCTGCCCAAACATTCAGCAGAGACTGTAATTGTGGGCTGAGGTAGAGATCTTTTTTTTTCTCTTTCTTTTTTCCAAAGTAACCTCCCAATTATAGGAAGCCGAATCAATTCTTGGCCCAGAAGGAGATTGAAGCTCCATGGAGAGTTGGCATAGCCTGGCACGGACTTAAGATCCGAGATCATTCGTGGTTTCGGGGTGGGGTATCACCAGTACACTGATGATACCCAACTTTTTCTTTCCACCCCGAACCAACCCAGTGATGCCCTCTCCGTGATGTCCCGGTGCCTGGAGGCGGTTCAGGTCTGGATGGGGAGAAACAGGCTTCGTCTCAATCCCGCCAAGACTGAGTGGCTGTGCATCTTGGGTTAACCAAGTTATTCCACCTCTAACGATGGGCGGTGAGGTGTTACCCCCCGTTGATAGGGCTCGCAACTTGGGCGTCCTCCTGGATTCACGGCTCAATTTTGAAGATCACATACGAGCTGTGACCAGGGGGGCTTTTGCACAGGTTCGCCTGGTGCGCCAGTTGCGTCCCTATCTGGACGGAGACGCCCTACGCACAGTTACTCATGCGCTTGTGACCTCCCATTTGGACTACTGTAACGCTCTCTACATGGGGCTGCCCTTGAAGACCACTCGGAGGCTTCAACTGGTGCAGAATGCGGCCGCGCGAGTTGTAATGGGGGTTTCCCGATACTCCCATGTAACACCTCTACTCCGCG
The DNA here is from genome assembly GCF_947247035.1 of Vipera ursinii. Lineage (NCBI taxonomy): Eukaryota > Metazoa > Chordata > Lepidosauria > Squamata > Viperidae > Vipera > Vipera ursinii. The sequence goes on from NC_139527.1 coordinate 9,426,583, forward strand.
AGCTGCATTGGCTTCCGGTTGCCCTCCGGGTGAAATTCAAGGTGCTGGTTATTACCTATAAAGCCCTACATGGCCTGGGTCCGGGGTATTTGAGGGAACACCTGCTGCCGGCATCAAACGCCCTTCGCCCAGTGCGCTCCCACAGGGAGGGTCTGCTCAGGGTTCCGCCGGTAAGAGATTGCTGGCGGGTGACACCCAGGGATAGGGCCTTCTCAGTGGGGGCGCCTGCCCTTTGGAACCAGCTGCCAGTGGAGTTGAGGACTGCCCCCGACCTCCGATCATTCCGCCGGGGCCTGAAGACCTGGCTCTTTGAGCTCTCGGGCCCAGGCTGAGGAGAAAATTATTTTAATTGGGGTTTTTAATAATACAGGGTTGATTTAATATTTTTTAAATTGGTTTTTAACTTTTTTATGCTTGATTTTTAACTCCCTGTAAACCGCCGAGTCCTCAGGGAAAGGGCGGTATATAAATGCAATTAATTAATTAATTAAATAAATAAATAAATAAATAAATAAATAAATAAATAAATAAATAAATAAATAAATAAAGTAAGTGATCTTCCGTAATCTGGGCATTCTCCAACAGGAGGGAACTTTGTTTTCCAGCATGCACCAGGTTGTGTAAAAGCTTGGTACCTGTTAGATCTGGATGAGGTCCACATAGGAGGGTCTTGGGCAGACATGTCAAACACAAGGCCTGGGGGCCAGATCCGGCCCACGAAGTGGTTTCATGTGGCCCCCAAAGCCATCCTGGAAACAGTGAGGGAACGGCCCCCGCTGCCTTGGCCCTGGTGCAGAGACCCTCCTTCTGCCAGAGACCCTCAGTTCTGTCCCACTCCTGCCCGGGCCCCCCATAGGCACCCTTGATGCGAACGATGTAGAGCTGGCCATGCCAACCCAGTAGGCCATATGCACTCTAGCCACGCCCACCCAGTAGGCCACGCCCACCCTGGCCATACCCACCCGGTCCCCCGAGGGCAACCTCAATGCTGATGCGGCCCTCAATGAAATTGAGTTGGACGCCCCTGGTCTTGGGCATCCAATTTTGGTCACCAGGATATAAAAAAGGATGTCGAGGCTCTGGAAAAAGTGAGCAACAGAGATAATTAGGGGGCTGGAGGCTAAAACATATGAAGAACGGTTGCAGGAATTGGGTATGTCTGGTTTAATGAAAAGCAGGACTAGGAATGACATGATAGCAGCCTTACAATACTTGAGGGGCTCCTAGAAAGAAGAGGGAGCCAAGCTCTTCTCCAAAGCGCCTCAAGGCAGGACAAGAAGCAACGGATGGAAACTCATCAAGGAGAGAAGCAACCTGGAATTAAGGAGAAACTTCCTGACAGTGAGGACAATTAACCAGTGGAACAACCTGCTCCAGAAGTTGTGGGTGCTCCAACACTGGAGGTTTTAAAGAAGAGTCTGGACAACCATTTGTCTGGAATGGTTTAGGGCAGGGGTAGGCAACCTCGGCTCTTTTATGACTCATGGACTTCCAGAATTCTGGGAGTTGAAGTCCATGAGTCATAAAAGAGCCGAGGTTGCCTACCCCTGGTTTAGGGTTTCTGCTCAAGCAGGGGATTGGGCTAGAAGTCCAGAAGAGACTAGAAGGTCCCTTCCATCTCTGTTATCTCCCACATCTGACTGCTGGCCCAGTGATGGATTGTATTGCAAATCAGGGCTGTTTCCAGAGGAGGCGGAGAGGACCTGGAGCTTATGGAGCGAAGGAACTGGATGAGGCTGTCGGCAAGCCCAGAGGAAGAGAGAGAGGCTTTCGGAGGAGTTGGTGGCGGCGGCAGCAGCATGCTCCAGGGGCGAAAAGAATCAAGACCTCTTTAAGGAAAAGGTGGAAGAGTCAGGATCAGAAAAAGGAAAGAAGGCGAAGTTGTCGGAATACAAGCGAATTTGAGGGCTAATCCACATGGAGCCCCATTTCCATCTGTCCTGTTTGCCATCGTTCACTCCCTAGAGACTAAAATGGACAATGTGAAATTTGAGCGGGCCACGAACAAGGAGTATATATGGGAGGTGGTGACCCTTTGAGAGCTGTACGCAACGAAATTTCATTTTGATGTTTGCCGATTGGTGTACATTCAAAGTGACAATAAATTTATCGTCATCATCGCAACTACCTTGAATTTCAGTCCTCTTCAGGCTTCCGTTCTTTGTTTACGACCACCCCGTCGGTAAATCCTTCTAGCTACAACAGGCCATTTAGTGACCATTCAAAGTTACAACGGCGCCCCAAAAAAAGTGACCTAGGACCGTTTTTCCCACTTAACACAACCATTGCAGCATCTCCGCGATCACGTAATCCAAATTCAGACGTTTGGCCACCGACTTGTATTTAAGACAGTTGCAGCGTCCTGGGCTCATGGGTTCCCCGTTGTCTTTGCAGATGTCAGATTCACTTAACAACCGTGTCACTCACATAACAACTGTGATGGTTCCCTTAACAGTGGTGGCAAGAAGGTTCGTACGATGGGGACCAATCTCATTCAACGAACGTCTCACTTAGCAACGTAAATTTGGGGCTTAATTATGGTCGTAAGTCAAGGACTACTTCCACTTGGCTGTTCTCCATCTTGGAGATCCAAGAATGACTTGGCTTGGGACTCAATGGGATTGGCACTCTACCCAGCCAGCCAGCCTTTTGCTCACAATTGCCATTTCTGGAGTCAGGCCATGGAGGTGTGAGAGAGGCAGCAGGGCGAGGGACTCACCTACTCCATTGCTTTCCCACTTGGCTGCTTCACACGATGTGCTTCACGGAGTTGAGCCAGGCTGTTTATATTCCGTGGGAGAAGAGCATGAGTGCTCAGCTAAATGTCTATGGAGATCATCGATCATCCAGGTCGTGGTTATCCCAAAGGTGATTTTTTTTTTCAGGAGGCGACTTCTCTGAAGGTGTTTCCCTTCTCATCCAGGAAGCTTCTTCGGCTCCAACTGGATGGTAGGGAATGGAAAGATTTATATTGCTTGCAGACAGCTTGGATGAGAAGGGAAACGTCTTCAGAGAAAAACAAGAAAAGTCCAGTTGCCTCCTGAAAAAAAAAATCACCTTTGGGGCCATTGTGGCTTGCACGACTGAGAATCTCCGCAGGCATTTAGCCATGCGCTTTGGGATGAACACTCTTTGAAGGGTGCAGGAACATGAATGCATTTCCAGAAAACATGGCCGGAACCATTTGTGCTTCAGTCGGAGATGCAGACAACACATGCTCATCCCCAACGGCCTGCGCCCGTCTTCAACAGGGAAGGGACCCAGGGGAGAAAAAAAACAACATCCTGCAGCCAAGAAGCCTCCACACCCATTTGCACCGCTCAGATGACCCCGAGGACACAGGTAAACCTCCAGGTGGCCCCAACGTCTCTTTAAAAGGATGCAAATGACCAGCGGTCTGCAAGGAGTATCAATCCTTCCACTCCCCACCATCCAGTCGGAGCTGAAGAAGCTTCTTGGAGGAGAAGCAAAACGTCTTCAAAGAAAAACAAGGAAGTCCAGTTGCCTCTTGGAAAAAGCACCTTTGGAACATGAGTGCTCATTACAAAACCACTAAGCCAGACGTGTCAAACACAACGCCCGGGGGCCGGATCCAGCCCGCGAAGTGGTTTCATGCGACCCGCGAAGCCATCCTGGAAAGAGTGAGGGAACGGCCCCCACTGCCTTGGCCCTGGCCCAGAGACCCTCCTCCTGCCAGAGACCCTCAGATCTCTCCCACTCCTGCCCAAGGCCCCCCCATGGGCACCCTTGATGCCAACGATGTGGATCTGGCCACGCCCACCCAGTAGGCCACGCCCACCCAGTAGGCCATACGCACTCTAGCCACGCCCACCCAGTAGGCCATACGCACTCTAGCCATGCCCACCCAGTAGGCCACGCCCACCCTGGCCATACCCACTCGGCCCCCTAAGGGCAACCTCAATGCTGATGGTGGCCCTCAATGAAATTGAGTTTGACACCTCCGCACTAAGCCTTCTCATTTCCTGATTCTGATATAGGCGGTCCTCGACTTATTCACTTAGTGACCATTAGTAGTTACCCCCACACGCACACACATACACTGAAAAATGTGACTTTTCACACTTCTAGCCATTGGCAGCATCCCCACAATCGTGTCAGCTATTGAAAACAACATGTGGACGTACTCCTGAACTCGCAACACTTTGTTTAACAACTGCTCAAGGTTACAACGGCACCGTGAAAGGTGACTTAGCGACTATTTGTGACACAGCCGTTACGTCGACCCCCTTGTCACGTGATCAAAATTCGGACGCTTGGCACCGGGTTCCTATTTACAACGGTCGTGGAGTCCCAGGGTCACTTGCAACCATCGTCATTAAGAGCCAGTTGCCAAGAGTCTGGATTTTGATCACGTTAAGTGTGAAAAACGGTCATAAGTAACTTTTTCCAGTGCTGCTGTTAATTCTGATGGTCAGTAAATGGACAGTTGTAAGGCAAGGACTACCCACAGGTAGAGATGGTGATCTTTTTGTGTTGATTTGCTGTTTCGTTGATTCTCCCTTCTGGGTCAACGTGTTTAGGGGGCTTTCTTTTTAATAATAATAATAAGGTTGGATGGGACCTTGGAGGTCATCTAGTGCAACCCCCTACTCAGGCAGGAAAACCTATACCATTTCAGAGAAATGGCTGTCCAGTCTCTTCTTAAAAACTTCCAGTGTTGGAGCATTCACCACTTCTGGAGGCAGGTTGTTCCACTGGTTCTAATTGTCCTGTTAGGAAATTTCTCCTTAGTTCTAGGTTGCTTCTTTCCTTGATGAGTTTCCATCTGTTGCTTCTTGTCCTGCCTTCAGGTGCTTTGGAGAAGAGCTTGACTCCCTCTTCTTCGTGGCAGCCCCTGAGATATTTTAAGACTGCTAGCCTGTCACCCCTCGTCCTTCTCTTTATTAAACTGAACACCCCCAATTCCTGCAACCGTTCTTCATATGTTTTAGCCTCCAGTGCCGTGATCATCTTTGTTGCTCTTCTCTGCACTCTTTCTAGAGTCTCAATATCTTTTTTACATCGTGGTGACCAAAACTGGATGCAAGACCAAATCAAACCTTAGAATATTTCTCTACCACCGTCATCACAAACACCCACCACAAGTGTCCTTAGATGCCTTTTAGAAGAGAATCCTTTAAAATCTTGGAGCATCTCCATGCTGAATAAATAACATTATTGGCCTCAATTGATAAATAAATATAGCAGAGTGCACCGCCTGTTCAACATCTTGTAGGAAATATAAATTTCTGCTGGTCTCCAGACTCATCCAGATCTTGGCCTGGTGCAATCTAGAAACCTGTTAGTGGAAGGTTTGGTTATTCCCAGACTTGTTCAACTTTGTGCATCTTGGAAATTATAGAATTTTGGAAGCCCATCAATTATAAATGATGGAATGGTATATGTTAGGAATTGTTGTGCAGAGGTCTCCTTGTGCTACCAAAGAGTTGCACAGAGAAGGAGGGGTACTGAGAGCAGTAAGAGTCACACAGTAACCACGAGAGTACACTGAGTTGTGAAAGCAAAAAATATTTTACTTTTGAGGTGTTGTAAAGAACAAAAATGCACGGTCAAAAATAAACAGTCCAGGTCATATACAATAGTAACAGTCCAATGAGTATTCCAAATACAAAGTCTTCTTACCGGACCAGAGGTTTATCACAGTTCAGGTTTATCACAGTAGTAAACCAACAGTACAGCAAAACAGAGCAATAGTAGAGAGAGCAGTGAATTCAGAGAGAGAGAGAAGCTACGTTCCTAGCTCCCTCTTATGGCCATGAGAACACTTACACACCCATTGGCCAATTAACATCTTAAAGTCACAACATCATGGTTTATATATTTTCAACCCAACTATGTAGGCTGTCACCATATGCCTAACAGTATAGGATCTCCTGCTTGAGCATGGGGCTGGACTAGAAGATCTCCAAGGTCCCTTCCAACTCTCTTATTCTGTTCTACTCCTTCGATGACCTTCACAGAGTTGAAGAATGTCGGAAGAGCCTTTTTCTAGCTCATTCTATGTTTCCATAAGTATTTAGCCTGGTCTAGCTGGTCATATTTTATAATGCCTTGGCAAGGCTACACTTGGAATAATGAATCCAGTTTTGGACACCACGATATAAAAAAAATGTTGAGACTCCAGAAAGAGTGCAGAGAAGAGCAACAAAGACGATCAGGGGACTGGAGGCTAAAACATATAAGGAACGGTTGCTGGAATTGGTATGTCGATCAGAAGTTCGGCAGTTTGGCGGGTCGAATCCTGAGTGCCGCGTAACAGTGAGCGCCTGTTACTCGTCCCAGCTTCTGCCAACCTAGCAGTTCGAAAGCACGTAAAAATGCAAGTAGAAAAATAGGTACCACTATGGTGGGAAGGTAACAGCGTTCCGTGCGCCTTTGGCGTCTAGTCATGCCGGCCACATGACCACGGAGACGTCCTCGGACAAGCGCTGTCTCTTCGGCTTTGAAACGGAGATGAGCACCGGCCCCTAGAGTCGGAAACGACTAGCACGCACGTGCGGAGGAACCTTTACCTTTACCTTTTAGTTTAATGAAGAGAAGGACGAGGGGTGACATGATAGCAGTGTTCCAGTATCTCAGGGGCTGCCCCAAAGAAGAGGGAGTCAAGCTATTTTCCAAATTGCCTGATGGCAGGACAAGAAGCAACGGAATGGAAACTAATCAAGGAGAGAAACAACCTAGAACAGTGGTGGCAAACCTATGGCACGGGTGCCACAGGTGACACGCAGAGCCCTCTCTGTGGGCACGCACGCCGTCGACCCAGTCCTAGGCCTTCATCTGGGTTTTATAAAACCTTTTCGCTTTAGGCCTCCGCTGCCGTGTGCAAAAAAAAAAAAAAAAAGAGGTTCAATCAATCAATCAATCAATTTCAACTTCTCATGGGAAAAAAAAAGATCATGCAAAGTTGGAATTGATTGATTGAACTTTTTAGTCCCACCCACTCTGCCGTTACAACCGCAGCCACGCCCACCCCCACCCAATGGGCCATGCCCAACCGGCACCCGACAATACATGTGGGTTTGGGGTTTGCAGTTTGGGCACTCGGTCTCTAAAAGGTTCGCCATCACTGACCTAGAACTAAGGAGAAACGTCCTGAGAGTTAGAACAATTAACCAGTGGAACAACCTGCCTCCAGAAGGGGTGAATGCTCCAACACTGGAAGAGTGCAGGAAAGAGCGACAAAGATGATTAGGGGGCTGGAGGCTAAAACAGACGAAGAACGTTTGCAGGAATTGTGTACGTCTAATCTAGGAAAAAGATGGACTAGGGGTGACATGACTGCAGTCTTCCAATCAGGCTATTCTCCAAAGCAGCTGAAGGCAGGACAAGGAGTAATGGATGGAAACTCATCAAGGAGAGAAGCAACCTGGAGCTCAGCAGGGATTTCCTGACAGTTAGAACAATTCATCAGTGGAAACAACCTGCCTTCACAAATCATGGCTGCTCCATCACTGGAAATTTTTAAGAACAGACTGGACGGTCATTTGTCTGAAATGGGGTAGGGCAGACATGTCAAAACACAAGGCCCGGGGGCCGAATCCGGCCTGCGAAGTGGTTTCATGCGGCCCTCGAAGCCATCCTGGAAACAGTGAGGGAACGGCCCCCGCTGCCTTGGCCCTGGCCCAGAGACCCTCCTCCTGCCAGAGACCCCCAGATCTGTCCCACTCCTGCCCAGGCCCCCACAGGCACCCTTGATGCGAACGATGTAGAGCTGGCCACGCCCACCCAGTAGGCCATACACACTCTAGCCACGCCCACCCAGTAGGCCACACCCACCCAGGCCACACCCACCCGGCCCCCTGAGGGCAATCGCAATGCTGATGCGGCCCTCAAGGAAATTGAGTTTGGCGCCCCTGGGGTAGGCGTTCCTGCTGGTGCAGAGGGTTGGACTAGAAGCCCTCCCAAGGTCCCTTCCAACTCTTGTTATTCTGTTATGCTTGCATGAGGAGAGGGGCTTTCGACCGAGGTACCCCACCTTTCAGCCTCTGTCCCATCTCGCCCAAGCTCCTCCATCTCCAGGAGCTGACTCAAAAGCGTCTAATCAAGGTGTATGCAAATGATGAACCCAATTTGCATAATTTATACCAGCTGCAGAATTCCGCTTCCCTCACCCACCCCCCACCCCCCCTTCCTTGCTTTACCGCCTCCTCTTTCTTTCTTTTCTTGCGAGCTTTTTTTTTCTTTTTTTCCTTTTTTTTTTGAACGTTGGTGGCACAGCTTAATTCAGAACACTGGGTCCTGCCCTGTTCTTTGAAGTTTGGTTTTGACCCCTGGGCTGTCCATTCTTGGTGCTGTCAGTAGGAGGGGTGGTGAAAGGGGGGGTATTTTCTTAAAGAGGAGAAGAGAGAGAGGAGAAAACTAGTCTTGTCGTACCCAAAGCTGAGATTGTAAGTTGCCCCTTTTGTACGGGGGAACTAACATGAGCCTTGGTGGAGCAGTGGGCTAATGCCTCCTTAAGTAACACCAGCTGCCTGCAATTAGTGCAGGTTCGAGTCCCACCAGGCTCAAGGTTGACTCAGCCTTCCATCCTTCCGAGGTAGGTAAAATGAGGACCCAGATTGTTGGGGGCAATTAAGCTGACTTTGTAAGAATGCCGCTTGGGGTGTGTGTGAAAGCCCTAATAAGCAGGCATATACATAGAATGAAGGCTACTGCTAAGCTTGTAAGCCGCCCTGAGTCTTCGGAGAAGGGCGGGATATAAATGGAATTAAAATAAAAAAAAAATAAGTCAGGAGTCAGAGCTAAGATTTGGACAAACGATTTTTGCACTTCTACTTTTGCGGGGCGGGGGGGGGGAGCAGGAAAGATGCAGCTCCTTGCATTTTTTTTGGGGGGGGGGAAGGAGGAAGAAGCATGCATCTCTCCGTTTCCTGCCTTGGGAGGGGGGCTTTGAGTCTCCACAATAAATGGGGCTCTTGGTGGATTCATTCCTGGGGTGGGAATCCCCCTTTCTGCCCACTCCAGAGCTTTCTTCATTTGGCAGGGTGGGGAGAGAAAAGATCCAGCTTCTTGTGTGGGGGGTGGGGGTGGGGAGAGAAGAATGCATTCCTCAATTTCCTGCCGTTGGGGGTTCCCCTTTCTGCCCCACCCCCACCCCACCCCCACATTTCCAGAATCTAGATCCGGCCCGCCCTTTCGCTCCAAAATGTTGGGGACCAAATCCACCCTTTGGGAAGGAGGTGGTGGTGGTGGTGGTGGTGGGGGAGAGAAACGGGGGGGGGCACGGAAGGAGGGGGGGTGTCTCTGTTTGCATGGGAGCGGCTTCCAAGAACAACCCCTTTGATTCAGATCAGAGAGAAGGAAGCGATTAAGAAAGGCTTTTGTTCCCCCCCCCCCCCCCCCCCCGGTTTCTATTCCCTGCTGTTGACATTCAGAGGAGAGAGAGAGAGAAGTGGGGGAAGCCTTGCCAAGTTGGCCGCACCCTTGTCGTCTTGGGCCGATGCCACGCAGCTTGTGGACGCTGTCTAGAGGTCACATTCAGACGGAGCAAACTTCTGGGTCACATAGGGGCAGGGCGGGAGGGCGGGGAAGCAGAGGGGACTAGCTCCCCACGGTGCTTTCTACCTCCCCCTTGACAAGCCAGCCCTCCCTTCCTCCTCCTCCTCCTCCTCCTCCTCTCCCCGGCTCTCCCCGTCGCCGAAGGAGGCTGCACCCGTCTGCACGTTTCGGCCACGACCTGGACCGTCTCCCAAAATCTGTCTCTTTGGGCTGCTTCCTCCTCCTCCTCCTCCTCCTCCTCCTCCCTTCCTGCCTCTCCTGGCACCCGGAGCCGCTGGGGAAAGGCAGGCGAAGGCTGGCGAGGGAGTTTGTGGAGGCTGGGAGGGAAGGGAAGCGGATCCTCCTCCTCCTCCACCACCACCACCAGCGTAAAAAGAGACACGGCTGGGACCGAGCAGGTGGGAGTCTGCGGGGAAGAAGAGGAAGCAGAGCAAGTTGGAGGATTGGCACTGCCAGGGGAGGAGGAGGAGGAGGAGGAGGAGGAGGAGGAAGCCTTCCGGCATCGGCTGACCTCTCCCCCAGTTTGGACTTGGCACCGGCTGCAGAAAACCCTCCCCGGAGCAGCGGCGGCTAGGTGCACATGCCTCTTCTCCGGGACTGCCCGGGGAGAGAGAGTCCGTGGCAAGCAAGAACGTGAGAGCCGGAGCCAGCAAGGAGGAGGAGAGCATGTGAACCACCCTCGTCTCTTCTCCTTCTTCTCCTGCTCATCTCTTCTTTTTTTCCTTCTTGGATTTTTAATCTTGGGGGGCAGGGGGGGTTGCTTTGTTTGGTCTGACCTCCTCCTCCTCCTCCTCCTCCTCCTCCTCCTCCTCCTCCTCCTCCTCCTCCTCCTCCTCCTCCTCCTCCTCTCTCCTTCTCCAAACTCCAGAGAATTCCGCTCGCTTCCTCCTTGTCCCCCGCGTATGGTTTCGGTCAAGCAACCAGCAGATGAATGTGGACCAGGATGTAAGTGGGGGCTTGCAGGGTGGGGGGAAGAGGATAAGTGGAAAATCTGAGCTGTTTTGAGTGTGCAAGATGTGGAAGAGAGGGAGGGAGGGAGGGAGGGAGTGTCCCGCTGGCGTGGTTCCTGGTGGAGAGGTCCCAGTGGGTGATCTCCAAGCACCATGCCCTCTGCGCCGGAGCTCCCAACGCCCAGATCTAACTGGGCTGGGAAATGTTCTCCGGTTTTTCTTCCTAAAAGTTTGAAATTAACAGGGACTTTTGGAGCATCGGGGAAGGGCAGGCAGGCAGGCAGGCAGGCAGGCGTGGAGTTTGTACGGAGCGTAACTTAACTGGGGAGGGGGGGCGGCTTTTCCCAGCTGTGGGACACACTGGGTGTTTCCTGGCAGGAGCCAAAGGTTGCTGCTGACATGTCTTTCCCCAGGCGTGTCTCTCTCTCTCTGTGTGTCTCTCTCTCTGTGTGTATTTGTGTAATTATAGTTTCGGAAAGCAGGTGCTGGTGTTATTTTTTTTTTATCGGAGGTGCTGGAAAGATAAGGGCAGCTGCATGTGCGCAGAGTGATGGGCGGGCGGGGATGTGGGCGATGCATTACCCACAGGGTACGATGCGCAGGATCGGGCAGGTGTGATGCCACCCTGGGCTGAAGGCTCTTTAAGGCTCCAGAGCCCCCCCCTTTCTACCCCCCCCGCATTTTTCTGATGAGCACAAGGATGCATTTTTTATGTCATCCACTTGCACTCTGCCCATCAGTGGAGATGTGACTGTATTTATCTTCCAAGATAATTTATAAAAACTTTGCAAAGGCATCTCTCCTCACTTTCCCCCCCCCTGAGGATTTCTAACAGCCCTAAAAGGTAGACGTGTAGGTAAGACTTAACTTTAGTCAAACACCCCAGCGGTGGAAAAAAAAACCCCAACACAAATTAGGACCAGACACAATTTTGGATCTGACCGCAGAACAGATGGCAAAGAGCCGGCCACTTGCTGACAGCCTTACAACAGCCCTGGGAAGCAGGCCACTTTACACAAGTGAGGAAGCGAAAAGGGGAAAAGAGAAGTAACAACCCCAAAGTTTAGGGTTTTGGGGAGTGATCAAAAGACCTCCTGGAAACAAACCCCAGTTTTTTGGGGGGTTTTGTTTTTTTTTTTTTTTTTTTTGAAAACAAAGGCTACAAGGAGTTGTTTGCAAGGAGTATTTGCCAACTCTCAGAAGTTTCACAGCAACGTTGAGGTTGGTGCAAACCCAGCGGGCTGGAGCAAAGGGGAAAAAAAAAAACAAGTTTCAAGTCCTCAACAGGTGCCAAGACAAACATTGTCGCAAAGAATTACCTTCCCTATCCCCTAGTCGAATGACGAGCGGATGAAGCAATTCACTTTTCATCCCATCCTAAAAACGCAGGCAAGGTTCTCAGGCATTATTCCTGCTTCTATTTTTATGCTCGTCTTTTATTTTATTATTTTTAATCTGGAGAAGATTAACCGTTGTTCTCTCTCTCTCTCTCTCTCTCTCTCTCTCTCTCTCTCTCTCTCTCTCTCTCTCTCTCTCTCCCTCTCCCTCTCCCTCTCCCTCTCCCTCTCCCTCTCCCTCTCCCTCTCTAGAGAGAGATGGGTTTCTCCTTTGGCAGAGTTAGTGTGCTTTCGTTAAAACGGCATTTTACCCACATATACACAATCCCGAGCAAGTTGGTTTGGCTCACTTTTTAGGTTTTACAAGGGGGAAACTGATCGACGAAGTCTCCTGCTGAGAGAAAGTACAATTTTTGCTACTTGTTGGCTAGCGTAATCATGTCATATTATGGAACTTATCCTGATGGAGGTGCTTTTAATGTCCCTGCTTATGACCTGAATGGCCTTGACAATTTTGGGGTGGGGGGGGGTTGGCTAAATCTCAGTGGAGCTTTGCTCTGAACGTCTTCCCAGCCTCAGACAAAATAATGGACCAGATCCATCCTTCGTTATTAAGCCCATGGAAATCAGTGTGGCTATTCAAAAGAAGGCTAGATCTGAAATCAACCTATTCTGTAGATCTCTGTGAAGAAAGCCGCAGGAGCTGAAAAGCAGCGCGTCAATCAAATCAATAAATACTTCACAACAGCTCCTTTAGGGACCGAAGTTACAACAGCGCTGGAAAAAATCACTTATGATAGTTTTTCATAGTTTATTTATTTATTTATTAAATTTTTATACCGCCCTTCTCCCGAAGGACTCAAGGCGGTGTACAGGGCAATAAATATTAAAAGACAAAGTACAAAAGTTAAAAAACAATTACATATTATGCCCGATATGTACAATAATTAAAAACCATGTTAAAACCCCAAACCCATCAAACCAGGCTGGATTGCTCAAATAAGTAAGTTTTTAGATCCCGCCAGAAGGAGCGAAGGTCGGGGGCCATCTGGAGCTCAACCGGCAAGTTTAGCCATTGCGGCGTTCCCCGTGGTCATGTGATCAAAATTCAAACCAGTTTGGCCACTGGTTCATGTTTATGACGGTTTGCAGTGTCCTGGGGTCATGCGATCCCCTTGTGCGACCCTTCTGACACGCAAAGTCAACAGGGAACCTCACTGAGGGGCGGCCCTGGGGTTCAGTTGGGCTTGTTGCTAAGATACCTGGCGCCCAGCTGTGTGGCAACGGCCCTGCCCGAGCTTCTCGACGCCCTCTCAGGGTTGGCGGTTGAGTTTCCCAGACTTATAGTTCTGGGCGACTTTAACCTGCCTTCCCTGGGAGGATCGTCAGAGTTGGCTCGTGGGTTCATGGCCTCCATGACGGCCATGGACCTGACCCAAGTAATTCAGGGTCCAACTCATGGAGGGGGTCACACTCTCGACCTTGTCTTTTTATCTGGACAGTGGTTTCATGATCTGGGAGGGGGCTCGCCAACTATTGTCCCCCTGTCATGGTCCAATCATTATCTCCTGCGGTTGGTCTTCCGCTATGCCACCCCTCGCCGCTGGGCTGCGGAGCCGACCAGATGGTTCCGCCCCAGGCGCCTAATGGATCCGGAACAGTTCCAGACAGCGCTAGGGTCTATACCTATCTCCCTCACTCACAGCCTGGCCGATGCCTTGGTGGATGCCTGGGAAAGGGCGGCCACCGAGGCGCTTGACCATATTGTACCCTTGCAACCCCTGACCTGGCGCAGATCCCGGTGGGCTCCATGGTTTTCTGCGGAACTCCGGGACATGAAGCGTCGGAGACGGGGCCTAGAGAGCTGTTGGAGATCCAGCCAGTCTGAACCTGACCGATTGCGGTTAAGAACCTCTACGAGGTCTTATCTCGCGGTGATGGTGGCGGCGAAGTCTAACTACTTTGCTGCCCTCATCGTGTCCGCAGATAATTGCCCGGCTGCCCTGTTCAGGGTGACTCGCTCCCTCCTTAATCAGGAGGTGAGGGAGGAGCCCTTGCAGGGGCGGGCCAAGGAGTTTAGCCAGCATCTGGAGGATAAAATCGTTCAGATTCGGGCCGGTTTGGATTCTGACTGGGCAGAGACTGATGGGGGGGAGTCGAGCGGTCTTGGGAACGTTATCTGGAATGAATTCGATCCTGTGACCCCAGAAGAGGTGCACAGGATCATGAGGAGACTGAGTTCCACCACGTGTTTATTGGACCCGTGCCCCTCCTGGCTTGTGTATGCAGCTTGGGAGGGGACACGAGGCTGGTTCCAGGCAGTAATAACTGCTTCTTTGAGGGAGGGTACCTTCCCTACTGCCTTGAAGGAGGCGGTGGTGAGGCCCCTCCTCAAGAAGCCTGCCCTGGACCCGGCTATTTTGAACAACTATCGTCCGGTCTCCAACCTTTGCTTTCTTGCGAAGGTTGTTGAGAGTGTGGTGGCGCATCAGCTCCCTCTGTTCCTGGAGGAAACTGATTATCTGGACCCGTACCAATCGGGTTTCAGGCCTGGGCACAGCACGGAGATGGCATTGGTCGCGCTAGTGAATGATCTCTGGCGGGCTCAGGACAGGGGTTGTTCCTCTGTCCTAAGTCCTATTAGACCTCTCAGCGGCTTTTGATACCATCGACCATGGTATCCTACTGCAGCGTCTCAGGGGGTTGGGAGTGGGAGGCACTGTTTTGCAGTGGTTCTCCTCCTATTTCCTGGGCCGCTCGCAGTCAGTGTTGATGGGAGGGCAGAGGTCCGCCCCGAGGCCTCTCGTTTGTGGAGTTCCTCAGGGGTCGGTCCTCTCTCCCCTCTTGTTCAACATCTATATGAAGCCGCTGGGTGAGCTCATTCGTGGTTTCAGGGTGGGGTATCATCAGTACGCTGATGATACCCAGCTTTTTCTTTCCATCCTGAACCAACCCAGTGATGCCCTCGACGTGATGTCCCGTTGCCTGGAGGTGGTCCTGGTTTGGATGGGGAGAAACAGGCTTCGACTCAATCCTGCCAAGACTGAGTGGCTGTGCATACCGGCATCTCGGATCAACCAGTCTATTCCATCGCTAACTATGGGGGGGTGAGGTGTTACCCCCCCGTAGATAGGGCCTGCAACTTGGGCGTCCCCCTGGACTCACGGCTCAATTTGGAAGATCATATAGGAGCCGTGGGGGGCTTTTGCCCAGGTTCGCCTGGTGCGCCAGTTGCGGCCCTATCTGGGCCGAGATGCCCTACGCACAGTCACTCATGCGCTTGTGACCTCCCGGATAGACTACTGCAATGCTCTCTACATGGGGCTGCCCTTGAGGACCACGCGGAGGCTTCAACTGGTGCAGAATGCAGCCTTGAGAGTTGTGATGGGGGTCTCCCAATACTCCCATGTAACGCCTCTTCTCCGCGAGCTGCATTGGCTTCCAGTTGCCCTCCGTGTGAGGTTCAAGGTGCTGGTGATGACCTATAAAGCCCTAAATGGCATGGGTCCGGATTATCTTAGGGAGCACCTGCTCCCTAAGCACCAACTTCCCATCGTCCTGTGCGCTCCCACAGGGAGGGCCTCCTCAGGGTCCCATCGGTGGGGGAGTGCTGGCGGGCGATCCCCAGGGGGAGAGCGTTCTCGGTAGTCGCGCCTGCCCTATGGAATCAACTGCCTGTGGAACTCCGGATCGCCCCCGACCTTCGCTCATTTCGCCTGGACCTAAAAACCTGGCTATTTGAGTTAGCCGGCCTGGACTGAGGGGTTTTAAGGTTGTAAATTTTAAATTTTAAACTCTTTGGGGGCTATTAATTTAATTTTATTTTAATCTCTACATTGTACTGTTTTAATTTGCCCTGTAAACTGCCCTGAGTCCCTCGGGAAAAGGGCGGTATATAAATCAAAACAAATAAATAAATAAAACTTAACATCCGTGTTACTAACTTAACCGCAATGACTTCACTTAACGGCTGTGGCAAGAAAAGTCATATAACGGGGCAAAAGTGTTGCTCAGGCAGCGAAAATGTTGGAGTCAATTGTGGTAAGTTGAGGAGTCTGCCTATTGTGTCTGTATTTTTAACCTGTCGGCCTTGTCCTGTCCACCCTGTCCAGGTCTCCTTGAACATGGACGCAACTGGTCAGCCATTGCCCGCATGGTGGGGTCGAAGAGCGTCTCGCAGTGCAAAAACTTTTATTTCAACTACAAGAAAAGGCAGAACCTGGATGAGATTCTGCAGCAGCACAAATTGAAAATGGTAAGTGCCACACACATTGCCTTCACACTGACCCGGCCTTGTGATTTGAATTTGTTCTCGGGGGCTGTGGGTGTTTTACCTTCCGGCCTGGCTTGCGTGTGTGTGTGTGGCGGGGCAGGGGGTGGGGTAAGCGCTAAGATGGCGTGTGTATGCCTCTAACCTCCTTGGTGACTCGTCTTCGTGGCCAAATGTTTTGAGTCCGGAGAAAAACATTTGCCAAGTGGGCAGTTGTGGTTTATGGAAGATGTATACCAGGGGTCTTCAAACTTGGCCCTTTTATGACTTGTGGACTTCAGCTCCCAGAATTCCTCAGCCAGACAAGCTCCTGATCTACACATGCATACGGGTGGTCTTGGATTTAGCAGCTGTTTGAAGTTACGACAGCACTGGAAAAAAAGTAATTTGTGACCAGTCCCCTCACTTGACCAGACCTTGCACTTAGGACTGGTCCTTGCACTTACAACTGTCACAGCCTCCCATGGTCAAGTGATCACAATTCAGACACTTCACAACCATATATTTAGGACGGTCACAATGTCCCGGGGTCACCGTTTGTGGCCTTCCCAGCTGGCTTCTAACAGGTAAATGGGGAAAGACGGATTTGCTTAATGGTGGTGTGATTCAGTTAAGAACTGCTTAACCATGACAAAAGGAAAAGTGAGCTTGTGATGATGGATGTGGTTATTTGGAAGCACCCTCGGCCATATTGATACGGGTATTTCAAAGAAGGAGAAATGAGCACTAGAACAGTTCTTCTAGTGACTTCTGAAGTTACAATGGCACTGAAAAAAAAGTGACTTAGGTCCGTTTTTCACCCTTAACAACCATCACCACATCCCTGTTTTTCACGAGATCAAAATTCGGACACTTGGCAACTGGTTCGTATTTGTGGTGGTCGCAGTATCCTGATGTAATGATGAGAATGACTCAGCAGGGTTTGTGTCTCTTTAAGAGCCTTTGTAGCTCTGCTGATGTTCTCTCTCTTCTGTTTCCTGCTGCAGTTGTGGTTTGTTGGATCCTGCTGTGTTAGCACGTGTATGTATTTTGTTTCTGGTGTATGATATTGTAGATAATATAAGGTAAACCACCATTAAATACAAACCATTGTTTACTGTGTTTACTCCTGGGTTATCTCGTGCAATAAGACTTGTGCATACCCTGACACACAGTTGAGCACAAAAGTTATCTTGCTAAGCAAGACATTTGTTAAGTGAGTTTTGCTCCGTTATACGATCTTTCTTGCTGCAGTTGTGAATCACTGCACCTGTTAAGTTAGGGTCATGGTTGTTAAGTGAGTTTGGCTCCCCTATTGATCTTTGCTTGTGAGAAGATCGCAAAAGGGGATCGCGTGACCCCGGGACGCTGCAACTGTCATAAGTACATGCCATTTGCTGAGCATCACAGTTTTGATCATGTGATCATGGGGATGCTGGAGTGGTGGTGTGAAAAATGATTGTAAGTCACTTTTTTCCCCAGTAACTCTGAACGGTCACCAGACGAATGGTTGTTAAGTCGAGGACTATCTTGTGTTAATTATTTTATGCTAGCTATACGTAAGAATCTGAGCTACTAGCAATCAAGGTGAATTAGTACCAGATAAGAGTCAACCAATTTCAAGGAGGGCTGGACGTGAGGCTCCAAACTCATGGTGCCTTTGACCATGTCACGTGACCCAGAGGTCCCCAACCTTTTGGGTACCAGGGACCGATGCCATGGACAACGTTTTTCCTGTGGACCGGAGGGGGCGTGGTGTTGAATACTGCCTGCATCCCGAGGATGGAGCTTCGCTTGTTTGTGCGGCCCGCTTGCTGGCATGCTGTGGACCGGTGTCGGTCCACTAACCGGGCGTTGGGGACCCTTGATGTGACCGACTTGTTTTACGACCATGGTGATTTACTGCCGTAATGGGCGGGCTTGATTACAGTTGTACGTTGAGGACTACCTGGAGATGCGTTGACGATCTTCTCTCTGCCCTCTGCATCCTCTTGATTGACGTCCTTAGCCTGACTTGATCATTTTCTTTAGACCAGCCGTTTTTGGGTAGCTTCTCTGTTTGCTTTTTTCTTTTTTGGCAAAAGAACAATGAGCGTTCAGCTGGTTTGCGTTGCCATTCTTTCCTTATTTCTTAAAAAGAAAAAAAAAACCCACGCTATTGTTTGCTGGCAACAACAGATGTCATAAATCTGAATGGGGGCGGGGGGGGGGGGGAAACAAAAAGCTTGCGGTTAATCTAACGTCCCGTTTTTCCTAAACATTTGCTACTTTGCGTGCACACAGCAGGCGGGAAGGCTGGGCGAGGGATGCACGGAACGGAAGAATTAAATATCATTTTGATCTGAGGCTCTCGAAACTGATGTGAAAGGTTGCTTGGGAAGTTAAGAAGCTGAGCAGTGTGCTGGGACTGGAAGAAAAACAACACACTTTTTGGCTTCATTTTGGATTTACGGTGCTCAGATTGGTCTTGTCGAGCAAACCAGATTTAGTGGATCGTGGCTAAGTGCTACCAACCCATTCGCTACATTTCAACCGTCCTTTAGTTAGGTTTCCAGGTAGTCCTCGACTTAACAACCATTCATTTAGTGACTGAAGTTACAACGGGCACTGGGAAAAAAGGGACTTAACGAGCGTTTTTCACAGTTACGAACTTTGCAGCATCCCCAGGATCAAAAGTCAGGTCTGTGGCAACTGACTCCTATTTATGACGGTTGCAATGTCCCGGGGTCAGGTGATCCCCTTTTGTGACCTTCTGACAAACAAAGTCAACGGGGGAAGCCGGATTCCCTTCACAACTGTGTCACAAACGTAACAACTGCAGCGATTCGCTTTAAGACGACTGTGGCAAGAAAGCTCGTAAAACGGGGCAAAACTGCCTTAACGATTGTCTCACTTAGCGACGGAATTGAGCTGCATTGTGGTTTGCAAACCTTCCTTTGAGAGGCTGCCAGAGAAAAGAGGGAATCAAGCTATTCTCCAAAGCACCTGAAGGAGAACAAGAAACAATGGATGGAAACTAATAAAAAAAAGAGAAGCAACCTGGAATTAAGGAGAAACTTCTTTAAACGCTAGGACAGTTAACCAGTGGAACAGCTTGCCACCGGAAGTTGTGGGTGCTCCATCGCTGGAGGTTTTTAAGAGGAGACTAGAGAGTCATTTGTCTGAAATGGTATAGGTTCTCCTGCTTGAGCGGGGGGCTGGACTAGAAGACCTCTCAGGTCCCTTCCAGCTCTACTATGATTAACTGATCTAGGTCTAATCAAGGAGAGAAGCAACCTAGAACTAAGGAGGAACTTCCTAACAGTGAGAACAAGTAACCAGTGGAACAGCTTCCCTCCAGAAGTTATAGGTGCTTCATTTTAAGAAGAGACTGGACAGCCACTTGTCCGAAATGATATCGGGTCTCCTGCCTGAGCAGGGGGTTGGACTAGAAGACATCCAAGGTCCCTTCTAACTCTGTTATTCTATTCCATTCTAAGCACGGGCCCAGCCACGGTCTTCCAGATGTTGCAAACATTTCCCTGGCCGCCTCCCGAGGTCCATGTTGGCTTCTGGAGACGGGTGAAACGTACCCTACCCTGCCTTCTCCTTCGTCTTTGATGTGCCGTTCCTGTCCAGTTTATTTTTCTTTAATCCCTCTTTTGCCTTGACCCCCGTGCTCCGAATGGAAAGCTCTCGGGGAGAACATCTACCAGCGGGAAAAGCGGTATGCCATCCAAAGCTGGTTCCCCCGTTGTCCAGCCCAGGTTAATTTTCTTGCTCCGTCGGTTTGCATGAGTCACCCGGGACGCGTGAGGAAGAGGCGGCAGCGGCAGCGCCAGTACCACTTTGCCATAGTAACGGGAGCGTTGCTGCGTTTGTGTTCACATCATCAAGCAGCCCAGCGACGGGCGGGCTGTGTTTCTTCTGATAATGAGCACTTATCCAAATGGTGTCTCTGGCAGGAGTTCAAACTCAGCCAAGGCTCTCCTCTATACTGATGAAATCTGTTTGGGGTTGTTGTTTGGTTTTTTCCATTTTAGTCGAGTTTATTCCAAGATTAAAAGACAAGTCCAGAGCCACGTTAGAAAAGTGAAAAGAAGAAAAAGTTTAGAAAAGGTCACCTGGCCAGCTTTTATTTTGTGTGTGTGTGTGTGTGTGTGTGTGTGTGTGTGTGTGCCCAATACAAGAACACAACATTTCCTGGTTTTTAGCCTGGTGCTTTAATCACTAGACCAAACTTGACTCTCCCTGCAACTTTCCAGGATGAAATCAAAATGATAGTGAGCAGATGTGCCAAATGCTTGAACTCTAGGTCTTTGTAAAGCCGGCATAAATATTTTAAAGTATGTTTATGGGTGTTATTAATGCAGTGGACCAAAGTAGTAAGAGTGGGCGTGCGTTTATTTGTGGGTGTGTGTATATGTGTGCATGGTTGTGCAACTCTTTTCCTTCCTTCTGCCGTGCAGTGGAGATGCTGCAAAAGGTTGTGATATTGTGGAGGTCGACCCAACTTAGCAAAAATGCATCCAAAAATGGCCAATTCTTGCAACCTTATCTTCATTCTTTAGGCTTGTATTTTTTTTTTTTGCACTTGTATACAAAATTTTATGCAATCTGAAGTCCCGGGAAGCAATGCGTACTCATTTCAGCCCCTGCTACTTTTTTTTTTTTTTTTTCAAAATAGCCATTTCAACCTCCTGGAATTGTTTGTGTTTGTGTGTTTAGTCGTTGCTGATTGACGATAAGATGGTGTTCCACCAAGATTCATAATCCTCCTTTTCTGCTTGGCTTGCTCAGGAGAAAGAAAGGAACGCTCGGAGAAAGAAGAAAAAGGGTCCGGTGGTCCAAAATGAGGAAAGGGCTTTTCCCCCGGTGACTGAGGACGAGGAGATGGGCCAGGATGGGTCGGGCACCAGTGGCAACGAGGAGGAGATGGCCGAGGAGGTCGAGGCAGAAGGTGAGATGTTTCTCCAGGATGAAACTGCATCTTTTGGTCCGGTTTTGCTTAGGCCAGGGGTCTCCTAACTTGACAACTTTAATGTCTATGGACATTCTCGGTCATCCCAAGTCATGGTTCCCCCCAAGGCGCTTTTTTGAAAGGCAACTGGACTTTGTTTTTCCTTGAACAAATTTCGCTTCTCATCCAAGAAGCTTCTTCAGCTCTGACTAGATGGTGGGGGATTGTCCAGTCAGAGCTGAAGAAGCTTCTTGGATGAGAAGCGAAACGACTTCAGAAACCAAAGGGAAGTCCAGTTGCCTTTTGAAAAAGCACCTTTGTGGACTTCAACTCCCAGAATCCCTCAGCCCATCATGGCCGGCCTGGGGGATTCTGGGAGTTTATTTATTTATTTTATTGTATTTATATACCGCCCTTTCCTGAAGGACTCAGGGCGGTTTACAGGGTGATTAAAACAAAAAATACAAAAGTTAAAACAATTTTTAAAAAAATACATCAATCCCTGAACAAATAAAAACCCCAATTAAAATTAAAATTAAAATCCTCAGCCACCCATCTTAAAAGTCACCAAGATTGAGAAACGAAGATGGTTTTTCATGAGGCATCTGGACTTTCTTGTTTTTCTTGGAAGACGTTTCGATTCTCATCCAAGAAGCTTCTTCAGCTCTGTGGGAAGATGAGACGAGAAACATCTTCAAAGTAAAATAAGAAGGTCCCTCGTGAAAAAGCATCTCTGGGACAACCATGACCTGGGTGACTGAGAATCTCCATAGACACTGATGCAATCCTTAATATTTCTGTTTCCTCAACTAGTTTGCTCCTAAGGCAGGGGTCTTCAAACTTGGCCCTTTTATGACTTCAACTCCCAGAATTCCTGAGCCAACACGGTTGGCTCAGGAATTCTGGGAGTTGAAGTCCACAAGTCACCAAAGGGCCAAGTTTGAAGACCCCTGCCCTAAGGGCTGGCCTTCACGCTTGGATGTGTGCCCAAGTCATGTTCTCTCCACCAACTTTCTGGTGAATAGTTTGTGGTGACCTTGGTTAAAAAGCAGAGCATTTTAACCTTGCAAGAAGCTGATAAACACCATCCAATTTTCTGGAGAAGGAGCCAGAGATTAAAAAGTTCCTGATTATTTCTTAGTAGGACTTCTGTTTTTCATCTTTAGTAGCCACTGGTCTGTGTCAATGTGGGATAAAATCTTGGTTCTAGGCAAGATGATTGTTTTGGCTGATGGGCATCAGAGATGGGGTTACACCAGAGGTCTCCACCCTTTTGGCCACCAGAGACCAGTTCCGTGGAGACAGGTTTTCCCGCGGACCCGGAGAGTGTGTGGTTTTGTTACCTGCCTGCATATCACGGATGGGGCTTTGCTAGTTTGTGTGGACTGGTTGCTGGCATGCCGTGGCCCAGTACCCATCCACGGACCTGGGGTTGGGGACCTGTGGGTTACAGGAACAAAAGAGCCTTGGTGGAGCAGTGGGCTAATGCCTCCTTAAGTAACACCAGCTGCCTGCAATTAGTGCAGGTTCGAGTCCCACCAGGCTCAAGGTTGACTCAGCCTTCCATCCTTCCCAGGTAGGTAAAATGAGGACCCAGATTGTTGGGGGCAATAAGCTGACTTTGTAATAATGCCGCTTGGGGGGGGGAAAGCCCTAATAAGCAGGCATATACATAGAACGAAGGCTACTGCTAAGCTTGTAAGCTGCCCTGAGTCTTCGGAGAAGGGCGGGATATAAATGTAATAAAAAAAATAAAACAAAAAACGGAAATGGACAATTATCCCTGTTTTTCCTTGGGAACTGATCCAGCCAGTTGCAGAAGATGCTTGTTATTTACAGGTCGTCCTCGGCTTAAAACGGTTCACTTAATGACAGTTTGAAGCTACAACAGTACTGGGAAAAATGGACTACAACTATTTTTCGCACTTACGACCATTGCGGCATCTCTCTCTCCCCCCCCCCCCGATCGAAATTTGGACACTTGGCAACTGGCTCGTACTTATGACGGTTGCAGTGTCCAGGGGGTCACGGGATCCCCTTTTGTAACCTTCTGACAAGCAAAGTCAAGGGGGAAGGCCGATGCTTCGAACAACTTGACATAAGTAACACCAGCTGCCTGCAATTAGTGCAGGTTCGAGTCCCACCAGGCTCAAGGTTGACTCAGCCTTCCATCCTTCCGAGGTAGGTAAAATGAGGACCCAGATTGTTGGGGGCAATAAGCTGACTTTGTAATAATGCCGCTTGGGGTGTGTGTGAAAGCCCTAATAAGCAGGCATATACATAGAATGAAGGCTACTGCTAAGCTTGTAAGCCGCCCTGAGTCTTCGGAGAAGGGCGGGATATAAATGGAATTAAAATAAAATAAAATAAAACAACTGCAGGGATCAACCTCACAACAGCTGTGGGCGGGAAAGATCGTAAAAAAAAGAGCCAAAGTGACTTCACTCTCTCGCTTAGCTGCAGAAATGTTGGGGTTCAGTTGTCATAAATTGAGGACTGCCTGTATTGCAATCTCCCCATTTAACTTTGGGGGGGGGGAAAGTGAAGGAATAATTTAACAGCTCTCCCCCGTTTTACACACACACACACACACACACACACACACTCACACGCTCCCACCTCTGAAGGGAAGGACCCGTGTTGACCTAGAAACCATTGGAAATCTTTTCCAGGCAGTGCTTAAAAGAGAACGCGTTGCAAAGCAGTTTTCAGGTAAATAGTCTGTGTCACAGACGCAGGCATGAATCAGAGGCGTTGGGAGGGGGGGGAGAGGGGGATGCAACAGCTGGTTCGGAGGACACTCTGTACACACACGTGTGATGCGCTTTGCAAGTTCAAAGCGAGAGTTGCTTTTGGGTGGGGATCCTTGGGGGGACCAGGCACTGGGGCCTCTTAAGCTGGAGGGGCGTGAATTGAAGGGGGTTCTTAGTGGCCAGCGTGTCACGAGAGCAGCAGAGTCGCTCGGCCTCCTGCTTCGTCTTTTGGGATCTAAAAGTGTGTCGGTCTTTCTTGCAAGGACCCACACTTTGCAAACAGGCATGGCTTGCGTTGTTGAGCTGCCTTTTTCCTTGGGCATCGCTCAAGTTTCTTGCAAGGGATGCCAAACAGCGAAGGCTTTTCCCAGGGACCTGCTCGCTCCCAGAGTCTCCGCAGATTGCAAAAGGGCAAAAATAATGAGGATGATAATGATAATACTAATAAAATTGGAGCAAAGCCAAGATTCTGTTTGCTTTCCCAACAGAAATGAGGAGAGTGGCATGTTTTTTCCCTTTACTCGTTCTCTAGCAGAACGTTAGCCAAAGCTCTCCACGATCCCTTCTTAAGTTTGTTTTGCAGAAGGGAAGAGGGGAAGCTCCCTTTCGGAGACTTGGCAAGGAAAAAGACATCAGTGATGCTTGGAATTTGGTTGGAAATGGACAGAGAGAGAGAGAGAGAGAGAGAGATTCCAGACTGGGTGGACACCCTTCCCTGTTGAATTGATCCAAGCAGTGTTTCTCAAATTTGGCTGCTATAAGATAGGTGGAATTCCTCAGCCAACATGGATGACTTCACCTCCCAGAATTCCCTAGCCAGCATGGGTGGCTTCAACTCCCTTCAACATGGGTGGACTTCACCTCAGCTATAATTAATAATAATAATAATAATAATAATAATAATAATAATAATAATAATAATAATAATAATAATAATAATAATAATAATAATAATAATAATAATGTAAAGGTAAAGGTTCCCCCGCACATGCGTGCTAGTCGTTTCCGACTCTAGGGGCCGGTGCTCATCTCCGTTTCAAAGCCGAAGAAGCCAGCGCTTGACCGAGGACGTCTCCGTGGTCATGTGGCCGGCATGACTAGACGCCAAAAGGTGCACGGAACGCTGTTACCTTCCCACCATAGTGGTTCTTATTTTTCTACTTGCATTTTTACGTGCTTTCGAACTGCTAGGTTGGCAGAAGCTGGGACGAGTAACAGGCGCTCACTCTGCTACGCGGCACTCGGGATTCGACCCGCCAAACTGCCGACCTTCCGATCGACAAGTTCAGCGTCCTAACCCACTGAGCCACTGCGTCCCTTCTAATAATAATAATAATAATAATAATAATAATAATAATAATAATAATAATAATAATAATAATGAGAAGGAGAAGGAGAAGGAGAAGTAGTTGGAAGGGACCTTGGAGGTCATCTAGTCCAACCCCCTGCTCAGGCAGGAAACCCTATACCATTTCAGACAAATTGTTGCCCAATCTCTTCTTAAAAACTTCCAGTGTTGGAGCATTCACCGCTTCTGGAGGCAGGTTGTTCCACTGGTTAGTTGTTCTCACTGTCAGGAAGTTTCTCCTTAGTTCCAGGTTGCTTCTCTGCTTGGTTAGTTTCCATCCGTTGCTTCTTGTCCTGCTTTCGGGTGCTTTGGAGAAGAGCTTTGGAGAATAGAATCATGAATGACTTCACCTGCTAGAATTTCCCGGCCAGCATGGGTGGACTTCAGTTCCCTTCAACCTGGGTGGACTTCATCTCCCAGATATTCCCCAGTCATCCCTTCCAGTCCCTTCAACCTTGGTGGACTTCAATTCCCTCAGTATAGGTGGACTTCAGCTCCCAGAATTTCCCAATCAGAGTGAGTGAACTTCAGTTCTCTTCAACACGAATGAATTTCAAGTCCCAGAAGTGGCTGAGGAATTCTGGGACTTGAAGTTCACGTATCTTCCAGTAGCCCTGTTTGACAAACATTGGTCCAGTGTAAGCCTCCCAGTCCTTCTGTCTTTTCCAAAATCCAATTTTCAGGATAATTCTTCCCTAACCTTTTCAGATCTCTCTCTCTCTCTCTCTCTCTCTCTCTCTCTCTCTCTCTCTCTCTCTCTCCTCTCTCTCTCTCTCTCTCTCTCTCTCTCTCCTCTCTCTCTCTCCTCTCATCTCTCTCTCTCTCTCTCCTCCTCTCTCTCCCTCCCTCCCTCCCTCCCCCTCCCTCCCTCCCCTCCCTCCCTCTCTCCCCCCCCTCCACTGGTTTATTCTCAAATTACCTTCCAAGACACTTTCCCATGCCTTGTTCTTTTGGGGCATCCTTCAGCACCTGAACATTTCCCAATACATTTCAGGAAACAATGACTTCATTTCCTCCCCCTCCCCCCCTTACTAACACTCCTAAGGCCAGGCTCTGGCTTCCTCCGTTGTGCCTCCGGTTGTGTCGACGGTGGTGGCAAACCTCCATTTGAAGCCTGCACACACATTCTCTGTGTCCTTGTGGTGCCTTCCTTGGATGCGATCCCAGAGCTGGGGTGGAGCATGGAACTCCGTTCCCTGAGTCATGCCAGCATTTGAAAATCTTTTGGATGGACATTCTAAACTTTCCTTCTGCAGTGCCAGGAATTCCAGGTTGCACCAACTCCAAGCCGAGACACATTCTGCGCGCCGAACGATCAAGGCGGTTTTAATTAAATTTGGGGAAGGCTCTTACCTGGAGGAATGTTGCTTTCACTCATGTGCGGAGGCTTGTGCAATGAATCTGAGAAGTTCTCATGATGCAACCAGGCGCTTTTGTGTGTGTGTGTGTGTGTGTGTGTGTGTGTGTGTGATGTTAAAGCTGAGGCGGCTGTGTCGTTCTGCACCTGTGTATCGAATTTGATGTGCTGATTGCAAAGAATTTGCACAGGTTTGCCACTTGAGCCAGCAGGAATTCCTCATCAAGAATCTTCTCCCCTCCCCAAAAATCTAGGATGAAGTCCCCTTCAAATCATGTTTGCCTTCAGGAGACAATGGTGCTGTCACCTGTCTGAAGTGTTGCAAGCGAGCCCAGTTGTTGATCACCCTCCCCAAAAAGGGAACTCAATCAGAATAAAGCTGGAAGGGACCTTGGAGGTCTTCTAGTCCGGCCCCCTGCTCAAGCAGGACCCCCACCCTACACCATTTCAGACAGGTGGCTGTCCACTCTTCTCTTAAAAACCTCCAGTGATGAATCCCAAAGTGCTTTTTCAGGAGGCAACTGGGCTTTCTAGTTTTTTCTTTGAAGACGTTTTGCTTCTCATCCAAGAAGCCTTCTTCAGCTCTGACTGGATGGTGGGGAGGACCATCATAGTCAGAGCTGAAGAAGCTTCTTGGATGAGAAGCAAAACGTCTTCAAAGAAAAAACAAGAAGCCCAGTTGCCTCATGAAAAACCATCTTTGAGAGAACCATGACCTGGATGACTGAGAATCTCCATAGACCTCCAGTGATGGAGTGCCCACTATTTCTGGTGGCAAGCTGTTCCACTGGTTAATTGTCCTCAGTGTCAGGAAGTTTCTCCTTAATTCCAGGTTGCTTCTCTCTTTGGTCAGTTTCCATCCGTTGCTTCTTGTCTTGCCTCATATTCTAGTATCCTAGTAGCAAATCTTGACTCTTGTTCATGTTGAGTGTGGTGCACAAGATTTTACTACCACCCTGAGCTCAAAGTGGAGACAAGTAGAGCTGTTCCTTAACAACTGTTCCATCTTACAAGTCCCAAATATGATGTTTTTCCCCCCAAAAAAGCAACTGGACTTTCTTGGTGTTTTCTTTGAAAAGTTCGCTTCTCATCCAAGAAGCTTCTTCAGTTGAATTCAGAAGAAGCCTCTTGGAAGAGAAGTGAAACATTTCCCCCCCAAAAAAAATACCAAGACAGCTGCTTTTTTGGGCCGGGGGGGGGGAGGAGGAGGAAATAAACATATTTGGGGACAACCATCTCCATAACATTCATTGCAAGTCACTCTTTTCAGCGCACTTCAGTGAGTCACTAAATGAATGATTGTAAGTCAAAGGCTATTTGTAACATCAAAGAGCCAGACAATCAAGAAGAGGAACTTGGAAATTAAGAACGAATTTTGCTCTGCGTTCCATAAAGGACTTCAGTAAACCTCTTCCCGTGCCTTTAAATTGAATTTCGCCTGTTCTGAAGCATCTGGGTAGATGGTCTCCAGATCAAGGTCACTTCAATGCGGGGAGGAAAAACAACATTAACTCTGTCTGTCCTTACCAATTAAAAAAAGAGAAAGAAATAAGGGCCTCCGATCCGCAAGTCCTGCAGCCTTCCAATTAGGTTTTTATGTTGTTGGGTTGTGTTTTTTTTTATAGCTGCAATCTCAGTGAAGCGAAATGCAGGTCAAGGTTGGTAGGAGATTAATAGTAGCAACCTTAAAATCCACTCCAGGAAGTCGGGAGATCAAGTTAATCATGAAAGATCAGAAGACACACACACGCGCACACACACACACACACACACACACACCCCTCCCTGAACCCCCACCTTTCTCCAAACGGGCACGTCTTTTCATTATCCTGCAAAGATGCGCCTCTGTGTGTGAATTCCCCACCCTTTGAGGTCTGTGAAAAGGAACCTGGCTAAGACCACACCATTGTGGCTTCACACGGGAGGATGGGTTTTGATGTCCACCTTTAGTGTCGCTTTTAGTGATTTCTTGTGTGTGTGTGTTTGTGTGTGTGTGTGTGTGTGTTTAATGGTTCTGCAAGGCTTTAAGGAAAAGCTGTTCTCAGATCAAGAAGAATAACCAAAGTTAAGACAAACAACCCCCCCCTCCCCCGCAAATGATGGTAACCTTACAAAAAAACTGGAAAATATAGTTGCAGCTAAAAGCTCCCCTCCTAAGTCCTCGACTTACAACCGTTCATTTGGCGACGGTTACAGCGGCACTGGAAAAAGTGAGTTGTGACCCTTTTTCACACTTAACAACCGTTGTGGTCCCATGATCAAAATCCAGATGTTCGGCAACTGACTCATATTTATGACGGTTGCAGTGCCGCAGGGTCCCGTGATCCCCTTGTGTGACCTTTGGACAAGCAAAGTCAGCGGGGGAATCCAGATTCACTTCAACAACCACAGTATGATTTTTAAAACTGCAGCGATCCACTTAATAACTGTGACAAGAAAGGTCATAAAACGGGGCCAAAAATCACTTAAGACAGGTCTCAGCTGGCAACAGGAAGGTTGCTTAATGGTGGTGGTAAGTTGAGGACTACTGTAGGGTCAAAATAAAACGGGGCTCAAAAAGGAAAGGCTGGCAAAGACAAGCCCCTAATGGTAGTTTAAAGCAAATCTAAACCACGTTTTGTTTCTGGCTTTTTTCCAAGTGACTCTTCGGCACCAAATTGCTTGCAAAAATACATCAGAAGCTTCTCTTCAAAATCCACAGTTGTAGCCTGCAACTCTTCAGAGTTAAATAATGCATTGCAACTCGCCCGCTCGCGGCCATAAAATATATATTTTTTTTAGGGCTCCTTGGGGACCCCCGAGTGTTTGTGCGTTGCAAATGGAACCTGGCCATCAAAATGAACAGTGTGTCTTTTTGTTTTAATTCCAGTTGCTGTGAATAACAGCTCTGACACAGACAGCCTGCCTTCTCCGAGACTCGAGACCAAAAAGGCCCCGGAAAGCGAGACCAAAGTGAATCCTGAGGCCGAAGAAGAAACGATGGTCAATGTCGAAAAACCCACCGTGTCCCCGGAAGCCAACGCCGTAGACTCCATTGGTCACAGCCCGGAAGGGACCGAGCCTGGTCCAGCTGGGAGCGAAAAGCCGCAGGAGGAACCGAAAGTCGACACGATCAAAACGGACGGTGGAGAAGAAAACTCGAAAGACCCCGAATCGGACGTTGGCTGAGATAAAAATGGAGGAAGGAGCCGATGTCCCAGAAGAGAACAAGGCCGATGAGCAGAGAAGCGAGACCAGCAATGGGGTGGGGGCCGAGACAGAGGACACCCCCAAGTCGGAGAAGAAGGAGTGCCCGAAAGTCAGCAAAAGCGGAAGCGCCGCCTCCGACAGCGACTCTAGCGCTACGTGTAGCGCGGACGAGATGGAAGAACAGGACCCCACGGACAAAACCAAGTAAGTGGAAAGACGGCAGGCGGAAGGAAGGGTCTCCAACCTTGGCAGCTTTGAGACTTGTGGACTTCAACTCCCAGAATTCCTCAGCCAGCAAAGCTGGCTGAGGAATTCTGGGAGTTGAAGTCCACAAGTCTCAAAGTTGCCAAGGTTGAGGAACCCTGGTGTAGTTAACAGGCAGTCCTTGTTTTACAGCCAACGATTGAGCCCAATGTTTCTGTTGGCTAAGCGGGACCGTTGCAAAATGACTTTTGCACCATTTTACAACCTTCCTTGCCGCCACGGTGAAGCCAATCCCTGCAGTTGCGAAGTTAGTCACAGGGGTTGGAGAGCGGACCTGGCTTTGCCGTTGACTTTGCTGGCTGCAAAACAGGGGAAATCGCGTGACCCTGGGGACACCCCGACCGTCATCAATATGAACCGGTTGCCAAGCGTCTGCATTTTGAGCACTGCGATTTTTTTTTTTTGAACGCTGCAACGGTCCTAAGTGTGAGAAACAGCCCTACGTGGCTTTTTTTTTTCCCCCAGCGCCGTTGCAACTTTGGAAGATCGTTAAATGAAAGATCAGTTCAGTGAAACGTCGTAAGTCAACTGTCTGTACTTCCCACGAAAAGCTAACAGGGCTTGGCACCCCTGAACATTTCAGCTGAGGACCCCCCCCCCCCCCCCCCGTGCAAGTTTGCTAGCTTCATTTTTCCTGCAAGGGATGAGGTGGGTCTTCTCTGTGGACGAGCGATCCGATTTTCAGCAGCAGGACTTGTTTGGGCAGGTCCCTGGGGAGATCCCTGGCGAGCAGCCATCTTCCAGGGAGATCATTTGGACTCCCGGGAAGATCTACGAGCGAGCAGCTTTTTCAACCAAGATCGATCTGCGCGGGGCAATGTTGTGGGCGGCAGTCTGGAAGCGTGCATGATGGGATGGCCCTGCGCCCTTCCTTCCCAAAGCTGGTTTTTTGCAGGAAGAACTCAAATTATGTGTGCATCCAGTTTCACTTCTGGTGCTTGGTCAGAGTGATTCAGGTTTCTGAATAAATTGGGCGGGGAGCCTAGAAAGGAGAGACGGGACAGGAGAAATCGTTAAAAAGTCTCGTGAAGAGTTTCCGTCATTTCCTACCATCCCAAGAGCATTGCTTGCAGATTCCATGAGTCAGAAAGGCAGGCAAGTTTGTGGTCAGAAACTATATCTAACACACAAACACACACACACACACCCTTCCTCTGAATCAGGTTATAGATTTCTTGGGAGCCATGTGTAAGCTGGCTGAGCAAACCCCCATGGCTTCAAAAAGGTTGATTTATCACCCTGATCATCTCGGGGAGAAATTTGCACGTGGCTAATGATTGGTGACTCCTCCTGACGGTAATTGAAAGGGCAGCTTTAGATCCTGTTTGGGATCGATGCCCACCGGGCGGGGTTAAAGGAGGTCAGGCGCCACTAGACAGACACTTCCCGGGCCAGTTGGCAGTTCTGGGACGACTGGTCTGCCTGCCTCCCGTGACTGAAGGCTGATTTAGTGCAGAGCTTCGGTCCATTTCCTTAAACGCCTCTTGAAAATCCATATTCTCGGGCAGACATTTATCAAGGGATGACTGACCCCGGGGCTGGAGAAAACAAGAGCATTGGGAGCATAAATTATTGCATTTGCTGAAAGCAAGCCAGATATTCCTCTCCTCCCCCCAACACACACACACACACACACACACACAACCATGTTGAGACTCTGGAAAGAGTGCAGGAAAGAGCGACAAAGATGATTAGGGGGGTTGGAGGCTAAAATAGACGTTTGCAGGAATTGTGTATGTCTAATCTAGCGAAGAGGGACGCGGTGGCTGAGTGGGTTAGGACGCTGAGCTTGTCGATCAGAAGGTCGGCAGTTTGGCGGGTCGAATCCCGAGTGCCGCGTAGCAGAGTGAGCGCCTGTTACTCGTCCCAGCTTCTGCCAACCTAGCAGTTCGAAAGCACGTAAAAATGCAAGTAGAAAAAAGCAACCACTCCGGTGGGAAGGTCACAGCGTTCCGTGCACCTTTGGCGTCCACTCATGCCAGCCACATGACCACGGAGATGTCCTCGGACAAGCGGTGGCTCTTCGGCTTTCAAACGGAGATGAGCACCGGCCCCTAGAGTCGGAAACGATTAGCACGCATGTGCGGGGGAACCTTTACCTTACCTAATCTAGCGAAAAGATGGACTAGGGGTGACATGACAGCAGTCTTCCAATCTCTTGAGTTGTTGCCATGAGGAAGAGGGGATCAAGCTATTCTCCAAAGCAGATGAAGGAAGAAGGAGAAGGAGCAACGGATGGAAAGTAATCAAGGAGAGAAGCAACCTGGACCTCAGCAGGGATTTCCTGACAGTGAAAATAATTAATCGGTGGAACGGCTTGCCTTCAGAAGTTGTCGGTGCTCCAACACTGGAGGTTTTCAAGAAGAGATTGGACAGTCAATTTGTCTGAAATGGTCTAGGGCAGGGGTAGGCAACCTCGGCTCTTTTATGACTCATGGACTTCAACTCCCAGAATTCC
Organism: Vipera ursinii; assembly: GCF_947247035.1. Taxonomy (NCBI): domain Eukaryota; kingdom Metazoa; phylum Chordata; class Lepidosauria; order Squamata; family Viperidae; genus Vipera; species Vipera ursinii. The sequence goes on from NC_139527.1 coordinate 9,458,946, forward strand.
TCAGTCAGCATAGCTGACTGAGGAATTTTGGGAGTTGAAGTCCATGAGTCATAAAAGAGCCGAGGTTGCCTACCCCTGGTCTAGGGTCTCCTGCTTGCGCAGGGGGTTGGGCTAGATGACCTCCAAGGTCCCTTCCAGCTCCGCTGCTCTCCTGATGAAATCCAAAGACACAGCCCTATGGTTCAACATCTGAGGAGATTAACTGCCAGCTAAGCATCTGCTCAGTTTCTGACTCAAAACACGACTGCTTGAATTTAAGCATGACGGGGAAGCAGCAATTTTAAGGGAAGTGCTGGGGAGTTTTTCCAAAATGAATGAAAAGAAAATGCGAGAAGTGATTCAGAAGAGAGGCACCAAAGGCATTTCTATTTTACCTGGAATTTCGCAAGCGTCTTGCAACCCACACAGACAGGCAAGAATATAAACTGACAGCAAACGGCACCCTTTGACTAGCCCTGGTGATGTTACCTAGCTGGGTAATGAAACGTCTGCAAGAAAACAAGCTCAGAGAGCATCAAGGGCTCCGTAGTCCCTCCCTCCCTCCCTCCCTCCCTCCCTCCCTCCCTCCCTTCCTTCCTTCCTTCCTTCCTTCCTTCCTTCCTTCCTTCCTTCCTTCCTTCTTCCCTCCCATCCCTTTCTCTCCCCTCCTTCCCTCCCATCTCTTTCCCCTTCCTTCCTTCCTTCCTTCCTTCCTCCCTCCCTCCCTCCCTCCCTCCCTCCCTCCCTCCCTCCCTTCCTTCCTTCCTTCCTTCCTTCCTTCCTTCCTTCCTTCTTCCCTCCCATCCCTTTCTCTCCCCTCCTTCCCTCCCATCTCTTTCCCCTTCCTTCCTTCCTTCCTTCCTTCCTTCCTTCCTTCCTCCCTCCCTCCCTCCTTCCCCCTTCCTTCCTTCCTTCCTTCCTTCCTTCCTTCCTTCCTTCCTTCCTTCCTTCCTTCCTTCCTCCCTCCCTCCCTCCCTCCCTCCCTCCCTCCCGCCCTCCCTTTCACTCCCTTCTAACCCTGATGATGTTACCTAGCTGGGTAATGAAACGTCTGCAAGAAAAGCCCCAAGAGCAGCCAGGACCCCTCAGTGTCCACCTTGACATCCCGCAGTAAGAGGCAGATTTACCCCACCCTGCCTAGACAATCGAGGTCATATGGTGAATGGTGTGCTGGTTTTAGATTCATTTTATTTAACAGAGCTATAGATAGGCACGCCTCGGCTTACAAAAGTTCACTTCGTGACCTTTCGGAGTTACAACAGCACTAAAAAAAAGTGACTTGGGACCGTTGTGCACACTTTACGACTCTTGCAGCATCCCCGTGGGTCACGCGATCAGAATTCAGACGCGTGGCAACTGACTCATATTTATGACAATTTGCAGGTTCCGGGGTCACATGATTTCCCTTTTACGACCAGTGAGGAAGGCAGATTCACTTAACAACCATGTTGCCAGCTTAAGAACTGCATTGATTCACTTTAACAACTGCGGCAAGAAAGGTCGCCAAACTTGCTTCGCAAATGTCTCGCTTAGCGACCAAATTTTGGACTCCATTTTGGCTGTAAGTTGAGGACCGCCTGTAAACAACGACATGAACAACAGATCCCATATGTCCAGGCCAGCTTCCATTGACATCCTGGCCCCGATGCTTCCGTGCGTGTGTGTGTGTGTGTGTGCCACGGCATCACAACCTTCCAGGCAAGGTTTTGACAGCGTTGAGCTGTTTTGTCGGTTCCTCTTGGCTACTCGCAAGCCGAATGGAAGTAAAAGGTCTCTGAAGATAATTATCGTTGCAAAATATATATATATTTTATAAAGGCTGCTGCTGTTGCTGGCAGCCAGAGGAATGAAAAGTTCAACCATGGTCACGCTAAATATAAATGAATACAGAGGCCTGTACAGTCATGCATTAACTGTTGTCAGTTTATGGCTGGGGAGCAGCCAGAGATGTTCAGAGGGTAAAAAAAAAATAAGTGGGAGAACGTCAAGCAGAAATCTAATCCCGTTTTCCTGGTGGGTTAAAGCCTTGGGAGATCACTGGATGGTTGAATTTGTCCCTCTTTCAGCTGGTTACAGGACCAGGACTTTCCAACGTGGCTCACGGATCATCTTCTCTTATAAATCTTCAAAGCTTTAAGAGTGGGTGCTTTTATCTTCTGACTCCCACATCAAGGAGATAAGTCAGCCCGAGGTCATCAGCCAGGTCCCATCCATTTTTCTTCTGGTGGGAACCCTCCCAAAGACCCCCAAGGGGTCTCCAGTGGTCCAGAAGATGGTTGGGATCCTCGTCTTTTAGCCCAAAGTCAAACCAGGTAGAGCCTACAAGATAGTTGTCTAAGGATTTGTGAAGAGATCCTCTCACGTTTGACTTTCAGCAAGGTCAGAATCACAGGCGGTCCTCGAGATCAGAATTGGGACCAGGATTTCCATTGCTAAGTAAGGGGGGGTTGTTAAGTGGGTCACGCAGGATTTTCACAGCCTTTTTCCCCCACGGTTGTGCAGTGAATCTCTGCAGTGGTCCAAGAGAATCAAGTCTGGATTTCTGGGCCAAAGCAGCGCTTGGAAAGTGCCCCTGACGCAGGGTGGTTGTGTCTCCCTGCAGGTTGCCGGCTGCCCGCTTGAGTCTCCTTGGATCCCCCAACGATGCCCGCCTCACCTCCTCACCTCAGAAGCCTCTGGACCTCAAGCAGCTGAAGCAGAGGGCAGCTGCCATCCCCCCCATTGTGAGTCTCCCTCCCTCGCTCCTTTTCCCCTTCCCTCATCCTCATCCCTCCCTCCCTCCCTCTCTCTTTCCTTTCCTCTCTTTACTTCCTTCTCTCTTTTTTCTTCCATTTCTCCCTTCCTTCCTTCCTTCCTTCCTTCCTTCCTTCCTCCCTCCCTCCCTCCCTCCCTTCCTTCCTTCCTCCTCTCATTCCTCTCTCCCTCTCTCTTTCCTTTCTTCTTTCCTTCCTTCTCTCTTTTCTTCCATTTCTCCCTTCCTTCCTTCCTCCTTTTCCCCTTCCTTCCCTCATCCTCTCATTCCTCCCTCCCTCCCTCCCTCCCTCCCTTTCCTCCCTCCCTCCCTTCCTTCCTTCTTTCCTTCCTTCCTTCCTTCCTCCTCTCATTCCTCTCTCCCACTCTCTTTCCTTTCTTCTCTTTCCTTCCTTCTCTCTTTTTTCCTTCCTTCCTTCCTTCCTTCCTTCCTTCCTTCCTTCCTCCCTCCCTCCCTCCCTCCCTCCCTTCCTTCCTTCCTCCTCTCATCCCTCCCTCCCTCTCTCTTTCCTTTCTTCTTTCCTTCTCTCTTTTTTCTTCCATTTCTCCCTTCCTTCTTTTCCCCTTCCTTCCCTCATCCTCTCATTCCTCCCTCCCTCCCTCCCTCCCTTTCCCTCCCTCCCTCCCTTCCTTCCTTCCTCCCTTCCTTCCTCCCTTCCTCCCTTCCTTCCTTCCTTCCTTCCTTCCTTCCTTCCTTCCTTCCTTCCTCCTCTCATTCCTCTCTCCCACTCTCTTTCCTTTCTTCTCTTCCTTCTCTCTTTTTTCCTTCCTTCCTTCCTTCCTTCCTTCCTTCCTTCCTTCCTTCCTTCCTTCCTTCCTTCCTTCCTTCCTTCCTTCCCTCCCTCCTTCCTTCCCCCTGGGTTTTGAAGACATTAGCAGAACTGACGGACTCAAGCTAACACAAACACAACCTGGGAGGCTAGGGGTGCCCATTGCAAAGGACTTACACCCAGGTTCTCCTTTCCCCACAGATGTCCGAAGGCGCGCTGGAGGGAACGTTGCAGAGTGGGGCTCCGAAACCCTCGGTGCCTCCTCATACCTTGGGCCTCTACCAGCAGCAGATCGCCCTTGCCCTGGAGGGGGCCCAGGAGGAGGCCGCTGCGCCGGGCAAGCCTCCCCCATCGGAGAAGGAGCCCCAGCTGTGCAGCAGCACCGGCAACAGCCCTCGGGAAGCTCCGCATCAGAGCCCGGCTGAGGCAGAGAAAGATGGTGAGCGCGCTTTGGGGTTTGGGAGGATGCCGCGGAGGGAGGGAGGGAGAGAGGGAGGAAGGAAGGAAAATTAGTGGAGGGAGAGAGGAAACAGGTTAGAACAAAGAAGGAAGAGTGAAAAAGGAAGGGAGGGAGGGAGGGAGGGAAGGAAGGAAGGAAGTCACTCTCCTAGCTTAAAAAGGTAAAGGTTCCCCCGCACATGCGTGCTAGTCGTTTCCAACTCTAGGGGCTGGTGCTCATCTCCCTTTCAAAGCCGAAGAGCCAGCGCTTGTCCGAGGACGTCCCCGTGGTCATGTGGCCGGCATGACTAGACGCCAAAGGCGCACGGAACGCTGTTACCTTCCCACCGGAGTGGTCCCTATTTTTCTACTTGCCTTTTTACGTGCTTTCGAACTGCTAGGTTGGCAGAAGCTGGGACGAGTAACAGGCGCTCACTCTGCTACGCGGCACTCGGGATTCGACCCGCCAAAGTGCCAACCATCTGATCGACAAGCTCAGCGTTCTAACCCACTGAGCCACCACGTCCTAGCTTATCAGGCAGTAAAAAGAGGATGAGATTTGTACTTTCAGACTTGGAAGATGGTTTGGCAACTGTTTGCAGGTGGATCGTTTCCTCCTCCTCCTCCTCCTCCTCCTCCTCCTCCTCCTCCTCCTCCTCCTCCTCCACATGCAACAAGGAGTGGGCAGATCTGGGACGGTTGGCCTTGCTTCTCTTTCGGGCATGTAGCTTCGGCAACTTCCTATCGATTCGGCCACCCCGTTTCCCCTTGGCCTTCGGAGCAGGGCTGCCTGGCCAAGAAAATCCATTTGGATGACAAATCGCATAAACCGACATCTCCCTTGCTCCAGTTCCAGGGCTTTGATAAATGGCCGTGGTAGCCTCCTTTTCTGGGGATAACTGCGAGCATATCCAGAAGGGCTGTGAGTTATGGCTCTTTGTTAATGTGCGTGGGAAGGAGAGAGGAGGGGAGAGGAGAAGCAGAACGAAGTCAACCGTAGTTGAAGCTTCAGAGCAGGGTCTTCCCCTGGTTGGGGCTGGAAGGACTTCCTTCATCCTAGAGGCCCCCATTTCCATAGCCCTGCCTGGCTCTGGCCTTAAACCATCTCTGCGGCAGACATGGAGGCTGTCTTGTGTCTACAGCAGGGCAGGGAAGGAATTAACGAGAGGGGGAAAAAACAAGTCCCCGTTAGAGATTTTCTCCTGCAGATGTCTGCCTCTAAGCTGTGTAGTTTATCAAGCTGTCTTCTCCTGCTGTCCTTGGGAAGCAGCGGCAGAAACAACCAAGTTCAGGCTGTAAATCGTGAAAGCTAACGGTGGGTGTCATTTAGGGCCCTCTCTCCCAGAACAGAAGGAGGTGCTCGGCCAGGTGCAGATGTTTGGGGCTTCTTCTGTCCCCGGCCGTCACTTTCTTTCTCGTGGGGTTTTAAAACATCGGGATGTTTTGGATCTCCCCTTTGCTGTGGTGGTAAGAAGGTGTGGACTGGCAGCGAGGGGACGGTGAGATTCCAGACCTGCCCTTGGGCACGAAGCCAGCTGGGTGAAAAGCCATTTCCTCTCTCTCAGCCCTCGGAAAGTAGTAATGGGAAGCTAGTTCTGGAAAGGTTGCCAAGAAGACTGCATGGATACGTCCATGTGATTCCCAGGAGTCAAGACTCCCTCCAAGATAGGCGGATAGATCTGTCTGTCTGTCTGTCTGTCTGTCTGTCTATGTATCTATCTATCTAATCTATCTCTGTCTGTCTGTCTATCTATCTATCTATCTATCTATCTATCTATCTATCTATCTATATCTATGTATCTCTATTTCTCTATCTCTATCTATTATCATTATCTGTTCATCCGTCTATTCATTTACCTATCTATCCATCCATCTACATCTGTCTGTCTGTCTGTCTGTCTGTCTATCTATCTATCTATCTATCTATCTATCTATCTATCTATCTATCTATCTCTATCTATCATCATCATTATCTGTTCATCCATCTATCCATTTACCTATCTATCCATCCATCTACGTCCGTCTATCTATCTATCTATCTATCTATCTATCTATCTATCTATCTATCTATCTATATCTATGTATCTCTATTTCTCTATCTCTATCTATTATCATTATCTGTTCATCCGTCTATTCATTTACCTATTTATCCATCCATCTACATCTGTCTGTCTGTCTGTCTGTCTATCTATCTATCTATCTATCTATCTATCTATCTATCTATCTATCTATCATCATCATTATCTGTTCATCCATCTATCCATTTACCTATCTATCCATCCATCTACGTCTATCTATCTATCTATCTATCTATCTATCTATCTATCCCTCCATTCTTCTTTTCCATCCCATCCCACCCATCCATCCTTCAATCCCATCCTATCTCCATCCATCCATCCATTGAAAAATACAAGCTTCCTAATTTAGCGTTTCTGGCTGTTTCTCTCCTCTGGTAGAAAAACCGGTGCTTTTCACCCCCCTTCCAGATGGACAGAAGCAAGGTGGAGAATCCGCCACCACAACCTGTTGGCCACCGGTCCTTCCCTACCAAGGCTCCTCAAGGGATGTTATCCGAACCTCTCCACACGCTGAGTCTCAGACATTTCAATATAATCCCTCTGGTGAGTCCAGCCCTCGGCACTTAGGATGTTAGTCTGTCCAGCGTTGGCAATGCCCAGTGGATTGTAATTTGGAGACTGGGTTGGAGCATTGCCAAATTCCAGATCCAGGACAGAAGCGGAAAACAGCAGAATGAGGACTGTAAAAGCAATCCCATGCGAGTTGTTAGGGTTTTTTTTTTTTTGCCCAGTGGGACACAAGGTTTGCAGACAGTCATGAGATATTTGGGGTTGTGCGAGTTCAAAATCCATGTTTCTCACAATCAAGTAGGCAGATCTTTCTTAGAAGAACTGAGTTCAAATACGACTCACATTGTTTTATACTCTCAATCTCTCCCTCTTTCTCTCTACAGCAGCTCATCCTATCTCCTTGAATGCTCATGAAAGTTCTCGAACTGGCCCGCCAAGGTTGTCAGCCATCTCCAATCCTCCTCCTCTGATCTCTAACAAGCATCCCTCTGTTCTTGAAAGAACACCTGGCTGTATTTCCCAGGTAAATGTGTAACCCAACCTTCTGAGACTGTCCCACGACCAGATCAAGAGGAACAAGGAAACTTGGTCAAAAGCGTGGTTGCTACCATACTTTGGTTGTTGGCATCCCCCCATAACTAATGTTCTTTGATGGATCTTTCAGGGGATACCTCTACAGCTCCATGGTCCATTCAGCCCAGAGCACGCAAAAGTCTCCATCGGTTCCATCACTGTGCCTTTGACGATGGATCCCAAGAAGTTGGGTAAGCTGATCTTCATTCTGGCCTGGTTCTCAGAGTCACTGCTGGCCAAAGAAGGGGAGGACCCAGTTGGACAGTAGCCATGCTGAAACCAGCTGATCATCCAAGTAATTTCTTCTGCTCCTGGTACAGTAAAGTAAAGGTGGTAACGTTCTTGTTTTCCAGTGCCATTTTCTGGAGTGAAACAAGAGCAGCTTTCTCCTAGAGGCCAAGCTGGTCAACCTGAAAGCTTGGTTGTGCAGACTTCACAGGAAAGCTCAGTTCTTCGAGGTAAGTCCCTTGAACTGTAGAAGCCAAGACGTTTCTCTAGAAGGTTCTTTTCTAACATAATCTCTAGTTAAGCTCTGTAGCGATATCTTTGAAGGCATTGTGTAGAACTTCTGGAATACACCAGTCACCTTCTGCACTCTTTAGCCTCTTCAAACCAAAAGGACTTGTGAAGGTTGGGTGTACATTGTGTTTATAAAACTCACTGGACCTCCCAAAATTTCACAGGCAAGAATCTTTAGTGATGGAACTCATAATTGACATAACTCTGGTTTTAGGAAGGTTGCAGGTGATGGGAGAGTCCTTTTGTCTAAGTCAGGGGTCTTCAAACTTGGCCCTTTTATGATTTGTGGACTTCCACTCCCAGAATTCCTCAGCTAGCGTGCCTGGCTAAGGAATTCTGGGAGTTGAAGTCCACAAGTCATAAAAGGGCCAAGTTTGAAGACCCCTGGTCTAAGTCATTGGGAGAAGCTCCCCAACCTGCAGAATCAGTGCTGAGTTCATAAACCTGTTTGAGGCTGCCTTTACCGTCCCAAATGTCCTGGAATAAGCAGGTTGTTGAAAGCCACCAAATTATTTTTGAAACTTATCACCTCTTCTTGTTTGTTGTATCCTGCAGGTACCTCCTTGTCAGGAGTGAGCATTATTAAAGGGATTCCCAGCACAAGGCCACCCTCTGAGTCTACCATCACATATCGGGGTTCCATCACACATGTAAGTCTTCTGTTGGGGGGTTTTCTAGCAGTGCACCAGAAGTGGATTAGAAGTGTCTTGGTGATGTGAAGAACCTAGGGCAGAGAATGTTCTGAAAGGTGTTGCCAAAGATTGATGAGGGCACAAAAAATGAAGAAGACTTAGGATGGTTATTACCTGCCAAAGACCTTTGGACAGTCTTGAAGCCAACCATATTGTTCTAGATGATGAACAAGACCTGGGATGGTTATTACCTGTTGAAGACCTTTGGCTAGTCTTGAAGCCAACCATATTGTCCTAGATCAGGGGTAGGCAACCTTGGCTCTTTTATGACTCGTGGACTTCAACTCCCAGAATTCCTGAGCCAGCATGGTTGCCTACCCCTGTCCTAGATGATGAACAAGACCAGGGTTGGCTAATACATGCTAAAGACCTTTGGCTGGTCTTGAAGCCAATCATATTGTCCTAGATGGTGAACAAGACCTGGGATGGTTATTACCTGTTGAAGACCTTTGGTTAGTCTTGAAGCCAACCATATCGTCCTAGATCAGGGGTAGGCAACCTTGGCTCTTTTATGACTCGTGGACTTCAACTCCCAGAATTCCTGAGCCAGCCTTTGGCTGGTCTTGAACTCAACCATATTGACAAGGAACTCAACCAAGGTTCAGAATGTGGTCTTCTTCAATGGGTAGAAAACAATAGTTGTAGCTCTTCCTCAAGGAACACAAACTCTGCTTTGAGATCCCTAGAGCTCTTTCCAGAGACTTTTCCTTGCTGTGCACACATCCCTAGACAACGCAACACATGAGTCTGCTAACACACACTCACACACACACAGAGAAAGCGCAAAGAATTCATGGTTCCCATCAATCAGGTCTAGAGACTGGAAGGCTTGCCAACTGGGTGATGGCTTTGTACTCTCCAATTATTGCTTTCTCTGGAAACAGAGCAGAGAGAATTCTGGCTTTTTTCCTTTTTTTTGTTTTTTTCTCCTCCTCCCCCTCCCTGGCTGACATTCAGATCTTTAAAGATACGTTATGAGAACGCTGGAGTTCTCAGCTCATTTTCCTGGAAAAATAAGCCTCAGTTCAACTGCCATGAGACAGTTTTGAAGGCTCGTAACATTACATTGCTGAAATAAGTCCTCTTCGTTAGGGTAGTTAGGGTAGCCCTAATAAGCAGGCCTATACATAGAATGAAGGCTACTGCTAAGCTTGTAAGCCGCCCTGAGTCTTCGGAGAAGGGCGGGATATAAATGTAATAAAAATAAAAAATAGTTTACGGTTCCATTTAAAGAGCTAGCTCGTGGTGGGTGGGGGGGAGAGAAATTAAAATGTTTTCAGCTCAGGGGATGGCAGTGAAAAGTTCTTTGCTACCAGAGAAATATTAACGTTTGCTGGCTCTTGACGACGTTTTATCCTCGCATCGTCCCTTGCTGTTTTTCAAATGTTTGAGTTGGAAATGATATTTTATTGTTTTTAGGATCCGGTTTCCAATGCAGCCGTTTTCTAATTAAGAGTTTTTAATAACTTTGTTATTGCTGTTTTGTTTGATTGACGTGCACTGTCCAGAATCGCACCCTGAGACGGGCAACTATATAAATTGAATTAATAAATAAATCCCCCAAAGATTGAAGAGTTAAACTAGCAGATGGGGCAGAATTCTGCAACGGTACTCTGCTATCCCTGGAGGAAAAAATACGGTGGGGAGGGAGGATACAGTAAGTGTCATCCCAGAATCTTTAATTAATGCTGAGCATCGCTTTCCCAATTACTGGTTTTGGTAGCATCAGATAGGAAGGAGGGTTGGCTTCCTGTCTTACGATGCAGAATAATGAGATAATTCAGAAATTATATCTGGAGCTTCTTTAGACATCCCTGCAAAATAGCAGACTCTGTTGCATCCAAAATCATCCAGTCGAGGCCTTTTTAGAAAATTAACCCTAACCCTCTCAGGGATTTTATCTCCTTTCTGGCGGGTTACGTCGTTTGCATGGCCATGCAAATTCTTGTGGGTCCGTGGCATTGGTGATACCACAGACACAAATTGCAGGTGGTTCTTGACTTAATGGCCACAATTTTGGTTGCTAAGTAAGCCGGTGGTTAAGCGGGTGGCAGCCAATTTAACCACCTTTTTTTTTCCCATGCTAAGCAAATCACAGTGGTTCTTCAGTGGCCGCACAGTCGTTAAGTGAATCCCGCTTCTCCCCCCCCCCCCCATTGACTTTGCTTGCTGGAAGCTGGCTGGGAAGGTCGCAAATGGCGATTGTGTGATCCCAGGGTGCTGCAACCATTGTAAATACTTGAAATTGAAATTGGATTGTGGGAATTGGGGGGGGGAATTGTAAGTGTGAGGACCACTCACAAGTTACTCTTTTCAATGCCGTTGAAACTTTGAACAGCCGCTGAGCAAACGGTTGCAAGTTGAGGATTACCTGTATGTCATTTGTGTTGATTTCCTTCCTGGCCAAAATCAAGACCAATGGTTTAGCAAGGACGATGGGCCTTGGGAAGGAGGCATGCCCTTTCTCCCTCGGGAGGGTCTATGACAATTTGCGGTGGCCATTTTGCCACAGCCAAATCATTGCGGGACAATTCAGGACGGGACAAGAGTTACATTACTATCAAAGAAATGGTAGAACAGAATAACTAAAGAAAGGATGCAAAAGGAGGGACAGAATGAAATGCGAATGGCCAACATTAAAATATTTTTCATTTATTTATTTTAAGTAATTAAATAGAATTGTTGAATTGTCTCCTTGCGGGAATTGTCCCGTGGCAAGAGTTGGCCATGGTGAATTGGCTGAAGCAAGTTGTCCCATTCTTACACTTAGGCAGGAAAAACCAATGGTACACATACAGACTGGGTGAAACCTGGCTCAAAAATGGCAACTGTGAGTGGGACCTTTGAGTCCTAGTGGACGATCACTTGACTACAAGCCAGCTGTGTGTGGCAGCAGCCAAAAAAGCTAACACAATCCTGGGTTGCATAAACAGAGGCATAGAATCAAGATCACGAGAAGTATTAGTACTGCTTTATAAAACCCTAGTAAGACCACACCTGGAATACTGCAGCCAATTTTGGTCACTGTATCACACACACACACACACACACACACACACAAATGTTGAGAGTTTGGAAAAAATTCAAAGAGCAACTAAGATGACCAAGGCCTGGAGATTAAAACATATGAAGAACAGTTGCAGGACTTGGGTTTGGCTAGTCCAGGGGTAGGCAACCTCGGCTCTTTTATGACTCGTGGACTTCAACTCCCAGAATTCCTGAGCCCGCCATGCTGAGGGAAAAGGGAGTTTCCAAGCTGAGTCATGCTGGCTCAGGAATTCTGGGAGTTGAAGTCCACGAGTCATAAAAGAGCCAAGGTTGCCTACCCCTGGGCTAGTCTAAACAAAAGAAGAAATAGGGGAGACATGATAGCAGTGTTCCAATATTGGATGGGCTGCCACAAAGAAGAGGGGGTCTCCAAAGCACCAGAGGGCAGGACGAGAAACAATGGTTGGAAACTGACCAAAGAGAGAAGCAACCTGGAATTAAGGAGAAACTTCCTGACAGTGAGGACAATCAACCAGTGGAACAGCTTGCCCCCCAGAAATCGTGGGCACTTCCATCACTGGAGATTTTTAAGAAGAGACTAGACAGTCACTTATCTGAGATGGTATAAGTTCTCCTGCTTGAGCTGAGGGCTGGCCTAGAAGACCTCCATGGTCCCTTCCAGCTCTATTCTATTCTATTCCCTTCCTCGGGATGGTTCATTAAAGGAAGCTTTTATTTGCAAGCTTCTGGGGAGTACGGACTTGCCTGAAATATATGCATATGGTGGTGCCACCCATGGTGATCTAGCTGGGTTGGTTGATGGTAATTACCAACGGTCTCATTTACAAAGCCTTAAGGCCGTTCATGATCTGTTGTGTTGCAGCAGTACCCATTTGCAAATCTGGGCTGCAGAAGACAGATGTTTCAGACGTTCTTTCCCTAAAGCCATCTCATGTTCCAGTTGTCCTGTGAGCATGTGTGCCGAAGCTGATCCCGGGCCAGCTCTGTGTTTTGTGTCTTTTAAGGCCAAGCCCTTGAATTCAGGCGCTGGAAGTGCCGTATTTGTAATGCGGTGTCTCTGGTTTATGTTGCGGGGAGACTCAGAGCTGGTCTGTTGGATCCCAAGATTCCGGAATTTTATTGCTCTTTGAATTGGTGTCGGACGTCCTTGTTTTAGTGACCACAGTTCGGTCATTAAGTGAAGCAATTGCTAAAGGAAACCACAACTTTGATTATGATCTTGCTTCAGCTTTCCTTCTCTTTTACGGGCCTGCAAACGTAAATACAGCGATTGATTGCAGAGTTACTTTATTAATGTTGTAACTGTGAGTGGTCGCTAAAGCAGGTCATCATTAAATGAGGACTGCCTGGTCTTAGCCTTGGGCTGGATTGGGTCTTAGCCTTGGGCATCTCTGGACCTCTGTTGCCCCTAAGAACATCCGAGCAATTACCTTACTAACACCCCAGACCTATGCCCTAGTTCAACCACTGCCCGTAAGAGATTTGTAGTAGGATGTGGTGATGAAATTTCTCTACCTTGGCTTCTACAGAACATGTGCAGACACGGTGAAAACACAGGCATAATCTCCGCCTACTCTGAACGCATTTAAATTCTAGAGTGATATTGATGGCATGGTTCACCTAGGGCAGGGATAGGCAACCTCGGCTCTTTTATGACTCATGGACTTCAACTCCCAGAATTCCTGAGCTGACTCAGGAATTCTGGGAGTTGAAGTCCATGAGTCATAAAAGAGCCGAGGTTGCCTACCCCTGACCTAGGGCAGCGGTTTTCAATCTTTACCTTGGACCTCTTTAAATACCTTTTGTGGCCACAGACCAATCAATCAGAATAGAGCTGGAAGGGACCTTGGAGGTCTTCTAGTCCAGCCCCCTGCTCAAGCAGGAGAACCTATACCAGACATGTCAAACACAAGGCCCGGGGGCCGGATCCGGCCCGCGAAGTGGTTTCATGTGGCCCGCGAAGCCATCCTGGAAACAGTGAGGGAATGGCCCCCACTGCCTTGGCCCTGGCCTAGAGACCCTCCTTCTGCCAGAGACCCTCAGATCTGTCCCACTCCTGCCCAGACCCCCCATAGGCACCCTTGATGCCAACGATGTAGAGCTGGCCACGCCCACCCAGTAGGCCATACGCACTCTAGCCACGCCCACCCAGTAGGCCACGCCTACCCTGGCCATACCCACCCGGCCCCTTGAGGGCAACCGCAATGCTGATGTGGCCCTCAATGAAATTGAGTTTGACACCCCTGACCTATACCATTTCAGACAAGTGGCTGTCCAGTCTCTTCTTAAAAACCTCCAGTGATGCAGCACCCACCAAGACCTAACTCTAGATTTAAAGCACTAGATTGCATCAAATATTCGCAGACCCCCTGTGGTGACCTCACGGCCATCCAGTGGTCCACCGACCACAGGTTGAGAGCCACTGACCTAGGGCAGAGGTCCCCAACTTTTTGGGCACCAGGGACCAGTTCTGTGGAGAGAGGTTTTTCTGCCAATGGGAGGGTCCGTGGTTTTGTGGGTTGCCTGCATCCCACGGATGGGGCTTTGCTTGTTTGTGCGGACTGGTTGGTGGCATACCGCGGCCCGGTACTGGTCCACAGACCGGAGGTTGGGGGGGAGCCTGACCTAGGGCATCAATTGCCAGAAGTCAACCAATGAGAGCTGTAGCATCATCCTAAATAGGTGCTAGGATTGCAAAAAGCAACATCTTTTTCAATATTCTTGAGTGTGAGTCAGCCCCAAGACAGGTTAGGTAGTGGACTGAGCATGCTTGTGAACATTTAGAGGCAGGCTCTCTTATCTTTAAGCATATTATTCCTTATCTCTGGCGGTGGCGCCACCAACCAGCTTGTCATGTGTTTGTCAAGTCTGGTCCTGCAGATGGATGCAGCCTAAAGCTTAGGGGCCCCACCCAGTCATTTGGGGAAAGCGAAATGTTGCGCAGTGGCAAGGCGTGTGCTTGGCGTGCAAAAGAATCCAGATCGGATCCCCGGAAAGCATCAGAGTATCATTTATCCCTCTCTTGATTCTTAGCGAGTGAATTTTGGCACCCAAGGTTGGCAGTGGGTTTGGGTAAGGCAGAGATCTTAAGTTAGAAGAAGTCCTTTCTGTGACTAGAAGTTTGTTGAGCTTCCGAGAGGTATATACTCAAGCTGATCCTTCCAACAAAAGGAGAACCTGTTTTAAAGCAGAGAAATTTCCAGGTCTCATCCCACAAGGGCTAAAGGAAAGGAAAACAGTCTTGTGCCACCTGGAACATTTGTAGAGAGGAATAAATGGCAATGCCAGAAGAGAACTGAGGGCGTTGAAAGGGAGATGCAGGAAATGTTTGGACACGTGTGCGAATGCACCTGCCTTCATTTCAGCCTCGCCCTATACTGGTCTCCCATCTCTGGGTCCTTGCCTAAGCTCCTAGTTCTCCAGAATCCAAAATGGTCGTTGTCTGCTATTCCTGTGACCTCCTAACGTTAAACAGAACATAATGTCCACCCCAAAACTGATCTCACCATCCTGGTGGTTCTTCTGTCTGTTGCGTGTAACGGGGAGCAGAGTTCCCAGCTGATACTTTTCTCAAGATTGCTCTCCTTGGTTTGGTCTGTTTTCTTGGGAATATGGTGCTGGTCTGCCTGGGCCTGCGTTAACGCCCGTGTGCAATTCTGCTGTGCTTCTTCTCTGCCTTAATTGCTCGTGACGCGGTTCAGTAACGCTCTTGGTCTCTTTCCAAGGGCACCCCAGCTGAAGTGCTGTACAAAGGAACCATTACCAAGGTAATTGGAGAAGACAGCCCCAGCAGAGTGGAGAAAGGAAGAGAGGAGGCTTTGCCCAAGGGACACGTCATTTACGAGGGGAAGAAAGGACATATCCTGACTTACGATGGTGAGTTGAAGCTTACTTAGATGGGAGTCCCGCTGCTTGGTGCCCCGTGGGTAGGGAAACCTCCCCGGGGAGTATTTGGTGGGTCCACGTCTCGGATGAAAGGCAGTGCAAGGTTCCAGGTGTGATGGGGAACTCCTTCAGATGTTTGAGGCAGCCATTGCTTAGTTGGGCTTGCTTGAGATAAGTTTCTGAGCTCCAAGCAACTCATCCCTCTCTTCTAGCACACCCAAAAGGTTGAAGTCAGGAGCATTTGCATCTAGGTTTACGTTCACCGTGGTTTAATTTTGCGTCGGTCTAGTTCGAACGCATTAGGATATGGTTTGTGGAGTCCTTGCTGCTCTCTGAGCTTAGTGGTTTCATAACCACTAGGTAACCTCAACGATACAAGACAAATCATGTTCCCTAGTTGGGAACCAGGTAGTCCTCGACGTATGAGCCCCAAAATTTATTTTGCTAAGCGAGACAGTGGTGCAGTGGATTTTGCCTCATGTTATGACCTTTGTAGCCACAGTGGTTAAGTGAATCATGGCAATTGTTACTTTAGTAACACGGTTGTTAAGTGAATCTGGCTTCCCCATTGGCATTGTTTGTCCAAAGGGCGCAAAAGGGGATCACGTGACCCCGGGACACAGCAAAAGTCATAAATAGGAGTCTCTTGCCGAGCATCTAAATTTTGATCATGTGACCACAGGGATGCTGCAACGGTCTTAAGTGTGAAAAACGGTCATAAGTCACATTTTTCAGTGCTGTTGTAAATTTGAACGGTCGATTGTAAATCATAATTGGTTGCAAGCCAGCAACCAAGCTCAGAGGTTGCTGAACTCCACAGTTCAACCCTGAGCAACAAATGCTTTCTTCTATCAGAAAGTAAACAAGTCAACACCAAGCCATGGTTCTTAACACTTTTTGAAAACGGAACGTGGTTTAATCCAGGCTTTTTCAATCTGGACTGATCTTGCAAAGGGACTTAAGATATTCCCCTGGTCTTCAGCTTAGTAGGAGGCTTGACCCACAGAGTTAATATTTTCCCTCCAGACCTGTGGCCTTCCGCTGTGAACTGTCTGTCACTGCTAGTCTACAAAGGAAAGCTGGTTTACAGGCTAGGATAATCAGAGTTTAAGGTCAACATGCACGTCCTTTCTGCCCCTGGGGCACATCAGGATTAGCTGCAGAGTTTGCAGAGTTCGTTTTGTGTACTTCTGTTAGCTCAGACTGCGTCATTCGGCAGAAAGCCGAGGGGGGTGAGCAAATGCTAGATCTCAATCTGCGATGCCCCAAGATGCTCCTTCATGCTCTTGCAAATCATGAGTCCTGTGGGTTGAGCGTCCCTCTGCAAGGACGCTCTCCCTCCAAATTAGCATTTTTTCCACCCGTTGCATCTTTATCTTCACCGCGGGGCCATTGGGAAGTCCGTCCCATAACGGCTGTTTTTGAGACAAAAGGATAGATTTTAGATGTAAGCCGAGCTAGATGAGAAGATTGTGGAAGAGGCTTCTGACCGTGAAGTTACGTCTTTGGGGTTTTCTTTTAATTGCATCTCCTAAGTTCTCTTCAAGATAAGAAAGATGTTGGTGTGGTATGCTACCGTATTTCCCCAGGTCTTATATTAATTTTTGCTCCAAAAGACACACATTAGGTCTTATATTTTCAGGTACAACAATCTACATTTGTTCAAATAAACAATGTCAATAATACTATTTATGTATATTTAATTATGCATTAACATTATTATTTTATGATTCAATACATCCATCGTGTGTTGCAACGGATTTCCTAAATGCATCCATTTGGCTGACGGATCTTCATTGGGACTTATTTTGGGGTGGGGCTTCTATTAGGAGCATCCTGAAAAATCATGCTAGGGCTTATTTTCAGGGAAATATGGTAGCTGAGTTGTGTTTATTGAGTCTGAACTTTGAAACCAAGCATTCGGGCCAACAGCTTGTGTTCCCCAAAAGAGATGTTGAAGAATGGTTCTCGCTGGCATTACTCAGTTCTGAGGGCCATCCGTTGGGTTCTTCTAAACCAGGGGTTTAGAAGACATTAAAAAGCAGAGACATCACCCTGTCAACAAAAGTGCGTATAGTCAAGGCTATGGTCTTCCCAGTTGCAATGTATGGCAGTGAAAGTTGGACCATAAGAAAGGCTGAGCGCAAAAGAATTGAGGCCTTTGAACTCTGGTGCTGGAGAAGACTCCTGCGAGTCCCTTGGACTGCAAGGCGATCAAACCGGTCAGTCCTAGAGGAGATCAACCCTGACTGCTCTTTAGAAGGCCAGATCCTGAAGCTAAAACTCAAATACTTTGGCCACCTAATGAGAAGGAAGGACTCACTGGAGAAGAGCCTAATGCTGGGAAAGATTGAGGGCAATAGAAGAAGGGGACGACAGAGAATGAGGTGGCTGGATGGAGTCACTGAAGCAGTAGGCGTGAGCTTAACTGGACTCCAGAAGATGGTAGAGGACAGGAAGGCCTGGAGGAACATTGTCCATAGGGTCGCGATGGGTCGGACACGACTTCGCAACTAACAACAACAACAACAACAAACCAGGGGTCTTCAGACTTGGCTCTTTTATGACTTGTGGACTACAATTCCCAGAATTCTTCAACCAATGTGCTTGGCTGAGGAATTCTGGCAGTTGAAGTCCACAAGTCAAAAAAGGGCCAAGTTTGAAGACCCCTGTTCTAAATAGTCAAGGGAGCTGGGATGGTTTAATGGTGGAAAGCTTGGACTGGGTACCAGATTGGAGTTCTTTGTCAGCTGTGGAAGTTTGCTGGTGGACTTTGGCCCTGCCTATGTCCTTCTTCTCAGCTTAACCTGCTTCTCAAGATCTTTATTGCAAGACACATAATGCCACCTTGAGTTCCTGAAGGAAAGCTTGGAGATACATGAATTAACTCAGTATTACTCAAAGGATATATGTTGAGTAAGAGATGGGATGCTGAGGAGACCATCACCCCCTGCTTTCTGAACTGGTGGGAACCTGTGTGCTGAATTAACAGTAGTTGAGTTTTTGAGAGCAGCTTTCTCCATGGGAGTCCCCATAAGTCCTTTTTTTAGGACTTGGATGACTGTGAACCTCCGTAGACATTTCTTCATGGAGATTGAACAGAGCATGGGTTATCTCAGGTTTTTCAGTCAGATCTCCAAGCTCGCCTTAGACACAACAGAAGCTGCTGTTTTCTCTCTCTGAGTCAAGTCCTCAGGGATCAGACGAGACAGACAGCTTTTCCTCCTCTTACGCTTCTGCTTAATTCTTGTCCCAGAGTTCAAGTGTTGATCGAGAAGGTTCAGCCAAGAGATATTCAGGAGACTCTTGGCAGAGTCAGCCCATATGTGGGGGGAAATTGGAAAAAATGACCCAGACAAACTGAAGGAACCTTAGGGCAGTGTTTCTCAATCTTGGCAACTTCATGGACTACAACTCCCAGAATTCTGATTTCTGGAAGTTGACATCGACATGTCTTAAAAGTTGTCAAGGTTGAACAACACTGGATGATTAGAATGTGACAGTACATTGTTGTTATAGGGCAGGGGTAGGCAACCTTGGCTCTTTCATGACTCGTGGACTTCAACTCCCAGAATTCCTGAGCCAGCCATGCTGAGGAGAAAGGGAGAGGTTTCCAAGCTGAGCCATGCTGGCTCAGGAATTCTGGGAGTTGAAGTCCACGAGTCATAAAAGAGCCAAGGTTGCCTACCCCTGTTATAGGGTATAACAACAACAAGAAACCCCTGCTTCTACTCCCTCTTATGATCAGAATTCATTCCAAAATTTCCAGTGTTAAGTGAGACATTTGTTAAGTGAGTTTTGCCCCTTTCTTGCCACAGTTGTTAAGCGAATCACTGCAGTTGTTAAGTTAGGAAGACAGTTGTTAAGTGAATCTGGCTTCCCCATTGACTTTGCTTGTCAGAAGGTTGCACAGGGGGTCACATGACCTCAGAACACATCAGCGGCCATAAATTCGAGTCAGTTGCCAAGCGTCTTTTTGTCATATGACCGTAGGGATGACGCAATAATTATAAGTGTGAAAAAATGATCCTTGTTTTCAATGCCGTTGTAACTTTGAACAGTCACTAAATGAATCGAGGGGTCGTTGTCCTGAGTTTCTCACTCTTTCCATGGCTGGCTAGGGAACTGTGGGAGTTGAAGGCCACATATCTTAAAGTTGCCAAGACTATGTTTCTCAACCTATGTTTGGGCATTCGACAAAGTAGACCACAACCTACTTCTCGGTAAGCTAGAAAAATGTGGGATAGATAGCGTCACCACCAGATGGATTTGTACTCAATGAGGAGTCCTCAACGGCATTACATCCACATGGAGGGAAGTAAGCAGTGGGTACCACAAGGTTCCGTCTTAGGCCCAGGACTCTTCAATATCTTCATCAATGACTTCGATGAGGGAATTGAAGGGGAACTCATCAAATTTGCAGATGACACCAAACTGGCAGGAGTAGCCAACACCCCAGAAGACAAGCTCAGGACCCAAAAAGATCTTAGCCATAGAATATATGGAATGGAATGGAATAGAATAGAAATATGGAATGGAATGGAATGGAACGGAACGGAACGGAACAGAAGGGACCTGGAAGGTCTTCTAGTCGAGCCCTCCACTTAAGCAGGAGAATCTATACCATCCAAGACAGGTGACTCTCCAGTCTCTCCTTAAAAATCTCCAGTGATGGAGCGCCCACGATTTCTGGAGGCAAGCTGTTCCACTGGTTAATTGTCCTCATTGTTTGTTGGAATGGGCCCAATCCAACAAAATGATATTGAATTTGGAGAAAAGCAAAGTTTTACATTTAGGCAGGAAAAACCAAAGGTATAAGTACAGATTAGGCGAAACCTAGCTCAAAAACAGTAACTGTGAGAGGGACCTTGGAGTCCTAGTGGACGATCACTTGACTATGAGCCCTCAGTGTGCAGCAGCAGCCAAAAAAGCAAATGCCATCCTTGGTTATTATCAACAGAGGCATAAAATCAAAATCACATGATGTTTTAGTACCACTTTATAAAGCCTTAGTAAGACCACACCCAGAATACTGCATCCAGTTTTGGTCACCACGTTACCAAAAAGAGGTTGCGATTTTGGAAAAAGTAAGTGCAAAGAAGAGAAACTAAGATGATCAAAAGCCTGGAGACAAAAATATGAAGAACGGTTGCAGGATTTCGGTTTGGCTGGTTTAGAGAAAAGAAGGACCGGGGGGGGGGATATTATAGCAGCGTTCCAGTATTTGAGGGGCTACCATAAAGTGGAGGGGGTCAATTTATTTTCCAAACTACCAGAAGGCAGGAGAATAAACCATGGTTGGAAACTGAACAAAGAGAGAAGCAACCTGGAATTAAGGAGAAACTTCCTGACAGTGAGGACAATTAACCAGTGGAACAGCTTTGCCTCCAGAAATTGTGGGCGCTCCATCACTGGAGGTTTTTAAGAAGAGACTGGAGAGTCACCTGTCTTGGATGGTATAGATTCTCCTGCTTAAGTGGAGGGCTCGACTAGAAGACCTTCCAGGTCCCTTCTGTTCCATTCCGTTCCATTCCATTCCATTCTATATTTCTATTCTATTCTATTCTATTCTATTCTATTCTATTCTATTCTATTCTATTCTATTCTATTCTATTCTATTCTATTCTATTCTATTCTATTCTATTCTATTCTATTCTATTCTATTCTATTCTACTCTACTCTACTCTATTCTATTCTATTTCTTTCCATATTTTCTATTCTATTCTATTCTGTTCTGTTCTGTTCTGTTCTATTCTATTCTATTCTATTCTATTCTATTCTATTCTATTCTATTCTATTCCATTCCATTCCATTCCATTCCATTCCATTCCATTCCATTCCATTCCATTCCATTCCAACCAGTGGAACAGCTTGCCTCCAGACGTTGTGGGTACTTCATCCCTGGGGGTTTTAAAGAAGAGACTGGACAGCCATTTGTGTGAAATGGTATAGGGTTTCCTTCCTGAGCAGGGGGTTGGACTAGATGACCTCCAAGGTCTCTATTCTGATTCAGATTCAGGCTTCCTTTACCAGGAACGGCTGGCTTTTTTGCTCACCCAAAGTAACCACGTGGTACTAAGGAAGGAAAAAAAAAATCACATTTTTCTTTTTTTTTTCTTTCCAAAAACGAAATAAGGGTTTAAGATTCTCTTTGGAAGCTTAGCCCTAGTGCTAAGAAAGGAAACTGTGAAAGGAAAGACTTAGAAATCAGGACATCTGCGACTCTGTGTTCAGATGGGCAGGAAGGGGGAAGATTGGGGGGCTGGCGGGAGGCGGGAGAACAGCCCCCCTGCCGGTGCCTGGATGCCGTGACGATACTTTTCCAATAAAAGGTCTCTAATGAGGCGAAATTTTGCAGCCGTCTCCCAGCTGAATTGCACGAGATTGGTGATTCTAAACGGGATAATGACTTGAAGAAGCAGGGAAATGTTTACAGAGGCATTTTCCTTTTTCTTGGCCATAATTGAACCAGAGTCGGCTGGAAAGAGGGCCCCGTCTCTCCTTCTCGCCCTAGAAGCACTTTGGCGCAGATGTTCCTTGATGACAGGATGCAGCCATAACTTTCTGGCACACTTGCGCACGCACACACACACACACATCCTGTGTCTCAAAACATGGGGCTGGTTTTTTTTGGAAGACCGGAGCTGGGTGATTTGAAAAGGAAGACGGGATCCAATAGGAAGAATACAGGGGTGGTTGTTCTTTTTCCTGTCTCCAGGAATTTCCTGGTTGCTGGAAGCGAAGCTGGGAGAGGCAGATGGCTGGCTGCCCCCAGAACTGTTTATTGCCTATTGGCTTTATACATGGGGCCACCGCATAGGCCACTTCAGTTGTCGTAAACTCTGATCCACATGCATAATACCCGGCACGGTTAATCAGATTAGAAAGCAGATCTGTAAAAATGCGCATTGTCGCCAAACTCCGAGCCCTGTGGGTGACAGATCATAAAAAACAGCCAGCTGTCCTGTCCTGCTACACACAACTACACAAAGGGCTGCTTTTGTTCTCTGCACAAAACGAGGCTTGTCCCAAAGGTGCTTTTTCAAGAGGCAACTAGACTTCCTTTGTTTTTCCTTGAGGACATTTCGGCCTCTCATCCAAGAAATTTCTGATTGTTGCAGGAAATCAGTGGCCTTTCCCCCCCCCCCTTAAACCCGCTGGTGGGATCTATTTCAGAGTCTCATATGTAGCAGTGTCCTTCAGAAAACTGTTCACCTTGGCCTTGTGGTCATCTGTGTTCAGGATAATGAGCCTTGGTGGAGCAGTGGGCTAATGCCTCCTTAAGTAACACCAGCTGCCTGCAATTAGTGCAGGTTCGAGTCCCACCAGGCTCAAGGTTGACTCAGCCTTCCATCCTTCCCAGGTCGGTAAAATGAGGACCCAGATTGTTGGGGGCAATAAGCTGACTTTGTAATAATGCCGCTTGGGGTGTGTGTGTGAAAGCCCTAATAAGCAGGCATATACATAGAATGAAGGCTACTGCTAAGCTTCTAAGCCGCCCTGAGTCTTCGGAGAAGGGCGGGATATAAATGGAATTAAAAATAAAAATAATGGTGCACATCTATGGAGATTCTCAGTCATCCAGGTCGTAGTTATCCCAAAGGTGCTTTTTCACGAGGACTTTCTTCTTTTTCTTTGAAGACATTTTGCTTCTCATCCCAAGAAGCTTCTTCAGCTCTGGATGATGGGGGAATGGAAGGATTTATATTCCTTGAACAGCCCTCTCTCAACAGAGGGGGAGGGATAAGAAGTCATCTATCTCCAGTCTACCACACAGTCCTTTCCGCAGTTCCAAGAAGGCTTCACACCCATTTGCTGACCCTGAGAGGACAGATAATCCTCCAAGTGCCCTCAATGACTCTCTACAAGGATGCAAATGACCAGCTGTCTGCAAAGAGTATAAATCCTTCCATTCCCCACCATCCAGTCGGAGCTGAAGAAGCTTCTTGGGATGAGAAGCAAAACGTCTTCAAAGAAAACCAAGGAAGTCCAGTTGCCTCCTGAAAAAGCACCTTTGGGGCAACGGTGAATCTTTCTTCGGCAGCTGGCAAGATTGTGAAGTTTGGGTCTTTTCCTAGGGAAGTCACTGACTGCTCTCCTTTTTTGAATTATGAGTTTGGAAGGGGTTGTTTTGGCACTGGGCTTAATTTCATCCTTAATTGTTCTGCCTCTGGGCTGCCAGTTTATTGTTTCCGATGGCTGACTCTGTGGCTTTGAGAAGATCTACAATTGGCAGAAGCTTCTTGGATGAGAAATGTGATGTCTTCAAGGAAAAACAGTGTCCAGTTGCCTCTTGAAAAAACACCTTTGGGGCAACCAGGACCTGGATGACTGGGAACCTCCAGAGACAAACGAGGCTTGCAAACAACCAAACAAGCATGCAAGATAGAGACAAATTTTCCCTGCAAAGTTCTTTATTTTTAAGAGTTACGAACAAGATTCAATCAAGATTGTGTAAGGTACCAATGCCACTTTATAAGGCCTTAATAAGTCCACCCCTAGAATACTGCAACCAGTTTTTGGTTACCACACTACAAAAAAGATGTCAAGAGTCTACAAAAAGTGCAGAGAAGAGACGATTGAGGGACTGGAGGCTAAAACATATGAAGAATGGTTGCAGGAACTGGGACTGGCTAATCTAGTGAAGAGAAGGACCAGGGGAGACGTGATAGCAGTCTTCCAATATTTGAGGGGGTCTTACAGAGAGGAGGGGGTCAACTTATTTTCCAAACCCCCTGAAGGTCAGACAAGGAATAATGGATGGAAACTGATCAAGGAGAGATTCAACCTGGAAATAAGGAGAAATTTTCAGACAGTGAGAACTATCAGCCGATAGTTGCCTTCGGATGTTGTGGGAGCTTCATCACTGGAGGCTTTCAAGAAAAGACTGGACTGCCATCTCTCAGAAATGGTGTAGGGTCTCCTGCCTGGGCAGGAGGGGTTGGATTAGACCAGGGGTAGGCAACCTCAGCTCTTTTATGACTCGTGGACTTCAACTCCCAGTATTCCTGAGCCAGCCAAGTTGGCTCAGGAATTCTGGGAGTTGAAGTCCACGAGTCATAGAAGAGCCGAGGTTGCCTACCCCTGGACTAGACCACCTGTAAGGTCCCTTCCAACTCTTGTTATTCTACTTACACAAGTTGCAAATCGGAGAGTCATCTGGTGGCGTCTTGAGGGACTGAGTCTGTAGCAGATTCGGGAGCCAGCCCAGCTTCGGAATCAGGGTGGCCAGGTTCCGGAGTCGAGGCACATCGTGTGGGTTGTTGTCAGGGGACTGCTTCTGTTTGCTGCTCCGTTTTAATAGAAACAGTCCTGTTGTAGCCCGTTTGGCAGGGCGGGACTCCTTCCGTGCAAGGAGCTTCACAGAGTGCCTTTGCTCTCCTCATTTTTCCTTCCCTTTTCCTATTCCAGGTGGGGTCGCCAACCAGGCCCCTAAAGAGAGCAGCAGGAACGCAGCAGCCATGCAGGAGTTGACCATCAACAAAAGAACGTACGACATGATGGAAGGGAGGGCCTCCAGGCTGATATCTGGACGTGAACTTTCCTCTGCTAATATGGAAGGTGGGGTTTGACAGGCACCTTAGAAGCGGTCCTGTATGCACGGAACGCCAAATTTCCACTGCTAAGCAAGCTGAGCCCTATATTACTACTTTTTTGCTACAGTTGTTAAGTGAATGAACCATGCAGTTGTTAAGCAGATGTGACTTCCCCATGGACTTCGATTATCAGAAGCCAGTTGGGGAGGTTGCCAATCATGATCACACGACCCCTGGATGTGCAGCTGTCGTAAATAACATGCCAGTTGCCAAACGCCCGGATTTTGATCCCATAACCACAGGATGCTGCAATAGTCCTAAACGTGAAAAGTGGCAATAAGTCATGTTTTTCAGTGCTGTTGTAGCATTGAGTGGTCACTAAATGAACAGGTTGTAAGACAAGGACTAGCGGTATTGATAAAAAAATAATATATTTTAATTATTTCTTAGAGTATTGCCTCTACTGGGTAGAAACGGGGAAAATGTAGAAATTTCCCTAGGAATTTTTCTTTGTAGTTGAAACAGACTCTGTGCCTGTCTTCGGTCATTCTGTCTTAACCAGAGCCACTGTGGGGAATTTTTTAAAGAAGTTTCAAAATAGGCATAATTTTTTGGGATGGCAGATTTTGGAGGTCTGGTTGCAGCAAACAAAACAGATTCTTTTAACCTGTTTTTCTACAGTCTGATTTTTAGGGTATTCAAAACCTGAAATACTTCCATCTTGATGAAAGAAAGATTTACATGCTTGGAGATATCATTGTTTTAATTTTATTTTCTTGGTTGGGGGTGTGTGTCATTTTAGGTTTAATGGGCCGAACCATTCCTCCCGAGAGACACAGTCCGCTTAACTTAAAGGAAACACATCACATGCGGGGCTCAATCACCCAAGGTAATCATGCAAGGAAGGTGGGAGAACTTTCTTGGTATCCGTTGTCCACCCAAGCTTAAAGCTGGTTGATTCTGCTAAGTCAAGGAAGAAACAAGGTGGAAAGATGTCTCATTTTGCTTATCTAGAACAGGGGACTCCAAACAGGGCAACTTTAAGACTTGTGGACTTCAACTCCCAGAGTTTCCCCAGCCAGCATAAGTTCTAGTCCCACCTTAGGCATGAAAGCAGGCTGGCTGCTTTGGGCCAATCATCAGGAGACGGTGAACTCTCTAGTTCTGGCTGGGGAACTCTGGGAGTTGAAGTCCACAAATCCTGAAATTGCCAAGGTTGGACATCCCTGGTCTAAGGTAACATATTTCATGCTGGCTGGGGATTTCTGGGAGTTGCAAGTCCCCAAATCTTAAAAGTTTGCCACGTTTGGAGGCTCCTGATCCTAGAGGAAAGGAGAAGATGACTTGACAGGTCCTCTCGGTGTGTTTTTCCTTTAGGAATTCCTAGATCCTATGTGGAATCTCCAGAGGACTATCCCCGAAGGGAAGCCAAGCAACTCAAGAGGGAGAACACGCCACCGAGGGACATACCAGAAGCCTACAAGGTCAGGAGCCATGAGTCCCTCACTCCGTTGAAGCTGAAAGCGGTTCACGAAGGGCTGGTCACCACGGTGAAGGAAGCCGGGCGGTCAATTCATGAAATCCCGAAGGAGGATCTTCGCCGCACGCCCGATCTCTCTCTGATGGCCCGGCCCATTAAGGAAGGGTCAATTACCCAGGTATTTCACATGGCTTGAAATCAATCAAATTTTTATTACACTGATAGAAAGGAAATCCTCAACTTAACAACCATTTGTTTTCAAAGTTACAGCAGCATCGGGGGGGGGGGGAGTGGCTTACAACTGGTCCCCAACTTACAACCGTTGCAATATCATCATGGTCACATAATCCAAATTTTGAGTGCTGGGCAAGCATCTCGGGATCACATGATCCCCATTTGCAACTTTCCCCGTTGTCTTCCAACCAGCAAGTCAATGGGGAAGGACGGATTTGCTTAATGACTGCGTGATTCACTTAACAGCTGCAGTAATTTGCTTAAAAACGGGGGAGGGGAAGCTTGTAAAATTCAACATCCACCTTGCTTAGCAATGTAAATTCTGGTCCCGACTGTAGTTGTAAGTTGAGGATGGCTCGTATTTGAAATAAAAAAATTGCATGGATTGTTGGGTGTTGGGCTGCTTTAAACCTATCCAAAACATGTCGATAAGTGTTCTCCTTTCTTTTAATTTAAAAAAAAAATGAGTTGGCCATTTCTTGGTGACCTAGGACCCCATTTGCCCAGCACAATGGAGGGGGCTCACTCCTTCGTTTCAGTTAACCCCCAACTTGACCCACGGGAGATTTAACCACGAACTGCATTCATGTAGAGTAAGCAGATGGTTTCTAACCTCTCCTTGGAGACCTGCCACTGTTAGTTTGCACGGGGCTGAATTATAGCTTGGTGTTATACCAAACCGGGCACTGGCCTGTTCCAAAACTGCCAAATGTGATCTATCGCCTTCGATGGATTTGAATACAGTCCTCTGCTGGGCTGCTTCGGCCTTGAAGCTCTGGGTCTGTTTGCAAGAAAATGTTCTCCTAGTTCCAGATTCCCAAAACAATGCTTGGACCACATCCACTCTTGTCGGCTGGTGAAATGGTTGGGGGGGGGGAGAGATTGTTTCCATAGCAACAGGATCGGGGTGATTCCCAGGCTTTGGGGTAACAGATGGCTGGATTCATGCAGCAGTTTGTGTGTCTTTTGCTTTTGGATTTTGGATTAGATAATAAGAAAACGTCCATACGAGCAGAGATGATTAGGAGACTGGAGGCTAAAGCACATGAAGAACAGTTGCTGGAATTGGCTATGTCTAGTCTAACGAAGAGAAGGACTAGGGGTGACATGGTAGCAGCTGTGATGACCCAGGGCACAGCAGAGAGGCAATGCAGTCAGCTGGCAATTCAAACTGCCCTTTAATTGCTCCAAATTTTCCCCAAATGCTCCCACGTTTCTGACAAGCCTCAAAACAAAGGAAGACGCACATACCTTCAGCCCACGCACATACCTTCAGCCGCCTCTGGCTGCAGGTAGTTTCACATACAGTTAGATTAGAAGAGTAATTTACTCAAGGCCACGGAGATAACAAGGAATGAAACGGTACATCCAAAATCTTAACAAGTCTGTAGAAATACAAGCTTGCCTGAGCGGTTTCAGAAGAAAAGCCAAAATTCAATTCGAGGTCTTTGA
Source organism: Vipera ursinii (assembly GCF_947247035.1). Taxonomy (NCBI): domain Eukaryota; kingdom Metazoa; phylum Chordata; class Lepidosauria; order Squamata; family Viperidae; genus Vipera; species Vipera ursinii. The sequence continues at coordinate 9,486,852 of NC_139527.1, forward strand.
AAATGCAAGCAAGTCGTCTCTGTCAGTCCAATGGTCAGAGTTTCCGGGTTTCCAAGCAGAAATCACAACACAGAACGAAAGATCAGCAACAGTGCACAAAACTCAAAGGAATCCGCATTTGTTCCTGACAAATGCCCCTCCCCACAGCGTCTCCTTAAGTCTCAAGTCTCCAGGTGTGCCTTGTGGGGAAGGGCGGGCCGCTCTCCTCCCGAGTAGTTGAGCCTGCCTGAGTTGTTCCCTCCTTCTCTCCACTCTCCCTGCTCTAGGATCAGGAGGGGGTGGCCCTTGCTCATCGCCTGAGCTCTGCCTCTCCTGTTCCTCCCGTCCCAATCCTGAAGGGCCCTGGCCTGCCTCGGCCTGCTCTTCCCCACGTTCCTCTGAAGCCACAGAAACCTCCCCCTCGGCCTCCGTAGGGTCCCGTTCCAGCTCATTTTCCTCAGCAGATTCAGGCTCCCACAGAGGCATGACAGTGGCATTCCAACATTTGAGGGGTTGTCACAAGGAAAGAGGGGGTCATTCTAGTCTCCAAAACACCTGAAGGCAGAACAAGATCGTCCCTTCCAACTCTGTTATTCTGTTCTACTCCTTTGATGACCTTCACAGAGTTGAAGAACTGTCAGAAGAGGCTTGTTCTATGTTTCCATAAGTATTTAGCCTGGTCTAGCTGGTGAAACTTTACAGTGCCTTGGTAAGGCCGCACTTGGAATACTGCATCCAGTTTTGGTCACCAGAATATAAAAAAAGAGGGGGAGGGGGGATTTTTAAAGAAAAATTGTATGTTAAAACTTTTCAATAAAAAAAAAAGATGTTGAGTACAAATATGATCAGGGGACTGGTGGCTAAAACATATAAGGAACGGTTGCTGGAATTGGATATGCGTAGTTTCATGAAAAGAAGGACGAGGGGGGACAGGATAGCAGCCTTCCAATATCTCAGGGGCTGCCCCACAGAAGAGGGAGCCAAGCTATTCTCCAAAGTGCCCAAAGGCAGGAGAAGAAGCAACGGATGGAAACTAACCAAGGAGAGAAGCAACCTAGAACTAAGGAGAAACTTCCTGACAATTAGAACAATTAACCAGTGGAACCACCTGCCTCCAGAAGTGGTGAATGCTCCAACACTGGAAGTTTTTAAGAAGAGACTGGACAGCTGTTTGTCTGAAATGGTATAGGGCAGGGGTAGGCAGCCTCGGCTCTTTTATGACTCATGGACTTCAACTCCCAGCTATGCTGGCTCAGGAATTCTGGGAGTTGAAGTCCATGAGTCATAAAAGAGCTGAGGTTGCCTACCCCTGATATAGGGTTTCCTGCCTGAGCAGGGGGTTGAACTAGAAGACCTCCAAGGTCTAAACTGAATTATCTTTAAAGAAAAAGCTGTTTCCCCCCCCCCCTTGGAAATTTCTTCAGCTTTCTTCAAAGCTTACCTGGGTTTTTTCTGAAGAAAATGTACGCTGGAGCACAGCGTCTTCCTTCATTTTGCATTTCTCTCTAATAAGTTGGGTCTGTCTACCTTCCACTGCTAGGCTGCAACCCATGGTTTGTGCAAACCCTGGCTTAGAAGCTAGAGTTTCAACTGTTGACCTTCGTGAGACTTTGGGTTTGCTTGTTGAGTTGGGTTTAGTTTGTTGTGGGAGCAGAACAGATAAGAACTGGGCTTTGTCAGTGGATGGGGTCTCACAACCAAGCACACAGCTTTGGTTTGAAGACTTCTTTGAAGGTCTGTCCTATCCATTCATTCCAAACCAAGGCTGTTGATTTAATCCTAGACCAAAGCAAAGCTGAGCTTTCTTGGTTGGGCTTTAACCCAGAAGATGTGCCAAAATATGAGTTTTCCTTGGTGTGGAGAACCTCTCAGAAGGTGAAAACTCCTGGACTATCACGTCCAAAAGAAGTTCTTGTTTGAGGGTGTTCCAACCCATCCAGTGCAGAGTGTGAATTAAAATAAAGCAATCCATGAATTGTGGCATCTTGACCTAGTGTGGTCCTGTCCTTCAACTGCCAGCTTATTGATCCTTCTTTTCGTCTCTCGCTTCCAGGGTACTCCGCTGAAATATGACACAAACACATCCACAAATACCAAAAAGCACGACGTCCGGTCTATTATTGGCAGCCCGGGTAGGAATTTCCATCCCATGCTCCCAATGGAGGCCATGCAGGACCCAAGGACGCTGGAAAGAGCTTATGAGGACAATTTGAAAAGCAGGCCCAGCCCAGTGACGAACTCTGGTGGCTCCATCACAAGGGGAGCCCCCATGATTATTCCTGAGCCGGGAAAGCCTCGCCACAGCCCCCTTGCTTACGAGGACCACCAGACAGCCCATGGGGCAGCTTATGGAGGTCACTTGCACCGAGGGTCCCCTGTCTCCACGAGAGAGGCAGCACCCAGGCAACTTGAAGGTCAGCCATCTTGCTTGTTCTTGGGGACATGTGGGAGCTTCATGCTTCTTCTCTTGAGCCTTTTTGAGATGGTCCACTTGGTTCTGGAACTCGGTATTTCAGCACAGCTTTCTACAGAAAGACATCTGAGGCTTTGATGTTCTGTAGCCACCATTCTTGGTCATGTTTCAAGCATAGCGTGACAATTCTCAGGAATACTGGGCTTCTTTCTAATCTCAGTTGGGGTGGGGGGGGTTCTTCAAGGAAGCCAATATGAGGGCAATTCAGAAACAAACCTCCGTTTGGTTATCAATGACAGACACTCACGGACACAGAACTTTTATTATACACACTAGAAAACTACAACATTACATTACTTTTGCCTGAGATGGTATAGGGTTTCCTGCCTGAGCAGGGGGTTGGACTAGATGACCTCCAAGGTCCCTTCCAACAACTTCTTCTTCTTCTTCTTCTTCTTCTTCTTCTTCTTCTTCTTCTTCTTCTTCTTCTTCTTCTTCTTCTTCTTCTTCTTCTTCTTCTTCTTCTTCTTCTTCCTCTTCCTCTTCCTCTTCCTCTTCCTCTTCCTCTTCCTCTTCTTCTTCTTCCTCTTCTTCTTCTTCTTTCTTCTTTCTTCTTCTTCTTCTTCTTCTTATTATTATTATTGTTATTATTATTATTATTATTATTATAGTTGTTGTTATTACTATTATTGTTGTTGTTATTACCGCCATTCAGATTGAGGCACTTGTAATGTTTTACAAGGTTTGAAATTCCTTAGTTGTCGCTCGGCGCCAAATCTGGACTATAGGGTGTGTGTGTGTGATTATAAACATCCCAAAGGATGCTTCAAAAGTTCTTGGGTGAGTCTAGCGGTGTGCAGGCAAGCATTATCGTGAACCAACACCATACCGGATGTGACGCCGTAGAAAATCCCGCCAAATGTGAAGATGCCAAAGGAGTAACTGCTAGTGAAGTTCATGGAATGTGGTTCGATCCTCAGTTCAGAAGTCTACTGTGAAACCTTACGAAAACTCAGACGAGCCATCCATAACAAGCGTCGGGGCCTGCTGACTTCCAGTGTGGTGTTGGTTCACAATAATACTCGTCCGCACATTGCTAGACGCACCCAAGAACTTTTGAAGTAGTTCCGTTGGGATGTTTTTGATCTCTCTCTCTCTCTCTCTCTCTCTCTCTCTCTCTCTCTCTCTCTCTCTCTCACACACACACACACACACACACACACACACACACACACACACACACAGAGTAGCCCAGATTTGGCGCCAAGCAACTAGTACTAAGAAATTTCAAACCTTGTAAGACTTTGTGACAAGTGCCTCAACTTGAATGGCGATTATGTCAAAAAGTCATGTCACGTTGTAGTCTTCTAATGTGTATAATAAAAGTTCTGTATCTGCGAGTGTGTCATTGATTGATAACCAAACGGAGGTTTATTTCCGAATTGCCCTCGTATCTACTTAATCTGAGCTTGCTTGTTTTCTCTGAGCTTGGTTGTTTTCTTGCCGACGTTTCATGACCCAACTAGGAAACAATATCAGTGCTAGAAGGGAATGGGCTTTGAGGAGAGGAGGAGGAGCAGAGAGAATGACTGAGGGGTCCTTGGTGCTTTCTAAGCTTGGCTGTTTTCTTGCCGACGTTTCATGACCCAACTAGGGAACACCACCAGTGTTATCAAGCTCTGAGAACACTAAGGACCTCACAATTCAACCCTAACCTACAAAATATTCTCTTCTTTTGGTGCTCTCCTCTTCTTCAACAGGGAGCATCACTGCTGGAAAACCTGTCTCTCAAGAAAGGAAGGTCACCACCACCTCCAGAGATATCGCCAGCTCCAAATCTCCTCATACCCCACTTCCAGACCACCATCACCCGATGTCTCCATATGAGCATCTGCTCCGCGGAACAAGCGGCATGGATCTATACAGAGGCCACATTCCACTGACCTTTGACCCCGCGGCCATTCCCCGAGGGATTCCCTTGGAAGCAGGTAGGAGGAGGATGACAAGTCCATCAACCATCATCTGTCGGGCATTGTGTCGCTTATAGTCCCGGGGCAGATTGGAATTTTTTTTTTTAAGAATACAGATCTTTGTATGGGACTTGAATTAGATAAAAAGTGTAGCAGTTCTTGGGGTTGCATGAAGAGTTGAGCAGCGATCTGGACAGCGAGTTCTCCAACATGGTATAGTTGCACTTAGATCTAGACATTGGCTCTGGGAAAGAGTGGGAAAGAGATTTGGAAGACCTTAAGTGGAGCTTTATGGAAAGATGTAGAAGAAAGGAGTTGACATCTTGCGAGGTTAGATGTGAATTGTTAGGAATTGTTGTGCAGAGGTCTCCTTGTGCTAGCAAGAAGTTGCACAGACAAGGAAGGGTACTGAGAGCAGTAAGAGTCACACAGTAACCACAAGAGTACACTGAGTTGTGAAAACAAAAAGTATTTTACTTTTAGGTGGTGTAGAAACAAAAATGCATGGTCAAAAAGAAAACAGTCCAGGTCATACACAATAGCAACACTCCAAGGAGTATTCCAGATACAAAGTCTTCTTACCGGTCCAGAGGTCAAAAACACAGTTCAGGTTTATCACAGTAGTAAACCAACAGTACAGCAAAACAGCAATAGTAGAGAGAGCAGAGAATTCAAAGAGAAAGAAGCTATGTTCCTAGCTCCCTCTTATGGCCATGAGAACACTTACACACCCCATTGGTCAATTAACATCTTAAAGTCACAACATCATGGTTTATATATTTTCAACCCAACTATGTAGGCTATCACCATATGCCTAACATAAATGTTCTAAAACTAGATCTGGAATATGTAGAAGTGGACCTTCTCTTCTTCATCTCTGCTTGATTCAACAGCTGCCTATTACTTGCCGAGGCACCTTGCACCTGGTCCTACCTACCCCCATCTCTACCCGCCTTACCTCATCCGTGGTTACCCGGACACTGCCGCCATGGAAAACAGACAGACCATCATCAACGACTACATCACCTCCCAGCAGATGCACCACAACGCCGCCACTGCTACTACTATGGCTCAGAGAGTCGATCTCCTTCGTGGCTTGTCTCCGCGAGAGCCTTCCATGGCTCTCAACTATGCAGCAGGTCTGGAATCTGTGGGGTGCCCAGATGGTGGGAGGGGAAGCCATGCTGAGACTCGTTTGCACAAACATCCACGAGATGGTGGGATCATGCTGGGTCTGAGACAAGACACAATGATTTAGAAGAACGACTTCTATCAATTGTGTTTGCTCCAGGTTGTGCTGTTATGGGAACAGACATCAAGCGGGGTCTCTACTGGCTGTAGAGCAGGGCTCCTCAACCCCCGTGCTGTGGCCCATTCAGAACCGGGCCAAGGAAGTGGTGGGCAAGTGTCACATGCAGCTCCACTTGAATGAGTGGCGAGCGAACATACACCTGGCAGATCCATTTGTGCACCTGGTGGCAGATCCAAGCGGCGTGCGTGCATGCCTGCTGCTCATGCAAATGGAGTTGCATGCACACACACTCGCTGCTTATGTGAAGCCATCCCCTCTCCCCTTCCCCCCTCCCGCTGGCCCACAAAGCCAGGAAGTTTGGGGAATGCTGCTGTAGAGGACAATGTTGGCTTGATGGTTCCTTGCCCTACAGTCTGAAGCCATCTTTAAAAGCAACACCTTTCTTGGGTCTAGGACAATTCGCCGCAGCCAACTCAGTGCTGTATTAATCATTCAGTTACTTTTATTATTGGTGACCATGCTTTTGTCAAAATTAATGTAACTCTTGTATTTCTGGGTTATTTTAATATTTTATTTTAATATTATTGGCCACTGTTCTGTCAAAATTAGTTTTAAGTTTTATATTTGTTGAATTGGTCTGCGGCAAGTTGCCCAGGGCAGGTGGTCCCATTCTGTCCTTCTTTGCCAGTTGTTCATTCTCAGCAAAGCTGTTGGTTTGTTTGGCCACAACATTCTTCTTGATGTGAGTCCCCTGGCATGAGTTGACTCTTAAAGAGAAGAAACACACACACACACACATGATGGAAGCAAAAGCAGACCAGCCTGACAAATTTAAGCCCCATGGCCTTAAGGAGGACACTGCCCAGTTGGGCTCCCCCTTCTGTTCCTAACCAACTTCTTTTCCCAGCAGGGATAATTGACCTGTCTCAAGTACCACACCTCCCTGTGCTCGTGCCCCCCACCCCCGGCACCTCTGCAGCCTCCATGGACCGGATCACCTACATGCACAGCGCTGCCCAGCCTTTTAGCAGCCGACACAGTAGCTCACCCCTGTCTCCAGGTTAGTCAGGAGGTAACCAAGAACCTGAAGTATGTGAGATGCTTCCAAATATCCTTCTTTGGGTACTGCCTGGCAAGGAGATCCACCTTGTGTATAGGTAAAAGGTTCCAGAGAGGGAGAGTGGAAGTAAATGAGAACAAGAGAATACAAGCTGGAGGGAAGGGGGCTGTGTTCTAGATCAGCTGAAGGAAGTAGGTAGTGGTTTCTTGGAGAAGAAAAGAAGAAGGTCCAGATCAACTGAGAAGTATGGATTTGTGGGCTTCTGGAACCGGTTTTATCATCCCGAGAGGTTCAGAACCACCTTGTGGCTTCTTGGTATCACCCAAATGAAAAAAAACCCCACAAGCCATGGCTTTAGGTTAACCCAGAGTTCAGGATGATTGAGTGACTGCCCATGTTCCAGAACCCCTTAATCCTGGATTGAGAGTGTTAGGAACACACGTGTGGCAATATTTTGAAAACAAGAGTTTAGGGAGGAAAGAAGAAAGAACGCAAAGAAGAAATAGGCTACTAAAAAAAAAGAACAAGGCAAAGCAGATGAAGGATGATGGAAGGTGGGACTACCAGAATTTCATTTAGATCTGAAGACTTAAGATTTTCCAGTTCCCTGCCAGCATTCTTCATTCTGGGTTTTAATAGAAGAGAATATTTGTCGCTCAGGGTTGAACGGCGGAGTCCTTAGTGCTCTCTGAGCGTGGTGGTTTTTGCTGTAGACGTTTCATGACCCAACTAAGGAACATCATCAGTGCATGAAGGGAGTGGGGTTTGTGGAGAGGAAGGAGGAGGATAAGGAAAAGGACTTTAGGGTCCTTAGTGCTCTTTAAGCTGGGAGGGCACCCAGGACCCTACAATTCTGGGCTTTAACCAAAATTTTTCAGTCGAACGCTGTTTTGTGCTGGACATTGATGGTGGGATGAAATAGGAAAACAGCTCTAGAGCACCTTATCCACGGTGGGGGAAAAAAAAACAAGCCTGTGCTTCACAGGTACCCCAGCACATTTACCCAAGACGGGACCCCCGGTTTCTGAACGGGAGCAAGAACGGGACCGTGAAAAGGAACGCAAGAAATCGGTTGTGACCAGCACAGCCACGGTGGAGCACGCGCCCATCTGGAGGCCAGGTGAGTTTGTGAGTAGAGGTTCACCACCTTGGATGGGAAGGAGACGGGGCTCTCCACCGTCTCATTTTTGCCTCTGTTCCCTCTTTTTACGACAGGCACCGAGCACAGCAGCGGCCGTACATCCGCGCACTCTCACAAGCACTCCCCAGTTTCCCCTCGCGCACAGGAGCACATCCAGCAGCGGCCCAGTGTGTTGCATAACACCAACATGAAGATCATCTCCCCGGAAGGCCTCACTCCCTCCGTTTTGCGGTAGGTCAAATTCCAGAAAGGCGGAAGTGCGTTATTCCCAACATACGTGGTACGAAATGGAACATGCAAGGCGCAGATTCTGGGTTGGTGGCTTGTCTATTATTATCATTTCTTGGTTTTGTCACACCATCAGCATCAAGCGCGAGAGATTGGGAAGTCCAGGCAGTTCAAATGTATACAGGTAGTCCTCGACATACGACCACAGTTGACTCCAAAAATTTCTGTTGCTAAGTGAGATATTTGTTAAGGGAGCTTTGCCCCATTTTACGACCTTTTTGGCCACAGTTGTGAAACACTGCTGTTAAGTTAGTAACGCGGTTGTTAAGTGAATCTGGCTTCCCCATTGGCTTTGCTTATCAGAAGGTCACAAAAGCAGATCACGTGACCCCAGGACATAGCAACCATGATAAATATGAGTCAGTTGCCAAGCGTCTTGAGTTTTGATCATGTGACCATCGGGAGGCTGCAATGGTTGTAAGTGTGAGAAACGGTCATACGTCACTTTTTCCAGTGCTGTCATAACTCTGAACAGTCACTAAATGAACGATGGGAGGTTGAGGACTATCTGTGTAATGATTGCAAGCTTAGGCTCTCTACAAGAATCTGAGCTACTAAGCATCAAAGCAAATTGGTGGTAGAGAAGAGTCAGCGGAATTCAAGCTGGGCGGGACTTAGATCTCTTGCGAGTGTGCAGGGACTCAAACCAGATGGCACGTTTGGGCTCAGCCTGGTCATCTACATTCAGCCACACGTTCAGACTGGATTTGGCAGTTTTATCCACCTAGTCCAGGGGTAGGCAACCTCGGCTCTTTTATGACTCATGGACTTCAACTCCCAGAATCCCTGAGTCAACTAATTTGGCTAATCTACAGAAAAGAAGAAATAGGGGAGACACGATAGCAGTGTTCCCAGTATTTGAGGGGCTGCCACAAGGCAGAGGGGGTTGAGGTTGTTCTCCAGAGCACCAGAAGGAAAGACGAGAAACAATGGTTAGAAACTGATCAAGGAGAGAAGCAACCTGGAATTAAGGAGAAACTTCCTGACAGTGAGGACAATCAACCAGTGGAACAGCTTGCCACCAGAAATTGTGGGCTCTCCATCACTGGAGATTTTTAAGAAGAGACTGGACATTCACCTGTTTGAGATGGTCTAGGTCAGGGGTAGGCAACCTCGGCTCTTTTATGTCTTATGGACTTCAACTCCCAGAATTCCTGAGTCAGCTATGCTGACTCAGGAATTCTGGGAGTTGAAGTCCATGAGTCATTAAAAAGCCAAGGTTGCCTACTGCTGACCTAGTCACTCCTTCCCAAGGACCTGGGATAGGCAGAAGTTGTTTGATGAGGTTCAAGGTGATCATTGTAGGTTGTCAGCTGTTCCGGGTCAAGCCGCCATTTGCAATTGACCGATGGTTCTTTTCCTGCAAAGATTCAGACCCTTGGATGGAAACGTGGCTTATAGGCAAAATCCTAGGGCGCTTAACAAGCAAATTCTGGATATTATAGTATAGGGAGGGAAAACTGTTGGAAATTAAACCCATTTTTGCTCATTCTTCCCTAGATGTTTTTCAGTTGCAGAACCCAAATTATAATCCAGCCAAAACAAAAAACAACAACCCTGCCTGGCCCCAGATTCTCCATCTGTGCAAGTGGAGAAAGTACAGCTTGTCTGTAGTTCAGTTTTCATCTTCTACTTGGAAGTTTGGTGGCAACCTATTCCAACCCCCTGTTCAAGCAGGAAACCCTGCACCAGGGGTAGGCAACCTTGGCTCTTTGATGACTCGTGGACTTCAACTCCCAGAATTCCTGAGACACCCACGCTGAGGGAAAAGGGAGAGGTTTCCAAGCTGAGCCATGCTGGCTCAGGAATTCTGGGAGTTGAAGTCCGTAAGTCATGAAGGGGCCATAGTTCCCCCATGCTGGCTGAGGAATTCTAGGAGTTAAAGTCCCCAAGACGTGAAGGGGCCATAGTTCCCCCATGCTGGCTCAGGAATTCTGGGAGTTGAAGTCCATGAGTCATGAAGGGGCCATAGTTTCCCCATGCTGGCTGAGGAATTCTGGGAGTTGAAGTCCACGAGTCGTAAAAGAGCCAAAGTTGCCTACCCCTGCCCTACACCATTCCAGACAAATGGATGTCTACTCTCTTCTTAACAATCTCCAGTGTTGGAGTGCCTACAGTTTCTCAGTGTGTCCTGGCACAAATCCAGGACTTGACTAACCCCATAACTACATTCTGCTTGACATCCCTTGCAAAGGATTGAGGGGGGGTGGGTATTCCCTTCTTCTCCCCCAGGAGATCTCTCAACTTGGTCTTTCTGCTTCACAGATCCTCCTCTTCTTCCTCTTCATCCACTGCCACCACGTCCCCGGCCTGCTCCTCCGGCTTCTGTCCGGCATCAGCATTGCGCAGCTCCATAAGCGGGGTGGACGGCTACGCCTCCGTAGTGGAATCAGCCCACGTGCAGAAGGAGGCCTCGTCCTCCAGGACCCAGGACGTCAAAAGCGAACGGTCTCAGCCCGAGGCCAACCACCTGTTCACCTCAAAGTTGCCCGCGGGGCCCGGCCTAGAACAGACACCTTCGCCCGTAAAAGCTACAGAGCCCAAGACTTTGTCCTCCGCTGGGCCAGGGGCGGTCCACCCGTTTAGCAGAGGACAGGGGAAAATCCAGCCTTCGCATCACACCCCCCTGGACCCGTCACTGCACGCCGTTTCGGCCCCCGAGCCGCCGAGTAGAGAAAAGAGTAAACCCTTTTCAGTGCAGGAGCAGGAGCTGCGAGTACTCGGTAAGACCACCATGACAGCGGCCAGCTTCATTGATGTCATTATCACGCGCCAAATTTCTTGCGATAAGGGGATGCCCGACAGAAGTTCATTAAATAACGGCACCAATGGCGATGGTAAGACATTGGAGTGGGGTGTTGGGGTGGTTCTCGGCGTCGGGTGGCCTTCCAACCCGCACCTGGAGACCAAAGACCCTTCCCCTTTTTCGCAATCATATTTTTTTTTAAAAAACGTTTTAATGTTCACATTTGTGGTGACGGCCTGTTTACATTCCCAGCGTTGTCTGCATAAAAAGGCCCCCGTTTTGCACCCCTCCTATGCTTATGCTTCTTCCTCTGTTTTTTTTTCTGTTTTCCATTTTTCAGCCTACCTCTTATTTTATTTTATTTTTCTCTCTCAGCATTTCATTTCCTCCTGAGCGTGTCGTTGTGTGGGGGGCAGGGCAGGCGAGATTTGGAATTGGGTGGGTCTCTCAAAAGAGAACGGGTGTCAACACTTTGAGAGGATCGTCAAAGCCCCTCCACTTAGCCAGACAAGGGGGCTTCTGTTGCATGGTTGTGACTGTCACTTTCACTGTTTCGACACCCGTCTACCTGCCTCCGTGGCCCCCTGCAAAATGTACGAAATACCGGAATGAGCGAGGTCATGAATTTCAGCACTGTGCTTGCCTCCAGAATAATTTATGTTCTGCTTTGTCCATGAATTGTGTAAATGTGCTAAAGTCGGCCGAGATACAGGTAGTCCTCGACTTAACGACCGCAATTGGGAGCAGGATTTCCACTGCTAAGCAAGGCAATTGTGAAGCGAGTGGTGCTCAGTTTTATGATCACCTTTGCTACAGTTGTTAAGTGAGCCACACGGACGTTAAGTGAATCTGGATTTCCCCACTGGCTCTGCTTTGTCCGAAGCCATTTGGGAAGGTGGCCAAAGGTGATCACGTGACCCCGGGATGCTGCAATTGTCATGAATACATGCCGGGTGCCAAGCACTGAATCTTGATCACATGACCACAGGCAGGGGTAGGCAACCTTGGCACTTTTGTGACTCGTGGACTTCAACTCCCAGAATTCCTGAGCCAGCGTGGCTCACCTTGGAAACCTCTCTCTTTCCCCTCAGCACGGCTGGCTTAGGAATTCTGGGAGTTGAAGTCCACGAATCATAAAGCGGCCTAGGCCTAGGCCAGGAGTAGGCAATCTTGGCTCTCTTATGACTCGTGGACTTCAACTCCCAGAACTCCTGAGCAGGCATGGCTCAGCTTGGAAACCTCTCCCTTTCCCCTCAGCGTGCCTGGCTCAGGAATTCTGGGAGTTGAAGTCCACGAGTCATCAAAGAGCCAAGGTTGCCTACTCCTGACCATGGGGATGCTGCAACAGTCATGTGAACAACTGTCATAAGTCAATTTTTCTCAGTGGCGTTGTAACTTTGAGCGGTTGCTGAGCAAATGATTGTAAGCCGAGGACTACCTGTAGACAGATTGCAACATGGGGAGTGTATCTGGTGTTGACCCAGATGATGTTGGGGAGAGAGAGAGAATCAGCTTACTAAATTGTCCCTCGGTTTGTTCCCCAATCTCTGGTTTCCCGGATTGGTTGAGACTACAGCACTCAAGATTGCAAACCAGGCTGGGGAAGGTTGTTCTAGAACTAGAACATGGGTTTTGTTTTAGCTTGAATGGAAGTAACCCTTGGAAAACTCTCCAAACTCAGCGACATGCAGGTGTCATCAACGTGGCTCGGCCAATGAGTTTCTTGTCCAAAAGAAAAGCTGTTCTAATTATATTGTTGTACCTTTATTTTGGACAACTTAAGATGGGTGACTGCATCATTTGACACCTCAATATATCCCAAAAGAGCACAGTGGAAGCCCACTTCTCAACAGTGTTTCCCCCCACACACACACAATCCAGGGCCCATGGATCAGGCCAGCCAGGATGGAGGTTGGATGTGAAGGACCTCTACAATGTTCTCAAGTCTTCTTCTCTAATGTAGGGATCCAAGCAATGAGATCGCACAATGCCAGGTGTCAAAAGTGGCCTTTGAGGGTATCTTTCATCCTTTCGATTCCCCTTGGACAGGGGCAGGGAACCTTGGCTCTGTTATGACTTGTGGACTTCAACTCCCAGAATTCCTGAGCCAGCATGGGGGAACAATGGCCCCCTTTGTGACTTGTGGACTTCAGCTCCCAGAATTCCTGAGCCAGCATGGGGGAACAATGGCCCCCTTTGTGACTTGTGGACTTCAACTCCCAGAATTCCTGAGCCAGCATGGGGGAACAATGACCCCCTTTGTGACTTGTGGACTTCAACTCCCAGAATTCACGAACCAGCCATGCTGACTCAGGAATTCTGGGAGTTGAAGTCCACAATTCATCAAGGGGCCATCATTCCCTACCCCTGCCCTACCAAGCTGTAACGCTGCTGAGAAGGAAAGGCTCCCACCAACGTTTAAGAATCTCTTTTGTGTTCCTCAGTTTTCCGTGGGAACTACAGTCCTGACGGCATTGAAACCATAAGCCCTGTGAACTCCCCCTCTGTCCTCCACGAGAAAGGGGTGAAGCTGACTCAAGATAAGGAGAAAGGTCAGGGTCTCCTCCATCCATAACAGGGACCCTTGCCCGCTTGGTTACGGCGATTTCATTCCACCTTCATTCCATTCTTCTCGCCTAGGTTCCCTCAAACCTTGTGGAACGGAGATCTCTCACATGCAACAGCTCCACCAGATCAGTGAGGGCCGCCAGTCCCCGGGTCAGCCGTTACAGGGACCCCCAAACGCCAAAGGACATCAACGCGTTGTCACCTTGGCCCAGCACATCAACGTAAGTGGGGGGATGCTGTGATGGTTGTGAATTGCAAAGCCTGGTTGTAAGTCACCTTCTCCAGTGGCGGTGTAACTTCAGTTGGTAAATGAAGGGTTGCAAGATAGGGACAACCTGTAAAGGTAAAGGTAAAGGTTTCCCTGCACATGCGTGCTAGTCGTTTCCGACTCTAGGGGCCGGTGCTCATCTTTGTTTGAAAGCCGAAGAGCCAGCGCTTGTCCGAGGACGTCTCCGTGGTCCTGTGGCCGGCATGACTACATGCCAAAGGCGCACGGAACGCTGTGACCTTCCCACCATAGTGGTCCCTATTTTTCTACTTGCATTTGTACATGCTTTCGAACTGCTAGGTTGGCAGAAGCTGGGACGAGTAACAGGCGCTCACTCTGCTACGCGCCACTCGGGATTCAACCCACCAAACTGCCGACCTTCTGATCGACAAGCTCAGTGTCCTAACCCACTGAGCCACCGCGTCCCTTGTAGGGTGCCTCAAAGGGATGGTGACCTCTGAGGGTGGAGCTTTGTTCTCCGAGCTTCTGGGTTGCTTTCTGAACATTTCATTACCAGGCTGGGTAACATCTTCAGCGGAGTTTAAGGGATGTCCATGTTGGTGTTCTATTGATAAGGGCTTCAGGGGTGGGTGTGTCGAGGGTCTTGGGATGGGTCAGGGGTGAGCCGTCTTGTGGTGATGGGTCTTGTGACATCAGGCTCCTTGGAAGGTGAATTTCTGGGGTGAAGGGGGGCGGCTTGTGTGAGTTGATTGAGCGTCGGTGCTGTCTCTGGTTGGCTGTGGGGTTGATTTGGATTCTGAGGGGTTTGTGGGCTGGTTGTGGGTCAATGTGTCTGTTGATAATCATAATCATAATAAAGTTGTAAGGGACTTTGAGGTCTTCTAGTCCAACCCCCTGCTCAGGCAGGAAACCCTATACCATTTCAGACAAATTGTTGCCCAATCTCTTCTTAAAAACCTCCTGTGTTGGAGCATTCACAGCTTCTGGAGGCAGGTGGTTCCACTGGTTAATTGTTCTAACTGTCAGGAAATTCCTCCTTAGTTCCTGGTTGCTTCTCTGCTTGACTAGTTTCCATCCGTTGCTTCTTGTCCTGCCTTCGGGCGCTTTGGAGAACAGCTTGACTCCCTCTTCTCTGTGGCAGCCCCTGAGATATTGGAACACTGCTATCATGTCAGCCCCGGTCCTTCTCTTTAGAATTGCTTGTGGTGTGCCAGGCTTGGATGCGCGTAGCAGGTGGTAGCGTGACCAATTTTTATTTTATTTTATTTTAATTCCATTTATATCCCGCCCTTCTCCAAAGACTCAGGGCGGCTTACAAACTTAGCAGTAGCCTTCATTCTATGTAAATGCCTGCTTATTAGGGCTTTCGCCCGCTCCCCCCAAGCGGCATTATTACAAAGTCAGCTTAATTGCCCCCAACAATCTGGGTCCTCAATTTTACCTACCTGGGAAGGATGGAAGGCTGAGTCAACCTTGAGCCTGGTGGGATGCGAACCTGCACTAATTGCAGGCAGCTGGTGTTACTTAGGAAGGCATTAGCCCACTGCTCCACCAAGGCTTGTGCTGCTCTAATCGAACTGGTGGTGTTTGGGGTTAGCGATAGTGAACTCTTTTGAGAAATGACCACAAAATAAAACAGAAGGATATCCATCCCTTCCTTTCTTACAGGAAGTCATCACTCAAGACTACACGCGCCATCATACCCAGCAACTCAATCCCCATATCCAGCCTCCCATCTACTCCTACTCGGGGGCTGCTGCTCCTGTGCTGGATCTCCGCCGAGCTCCTCCTGAATCTTACCTCCAGCATCAACCAATGGAACATGTTTCATCTTCTAGAATCTCCCCCGAAAGTGAAGCAGACCAAAGGTGAGGCCATCTTCTCTCTTCCAGTCATGAAAGAGGTCCCTGAAGGTGGATGATGGGCTATAGGAACAGAAAAGGAGTGCCCAAATCCAGGCTGCTGGAGAGAATAGAAATATAGAAATATAGAAATATAGAAATATAGAAATATAGAAATATAGAAATATAGAAATATAGAAATATAGAAATATAGAAATATAGAAATATAGAAATATAGAAATATAGAAATAGAAATAGGAAGAGAAGAGAAGAGAAGAGAAGAGAATGATTGTAGAATAGAATAGAATAGAATAGAATAGAATAGAATAGAATAGAATAGAATAGAATAGAATAGAATAGAAAATATGGAATAGAATAGAATAGAATAGAATAGAATAGAATAGAATAGAATAGAAAATATGGAATAGAATAGAATAGAATAGAATAGAATAGAAAATATGGAATAGAATAGAACAGAATAGAATAGAACAGAATAGAATAGAATAGAATAGAATAGAATAGAATAGAATAGAATAGAATAGAATAGAAAATATGGAATAGAATAGAATAGAATAGAATAGAATAGAATAGAATAGAATAGAATAGAATAGAATAGAATAGAATAGAATAGAATAGAATAGAATAGAATACCGGTAGACTATAGAATAAATATATATAATTAAATTAAAAAAACAATAGAATAGAATATAATATAATAGAATAGAATAGAATAGAATAGAATAGAATAGAATAGAAAATATGGAATAGAATAGAATAGAATAGAATAGAATAGAAAATATAAAATAGAATAGAATAGAATAGAATAGAAAAAATAGAATAGAATAGAATAGAATAGAATAGAATAGAATAGAATAGAATAGAATAGAATAGAATAGAATAGAATACCGGTAGACTATAGAATAAATATATATAATAAAATTAAAAAAACAATATAATAATAGAATAGAATAGAATAGAATAGAATAGAATAGAATAGAATAGAATAGAATAGAATAGAATAGAAAAAATATGGAATAGAATAATAGAATAGAATAGAATAGAATAGAATAGAATAGAATAGAATAGAATAGAATAGAACAGAATATAGAACAGAATAGAAATATAAAATAATAGAATAGAATAGAATAGAATAGAATAGAATAGAATAGAATAGAATAGAATAGAATAGAAAATATGGAATAGAATAGAACAGAATAGAATAGAATAGAATAGAATAGAATAGAATAGAATAGAATAGAATAGAATAGAATAGAATAGAATAGAATAGAAAATATGGAATAGAATAGAATAGAATAGAATAGAATAGAAAATATGGAATAGAATAGAATAGAATAGAATAGAATAGAATATATGGAATAGAATAGAACAGAATAGAACAGAACAGAACAGAACAGAACAGAATAGAATAGAATAGAATAGAGAAAATATAGAATAGAATAGAATAGAATAGAATAGAATAGAGAAAATATGGAATAGAATAGAATAGAATAGAGAAAATATGGAATAGAATAGAATAGAATAGAATAGAATAGAATAGAATAGAAAAAATATGGAATAGAATAGAATAGAATAGAGAAAATATGGAATAGAATAGAATAGAATAGAATAGAATAGAATAGAATAGAATAGAATAGAATAGAATAGAATAGAATAGAATAGAATAGAATAGAATAGAATAGAATAGAACAGAACCTTGGAGGTCTTCTAGTCCAGCCCCCTGCTCAAGCAGGAGGACATATACCATCTCAGACAAGTCTAGTAGTCTCTTTTTTAAAATGTACAGTGATGCAGTGCCCACGATTTCTGAAGGCAAGTGGTTGATTGTCCTCCCTGTCAGAAAGTTTCTCCTTAATTCCAGGTTGCTTCTCTCCTTGACTAGTTTCCATCCGTTGCTTCTTGTCCTGCCTTCAGGCGCTTTGGAGAATAAATTGACCCCCTCTTCTTTGGGGCAGCCCCTGAGATATTGGAACAGTGCTATCACGTCACCCCTTTTTCTTCTTTTCTTTAGACTAGCCAAACCCAAGTCCCGCAGGCCTTGGATCATTTTAGTTGCTCTTCTCTGAACTTTTTCCAAGGTCTCGACATCTTTTTTGTGGGAGACTTAGCATCCTGGAGGTCACATTCAAAGAACAGAGAGTGTCAAAACCCCTTACGCATGTTTGTGAAAACAAACACTAGTGGTACAAACACTAGTGGTACAAACTCTGAAGGAGACACCTGACCATACCTGGCCTACCTATCTATGGAGATTCTCAGTCATCCAGGTCATGGTTGTCCCCAGGGGGCTTTTTCAAAAGGCAGCTGGACTCCCTTGTTTTTCCTTGAAGACATTTCGCTTCTCATCCAAGAAGCTTCTTCAGTTCTTGGATGAGAAGCAAAATGTCTTCAAGGAAAAACAAACCCTGTTTGTTGCAATTCTCGCTTTTGGTCCTTCAAACCTCCAGATCTTCATCCGTCAAAAGGCTCCTCTCTTTCCCGTCTCACCCAATGGAAGAAGTACAATTCCCAACCTCCAATGAGCTTCTCAACCAACCTGCCTTTGGTTTCACGAGCTTCTTGTTGCCCGAGTCTCACCTTCTCACTCGTAACCTCCGCAGATCACCTGAGCAAATTAAAATTCCGTCTTCGGACAACTGCATTGAGCCGATCTCTCCGCCCGAGGGAAACATGGAAGCCGAGCGTGTCCGAAACAGCGCCTACCCCGTTCTGTATCGTGAGGGCGAGCAGCTAGAGCTAAGGTAAGGAGCCGGACCGACAGCGAGGCAAGCGGTGACGTGGCTTGGGGTGTCAGCTGTGAAAGAATTGGGGATCTTTTCAATCCGGCAGAGGCTGCACCCGATCCCCTGGAAACAGCGTCCAACCGCCAGCGTTCTTCAGCAAACTGACAGAGAGCAATTCCGCCATGGTGAAATCCAAGAAGCAGGAGATCATCAAGAAACTCAGCACCAGCAACCGGAACGAGGCAGAATACAGTGAGAATTTCACTCAGCTCGTCTGTCTGTCTGTCTGTCTCTTCTCTCTCTCTCTCTCTCTCTCTCTCTCTCTCTCTCTCTCTCTCTCTCTCTCTCTCTCTCTCTGCACATGTACCTATCTGTCTATCCATCCACATCTATCTATATCTATCATCTATCTATCCATTCGTCCATCTATATCTATCCACGTCTGTCTGTCTGTCTGTCTGTCTGTCTGTCTGTCTGTCTATCTATCTATCTGTACCTATCTGTCTATCCATCCACATCTATCTATATCTATCATCTATCCATTCGTCCATCTATATCTATCCACATCTGTCTGTCTGTCTATCTATCTATCTATCTATCTATCTATCTATCTATCTATCTATCTATCTATCTATCTATCTATCTATCTGTCTATCTATCTGTCTATCTATCTGTCTATCATCTATATCTATCTATCTATCTATCTATCCCATCATCTGTCTGTCTGTCTGTCTGTCTGTCTGCCTATCTTATCTATCTATCGCACCAACCACCCAACCACCTACCTACCTACCTACCAACTAATCTAATCTAATCTAATCTAATCTAATCTAATCTAATATCTAGACAGTTCATCTGACTTTTCTCAGCACCGAATCTTGGTAGCCCCAAGATTTTTCCCCCCAAAAACGACATTCTGAAATTGTAGTAGGACTTCTGTGGATGTTGCCTCCTCTAAAGTGTTTCTCTTTGGTCTTCCTTCCAGATGTTGGACAACCCGGAACAGAGATTTTTTACATGCCAGCAATGACAGGAACAGGTAAGCGCTAGAACTCTTTCCGCACCCTGGGTTTGATTTTTCCCTACCTGGAATGGTGCCCTCTTTTGGGGCCACTCGGCACCCGAGGTTGGGGGTGACTTTTGCAAGCTGATAAAGCCGGTTCCGCTGTCCCACAACAGCAAATTGAAAAGCCTTGTAACATTTGGAAAGGGGAAGAAGTCCAGTGATTGGTTGGCTTGTTAATTTTTTTAAATATAAAAATCACCCCACGTTCCTCAACCTCTGTCTCTTAGCCTCGTTTAATTACATTTTATTATTCCCTCTTTCCCGGGAATGTTGGGCAAATAGCTGCCCCTTTAAGTGCTTTCTCTGGTCTTTTTGCATTGCCACACCTTAACTGCATGGCTTCTAATGACTCACAATTGCGACACAACCACCAGCATGACACCAGGGATCCCAAGGCAAACAGTACCACCTGCTTAGCTGATGTCCTCTTTTGCCTCCACCCCAAAATTGGGAAAAAGGCTGGAGGGAAAACTGTGGAAGAATTTGAGAAAATTTGCATAGCTGGTGGACAGGACCACTCCCTTGGGTGCCCAGGAACGTGTCCTCAGATTTTAGGAGGGCAGTTGGTCCCAGGTGACATTGAATTTGGGAGAAGACCAGTCCCTCCATTTTGAATGCTCTCAATAAGGGAGGTGGTAGCCATTCTTCTGTTGACCTCAAGGTTCTCCATAGACAAGTATAGGATGGGCAGTTAGTAAAACACATGGAGAAGACAGGTGGAGACATCTTGGTCTCACAAAAGGAGACCTCAAAATATTTTTTTTTCTTTCACATTTCCTTTCTATCTTCCTGTTACACTGAAGTCATATTCGCAGCTAGGATACTATATATATATATCATATATATCAGTATATGATGTTCTAAGGGAAGCAGTGGCTCAGTGGGTTAGGACACTGAGCTTGTCGATCAGAAGGTCGGCAGTTTGGCGGGTCGAATCCCGAGTGCCGCGTAACAGAGTGAGCGCCTGTTACTCGTCCCAGCTTCTGCCAACCTAGCAGTTCGAAAGCACGTAAAAATGCAAGTAGAAAAATAGGGACCACTCCGGTGGGAAGGTAACAGCGTTCCGTGCGCCTTTGGCGTCTAGTCATGCCGGCCACATGACCACGGAGACGTCCTCGGACAAGCGATGGCTCTTCGGCTTTGAAACGGAGATGAGCACCGGCCCCTAGAGTCGGGAACGGCTAGCACGCACGTGCGGGGTAACCTTTACGTATATGATGTTCTGAACCATAACATTATAGCTACTGCAAAAATGTTGCACTTCCTTCCCAACGCTTGCGACTGTCACTTGTTCTGTAGAAAAAGGTGAAGAAATATTGCAGTGATTGCCACCATTCTTTCAAGGGATGGTGTGCTTTGTTGAAATGCGACCATTTCTGTCTGGAACAAGGACATCAGGAGCACTTCAGAAGAGGTCCCTTAGGAGGAGGAGGAGAGGAGGAGGAGGACTCATGGGTGGGGAAGACCCTGGTGAACCGTCCCCTCTATTTTGCCCTCCGGTCAGCATCAATTGCAGTCGCTAGAGAGGCACCATGAGAGAGGAACACAACAAACATGAGTAACATGTTTGTTACCCACTTAAGCTCAGAGCCCCCTCAGAAAGCCGAAATGAAACCATGCCAGGGCTGAATACAAGCCGGCTTCCTTCCACGTCTTTGTCTATACAGTCAATGTGTGCCCCCAACGTGGCGCTCCAGAAACAAACAAAATCCATGCCTTCCCCAGGAAACATCTCCAGAACTTGGTCTGCATTGCAGGGTTTGGCGGGGAGAGAACTAAACACAACCGCGTTGTGTCATTTCGCAAGGATGTGCTGACAGTTTTATTTCTCCCTTCCTTTGTTTTCTTCCACCTCCCCCATTTCTTCCTCGGCACCCCCCTTTTCTCTGCCCCCTCCCAAATCCCTCCCTCCCCTCCCGTACCCCAGGGTTAATCAGTTGTAGGAGCCAGGCGGTCCAGGAAAACCCTAGTTCCAACATGGGGCTGGAGGCCATTATCAGAAAAGCTCTCATGGGTAAATATGACCATCGGTGGGACGAACCCGCTTCGCTCGGTACCAATGCTTTTAACCCTCTGAATGCCAGCACAAGCTTGCCCGCTGTTTTGCCCATAACCTCTGCTGATGGACAGATTGACGATCTTCCTTCTTCCACGCCAGGTCGGCTCGGTTGCGTTGACGCGATTAATCCTCTCTCTGTCTTTCTTCCTGTCTTCTGGTGTGTGTTCATGTCTTAATGGTGCCGAAGAATGCATCTCTGGGTTTGTTTTTCTGTGCGCGTATATCAGCGCTTAGCGAATGTAGCCCTTTGTAATAATGCTGCTTGGGGTGTGTGTGAAAGCCCTAATAAGCAGGCATATACATAGAATGAAGGCTACTGCTAAGCTTGTAAGCCGCCCTGAGTCTTCGGAGAAGGGCGGGATATAAATGGGATTAAAATAAAAATAAATAAATATTTGGTTAGTAACAGTTCAGAGTTACAAAGGAACTGAAAAAAGTGACTTTTGACAGTTTTTTCACACTTAACGACGGTTGCAGGGTGCCTGTGGTCATGTGATCAGAATTTGGCAACTGGCATGTACGTACGACTGTTGCAACATCCCGGGGTCATGTGATCCCCTTTTGTGACTTTCTCACAAAGTCAGTGAGGAAGCCAGATTCACTTAACAACCGTGTTACTAACTGAACTGTAGTGATTCACTTAACGGTGGCAAGAAAGGTGGTAAAATGGGGCAGAATTCACTTAACGACTGTCTCACTTAGCACTGGAAATTTTGGGCTCAATTGCCATAAGTCAAGGACTACATGTACGTCTCATTGACTTCACCATCGCTGCAAAAAAAAATATCATAAAATCTGGTCCAGTCACATGGGTGCCTCAGTTTACGACCGTCATGACTTGCAAGGAAATTACCATCCTTTACAGTTGTAAGTTGAGAGCTACCAATCGTGCAAAGTGAAACCATGAGTGGTTTAGATCAAGGGGAAACTGCTGTTAGGACGAGGGTGGATAAAACATTTTGAGAGGTCCTTGGTGCTCTCTGAGCTTGGTTGTTTTCTTGCAGACACTTCGTTACCCAAACTAGGTAACATCATCAGAGCTAGTACTAGCTGATTAGTGTTAGCATTGATGATGTTTAAGTTTAAGTTTATTGAATTTATATACCGCCCTTTTCCCGTAGGACTCAGGGCGGTTTACAAAGTATTTAAAAACATCAATACAATACAAGAGTTAAAAACAGTTAAAATAATTAAATTTGATCCCTGAGGGGGGAAGAAAAAAAAAACACATTTCAGAGTTTAATGTCGAGTTTGGAAATCAAGTCAGTAGCTGCCGTTGTTACGCAGAGGAAGTCCTTAAAATCTCCTGGGTATCTTCTATTAGTGCATTCCCTCACTATATGTTGGATAGTCTGTCGGGGAGCCCCGCAATCACATTGCGCTGAAGGTGTCTTTCCCCATTTATACAGAGAATTAGCACACACCCCATGAGTCGTTCTGATTCTATTGTATGTCACCCATATGTGTCGGGGTAGATTAAATCCTGGAGGTATACTATTAGGATTAATATGCTCAGATTTATTCGATCTGATTGAACATGATCTACCGGGATAGTTAACTCATCTAGGAACTTGAAAAAAATGTGAGTAGTTTATCATGTCTAGCGTTACTTTACTCACAATAACCAATCATGTTACCTAGTTTGGTAATGGAAAGTCTACAAGAAAACAACCAAGCTCAGAGAGCACCAAGGACTCTTCATTTCCACCCTGAGCTACAAATATTTTCCTTCATTTGTACAGAACATTGTGGTGGCCTCCTTAAGCTTCAAGGCTAGCTAGGCCTTGGAATGATGGCCATTGAGGTCCTTCATGAGGCTGCATCCTTGAAGACAAAAGAGGAATCCTTTCCTTACAGCCTCAAACGAAGTCATATGTGACAGCCATTAGTTAGGTCAGAAATTGTCCCAATCAGATGTACAGACACAGATCCTGGGCTCTCTGCTGATGTTGGCCAGATGACTGCCAATCGACCATGGTTCAGGTGTTGTATCTGGGCACCCGACCCATCGGAAGCAGAACAGAGAGATGGCCATGGTCCTCCGCTTGAAATTTTGTTCTCAGACTTCCTCCCAGATTTTAATCTTCCCCAAATATTCTTCCCCTGCCTGCAAGGATTTGGGGGTAAAGTTTTGGGAGAAAATACAACAACAACCCCATTTTCCTAAGACTCTGTGGAGGTTCTCAGTCATCAAGGTCATCGTTACCCAAAGATGCTTTTTCACCAGGCAATTGGACTTTCTTGTTTTTCTTTGAAGACGTTTTGCTTCTCATCCAAGAAATTTCTTCAGCTCTGACTAGAGGGTTGGGGGATGGAAGGATTTATATTCCTTGCAGACAGCTGGTCGTTTGCCTTCTTTTAGCAAGTCGTTAAAGCTACCTGGAGACTTATCTGTGTCTTCAGGGTCACCTGAATAGTGCAAATGAATAGAATAGAGCTGGAAGGGACCTTGGAGGTCTTCTAGTCCAGCCCCCTGCTCAAGCAGGAGAACCTAGACCAGGGGTAGGCAACCTCAGCTCTTTTATGAGTCATGGACTTCAACTCCCAGAATTCCTGAGTCAGCATAGCTGACTCAGGAATTCTGGGAGTTGAAGTCCATGAGTCATAAAAGAGCCGAGGTTGCCTACCCCTGACCTAGACCATCTCAGACAGGTGATTGTCCAGTCTCCTCTTAAAAATCTCCAGGGATGGAGAGCCCACGATTTCTGGTGGCAAGCTGTTCCACTGGTTGATTGTCCTCACTGTCAGGAGGTTTCTCCTCAATTCCAGGTTGCTTCTCTCCTTGATCAGTTTCCAACCATTGTTTGTCGTCTTTCCTTCTGGTGCTCTGGAGAACAACCTCACCGCCCTCTGCCTTGTGGCAGCCCCTCAAATACTGAAACACTGCTATCGTGTCTCCCCTATTTCTTCTTTTCTTCAGACTAGCCAAACCCAAGTCCCGCAGGTGTTCTGCATCTGTTTTAGTCTCCAGACCTTTGATCATCTTAGTTGCTCTTCTGTGAATCTTTTCCAAACTCTCAACATCTTTGGGTGTTGGGTGTAGAGCCTTCTTGGAACAGCGGAAAGGACCGTGTTGTAGACTGGAGATAGATGGTGTCAGATCCCTCCCCCTCTGCTGAGAGAGGGCTGTTCAGTTTTGACCTAGAGGGCCTCTTTTCCAGAAATGCACAGCCGTCCCTCAACATCATAATAATAATAAACCTTTTTATTGTCAAAGTACAACATGTGTACATTGAGATTAGCTGAGCCTCCCCCCGTGCTCTCTCCCCCCAACACACAGTGACAACAAACCCTCCATCCCACCACACCATGTGAACCCACTACACCACACACCGGCCTCCCAAGTCAATTCTGCATAAGATTATGTCCCATTTAAAAGCCTAACAGCCCACGGATAAAAGCTGTTTTTCAGCCTGTTGGTACGGCTGGCTATGTTCCTATATCTCCTACCGGATGGTAGGAGAGTAAAGAGATACCGTCCAGGGTGTGAGTATCTATCATCTATCTCCAGTCTACAACATCGTCCTTTCAACAGCTCCAAGGAGGCTCCACACCCATTTGCACTGTTCAGGTGACCCTGAGGACACAGATAAACCTCCCAAGTGTCTTCAACGACTCTAAAAGAGCCTTGGTGGAGCAGTGGGCTGATGCCTCCTTAAGTAACACCAGCTGCCTGCAATTAGTGCAGGTTCGCGTCCCACCAGGCTCAAGGTTGACTCAGCCTTCCATCCTTCCAAGGTAGGTAAAATGAGGACCCAGATTGTTGGGGGCAATTAAGCTGACTTTGTAATAATGCCGCTTGGGGTGTGTGTGTGAAAGCCCTAATAAGCAGGCATATACATAGAATGAAGGCTACTGCTAAGCTTGTAAGCCGCCCTGAGTCTTCGGAGAAGGGCGGGATATAAATGGAATTAAAATAAAAAATAAAAAAATAAAAGAAGGCAAATGACCAGCGGTCTGCAAAGAGTATAGATCCTTCCGTTCCCCACCATCCAGTCAGAGCTGAAGAAGCTTCTGGGATGAGAAGCAAAACGTCTTCAAAGAAAACCAAGGAAGTCCAGTTGCCTCCTGAAATCTTTGGGATTTTCATAAGAGGATACTTTGGAGCAAATTCAGATAGTCCCCAACAGTTCATTTAAGTGACCGTTCAGAGTTACAACAGCACCGTTAACTGTTTTTCACAGTTACAACTTCTGCAGCCTCTGCATAATTACGTGATCAAACTTCGGATGCTTGGCAACTGGTTCATATTTATGAACTGTTATTTAATTCTTTTTTATTTTTTGTATTGTTGTTTTTTATTGTTGTTAGCCGCCCTGAGTCCTTCGGGAGATAGGGCGGCATATAAGTCCCAAAAATAAATAAATAAATAAATAAATAAATAAATAAATAAATAAATAAATAAATAAATAAATAAATAAATATTTATGACGGTCGCCGTGTCCTGGGGTCAATTGGATCCCCTTTTGCGACCTTCCAACAAGCAAAGTCAATGGGGAAGCTGGATTCACTTAACAACCGTGTGACTAACTCAACCACGGTAGTGATTCACTTAATGACTGTGGCAAGAAAGGTCGTAAAATGGGGCAAAGCTCACTTAACAAATGTCTCACTGAACCACAGAAACTTTGGGCTCAAATTGTGGTCGTACATCGAGGACTACCTGTTGTTTGGGTGAAATGGGTGGAGGTCTCTCTTGGTGTCTCAGCTCCCCACTCTCTCTTTTCCTGCTATCTGCTAAGCCTCGTTGTTCTCCTGTTGTGATCAAGTCCCTGGGA
This sequence comes from Vipera ursinii, assembly GCF_947247035.1. Taxonomy (NCBI): domain Eukaryota; kingdom Metazoa; phylum Chordata; class Lepidosauria; order Squamata; family Viperidae; genus Vipera; species Vipera ursinii. The sequence continues at coordinate 9,512,983 of NC_139527.1, forward strand.
AGATGCGCCGGGAGGACACCCAGCTCCTTTCCGCCCGTTCGACGTAGTATGACTTTCCCCTGGGAGTTTGAAAAATGTTGTGTTTTTTCCCCCAGGAGGAGGGAAGCCAAAGGCCGCTGCCCGAGCTAACAGTCGGAAGGCTAGATCTCCAGCACCTGGCCTGTCCTCCTCCATTGAGCGGCCACCCTCCGTTTCGTCCGTTCACTCCGAGGGGGACTGTAACAGGAGGACACCTCTAACCAACCGGGTTTGGGAGGACAGGCCATCATCCACAGGTACTGCCACCTCCGTCTACCCCAGGTTTGCAATTCCCGGGAGTGTCAGGCGCAGAGAATCAGGTTGTGGCGTGTTCAGTTTGGCTGGGAAATACATTATCCGTCATACCACGTTTCCCCGAAAGTAAACCCTAAGTTTGATTTTTACGTGTGTGCCTAACATAACCCCTGCCCCCAAAATAAGCCCTAGTGAGACCTTGCCCACTCTGTCCCAATGTCTGGTTGTACAAGGTGGGGAGGAGACGCACGCATAAAAATCAAGCTACGGAGTGGAGCTGCCCACATGCTCTGCACCCGCTTACCTCAGGGCCCTCGCAGCCAGGCCTCTGACGCCTGGACACTTGCCTCGCAGCGGCGGCAGCAACAGCCCCGTCCACTTCTAGTTTCTGGCGGCTGCTTGTGGCAGGATGCCAAATGGCATGTGGCACCGGTGTGAGCGGCAGCACCGGTGCCACGCACCACAGGGTGTCGTGCCGTGAGCGGTGACATCGCCGCAGTGCACCTCGTGGCATCCTGCCATGAGTGGCAGCACCATTGTGACACACCATGTGTCCTGCCAGAAGCGACAGCACTAGCGTGACACACCACGTGGACCCCTGCCTCCTGTAAGCAGGTAAGACATCCCCCCAAAATAAGACCTAGTAGCCTCACTTGGAGGCAAACAAAAAAAATAAGACTGGGTCTTATTTCTGGGGAAACACGGTAGCAACCAGTCAGAGTAGACCGTGGCCCAAATATTAAGAGAGCCATCAAGGTTGGAGTGGTTGAAGGATTGGACCTGGAATGAGGAGACTTGGGTTCAATGTCTGTAGCTACAGTAGTCCTCAAGTGACTGTGGGCCCATTTAACTCCTACACGGAGATGTTGTAGGAAAGCTTTGGAAGATGTCAATCTCATTCAGTATTGGCATGTGGGAGCAGGGCAGCAGATGACCTTGAGAAGATAGGCTGATGTGGGTATGAAGATGTTGAGCCCGAGGACACCTGGATTTTCCTTCTTCATCCTTGTGGAAGTTCTCAAGGTGACTTTAGGCCTGTCACTCTCTGTCAGGCCAGCCTAGTTCCCAGGTTTGTTACTTAGAGGAGGGGGTTTTGTGCACACCTTTTTGCTCCTCAAGGAAGGATGGACTGCAAATCAATAAACCAATCAACCTGTTTCCATGAGCTAGATGACATTTTCTCCAGGTGATAGCATTGGAATTTCATTTCTTACACCATTTATGCATGGTGCCATTTTATCAGAGGTCAGTCAATCCAAGGTGAGAAAGTGAATGATGACCATCGAGTGGTGTCTGAGAATCTGGCCCTTAACCTGGTTTGTCCAGACTTGGGTGCTCTGGCTACTTCTCTAGAGCTTCATCTGGGATGTATCCTCCTGAGAACATTCCAGATTGAACCAGAGACTTTGGACAAGTTTTGAAGCAGGGTTTTTCTGGTGCGACAACTATTGCTTCTCAGCTTGCCAACAAAACTTGCGGGGAGGGGAGAGGTTTGGAATGCAGACTTCAAAGATTAAGAAGCCAGACCGTGAGACTCAAGGACGTTACACCAGATGTCTGGCCAGATCTAGAGATGCTTCTCATAACAATATTTTTCTACTTGATTGAGCATCCTAATGAGGAGGGAGGAGGAAGAATTCATTGCTTTTACTATATGGGCTTGCCAGACCTGGTTTTGCTTTCATTAGTACCGAAGTGATGTACATTAAGAGATTGGAATGTCTTGAAGGTGTTTGCTTGGTTGGGTTCTTCATTTGGAACCTTGACAGGCGGACCCTCTTAAACTTACGTCCTTTACAACTTCATGCATAGAAGTCCTTTTCTTCTCCCCCTTTCCAAAAGTTATAAATTCACCCATTGATGGAATTCTGTGGTGCTGAGAGGGATAATCCCAGTTCTTTCACCTGAGAAGATCTTCTCAAAAGGGGCAGCTCCTGGGGGTGAAGTCTGTGAGTGTGAGGAGATGTGAGATGGGTTGGATGTCTTGCGCACTAAAGCTACTTTCTGCACAGTTCTTGGACCAGAACCCTCAACGCTGTTCTCCCACCTTCCTTTTCATCATCCTGCAGGTTCAACGCCGTTTCCATACAACCCCTTGACGGTGAGACTTTCCACAGGAGTCGTGACCGGCCCACCACCACCCACTGCCACCGTTCTACAGGGCAACTCCGGAACCCAGAACCACAGTTGGGAAGAAGAACCCAAACCGCTGCTGGTTTCACAGTATGAGACCCTCTCGGACAGTGAATGAGAAGAGAGAAGGCCGTGACAGGAAGAACAATGGACAGATGGATGTGGTGGCTATGGAACGGGTCCAGGCTGGGGGATTCTGGGAACTTGTCAGGGGTTTTTTTGTTTAATATTTTATGACATCTGGAAAGAAGGTATAGAAAATCAGAACAGAAGAAAGCTAATAGGTTTAAAGCCTTAAAAAAACAACCAGGGATTGGAACACACACCCCACCCCATTCCACTTCGGATGAGAGCTGATGGCCAAGAGGGAGGGGCTTTGAGAAGGCAAACTACCAACACTCAGGGGGGGGTCATCTTCTGCATCAACTTTGTCCTTCAGCCCAGCGGAGAAAAGAGGGTGAAGGAAGAGTGTTGGCTTGGTCAACTCTTGTTGAGGTTTAGCATCTGCCATTGGCCCAAGTACCTTCTTGAGCTGGGCTCCTGACCTAATACTTGAAACACAGATCATTCAACCCCTTTCCCTGTATCTCCTCAAGCTTAATGAGGGACCACCGTAGTGGAGCTCCGTGTGGTGGGTCATCTAGAGAAGATGACCCAGGGCGACCCAATAAATAACAGATCTCATTTCGGGTCACTCAGAGCAGGAGAATAGGGCTGTTCCCCATGTTCTGTGTCCCTCCAGACATTGAAGTGTGTGGCTGAACTTGGAACATGTTAGAAGCAGGTAGCCGGAACTTGGGGTGCAGAGATGGATGTCAAGGAGAAAAACCAAAAGAGAGAAGTTTAGTACAATGGGGAGAAGAAGTTGGGATATCCATCAGAGATAATTCCTCTGGACGTTAAGGGATTGCCTACGGATGGAGAACACAGCAGGCAGCTGTTAAAATGCACCAAACTCAAAACGCTGCTGTTGGTTTCATCTACAGCAGTGTTCCTCCACCTTGGCCCCTTTAAGAAAGGTGGACTTCAACTCCCAGCATTCCCCAGCCAGGGGGATTCTGGGAGTTGAAGTCCGCCCATCTTCAACCGGCTGAGGTTGAGAAACACTGATCTACAGGGTATATTTTTGTTACATTTGGGGAAAATGATGCCAGATATTTCAGAGGGTTATTTTTAATTCTCAAGTTTAGTGGCGGGGGGCGGGGGGTGCGTGGAAGGATTCTAAAACAGTGTTATATGCTGCTTTTTTTTTTTGGTCGCTATTCTTGTACAAAAGAGGGTTTCTGTGTGGCGTGCGAGATTTTTTGATCTGTTTGTCCATTGTATGGAAAAGTCAAGGGGTAACCAGGATCCAGGAAAATGGTTCTGTAATTCAGTAGAATGTATTAACGTAGCTTTTTTTTTATTAAAAAGACACACAGATACACATCCACACATATCACTTCCAGAGGCTTTTATCACCTGTAAAGACAAAGCAAGGGAGACCACCATATTTTTCAAAAATTTGTCTCTAGAGAGAAGAGTGATGGAAACTTGCAGGAAAGTTGAAATAAGTAGTTTACACACACACACACACACACACACACACCAGGTAGTGTGTTTATTCATTTGGGGCAAGGGTGCTGGGAGAGGGTCCCTTTACCCCTTTTTAACTCACACAAACCACCATGACTATAATTCAAAGTGAATATTCTCATTTTGTGTGGTTCATAAGGTTGAGAAATTCTGCCCTAGGGTTGACAGATGTTTCTCTTACTGTATGCTTGAGAACAGGGATCCCAGATAGTTGAGTCTTTTCTGGAGCAGACAACGTTGGCATAGCTGAAAAAGGACAACATCACACTGTTTGTGTCGCCCCGTCGTTTCAATTTGTTTCTTCAGTGAAGTTGGCTTTCCCAACCGTTTTTCTTCTACTCATCCTCTTCATTTCCCTCTTCATTGATGCAGCTGCTTGTTACAGTATATTAAACTCTGGCATGCATTATTAAATTTTTGCAAAACTGGTATATGTAAAGGCTCAGAAAAGTTTCAGGCATTAGGGGGAAAAAAATAGAGGAATCTCTCTGCTTTCCTTCTGTTAAGACTTCTGAATTTCTGAGGTTGAAGGATTTGGCCTACTGGGGCTAAATAATGTTCCCACTTCCCACCCCCAGTTAAGTCTTGACAATGAGGGACCCGCAATCAGCACAGACGTGGAAGGATAGTCTGGTGGGAGACAAATTATGTAGGGAATAAATTCTAGATTTGAAGCACAGTGCAGCCTCTCTTAGAAAGGGATGTAAAAACCCACTTGTGACAAAGCCAGATTTTGCTAAGTACTCTGGGAGCAAATCCTGCCAGATCTCACAAGGAACAAAGAAAATCAAGCTTACAACACTAGAATTTAGAAGCTGCTCTAGATAGTTGCCAGGGCCATGGTGCTCTGCTATGTCTTAAAAAACCTGTCGTCTTTGAAGAACCTAGATGTTCTTTCAAGACAGGAAACATTAAGCCTTGCCCCATGTACATTGCACAGACCCAGTTTTCTACATAGTAAAGGTCATGCATCTGCCTTAAAACAAATCCAGTCAGCTACTGTCAACAAATTACCTTACAAAGGAAGTGATGGTCTTCATTGTACCTGGTGGGTACCCATGTTGTTTATTCTTGGCCTTGATAGCTGGCTCATCGACACACCTTACAAGGACAGCTAACGGGCAAGGAAGCAAAACTAATTGTAGAAGAGAAGGAACACCCACCCAGCCTGTCACAACTTTGTGCATCTGTCCGTTGCCTCATTTTGAAAACCTCCAATTAGCTGTCTTGCTTTTGGGGGTTGTAGCTGGGAAGGGGGCCAAACTATTGTAGATCAAAGTGTAACTTGCCACATGTGCCTAGAAGATGTTGAGGAGAGGGATGACAGCAGAGGCTCCACAATTAGGTTTTTTTTTGCCTTTGGAATCTTTGTTTTGTATCTGAAAAACATGTTAGGTGCCATGTGATCTTCAAACCAAATCATCTTGTCCCCACTTCCTGTCTCTGCTGTGGGAAAGGAAAGGTCAAAATACCTTGATGACCATTACAGATTAGCTTGGTTTTAACCCAGAATGAAGAACCCTACAGTTCCTATCTTTCATTCTCCTCCTGTCGGTCAAGCTCCTTGAGGAGCCCCATGATAGACCAGCAAACCTTGACTTTCGTTTCATCAAAACATTTGATCTTTCAAGTTGACTTGAGTCACCACGAGGTCAGTTCCAAAAAGTTAACCATTCTCATTTTCTTCTCGAGCACTGCCATCAAAGTGGCTTGCCATTATTTTTTGACCAACACAAGGCTCTCCCCTGGAGGACCACAGCCAGAGAGGGAAGGGACTTGCAGTGGATTCACAAATTCAGGAAACCCATGTGCAACATAGGTTTTTTTGAATCCAACATAACAACACCAATTGTTCAGGCAAATTGATGTCCTCCAACTCACCAAGAGTGGAGCACTCATAATTCTTTGCTTTTAGCCATGCATGGTCCAACTGTGGTTGAAGATGTAGATTTTTTTCAAAGATGCTGCATGGCACTGCATGAATTGTTACACACCTATCTGAAGTTCATAGAAGACAAACATGGTGCAGATAGATAGAAAAATGCCCCTAAGCCCTTTGCTTCAATCTGTCTCTTCCCAAAACTTTAGACCAGGGGGATTCAAACCTGGCCCTTTTATGACTTGTGGATTTCAACTCCCAGAATTCCTCAGCCAGGCACGTGTAGACCTTTTGTAAATTTCCTATCCATAGCATCACCTTCTTAGCTCAGCTTAAGATGGCTTTGTTGCCAACAAGGTAGCTTGGTGATTGTTCAGCCAGGCTGAAATCACACCGTTTCACTCTAGTCCAGGGGTCTCTATCCTTTATGACTTGTGGACTTCAACTCCCAGAATCCCTCAGCCAGCATGGGAGTTGAAGTCCACAAGTCCTAAAGTTGCCACGGTTGGAGACACGTCTGCCTTGGACCACATACATACACACAAGCCCCGTTAGAACCCAACACAGAGACATCCCTGGCCACAGTTTGCAAACAGTACGTTTCCCTTTTTGAAAGGCGATTTCTGCATTGTATTTGTTTTTGGGTATTTGTGTGGGTACAAACACAGGGACAGATTCTCTGGTTACAGTGTGTGTGTGTGTGTGTGTGTGTGTGTGTGTAATAGAAATGCATTGACCCACCTTTCTGAGTGCCCGAATCAGTGGCCTGACATGCTAGTTGAGTCATGCTGCAGCTGAACTTATTTTCTTTGGGGTTTGAAACATTTTGCTGCTTCTCCAAGCTTTCTTTCTTTCTTTCTTTCTTTCTTTCTTTCTTTCTTTCTTTCTTTCTTTCTTTCTTTCTTTCTTTCTTTCTTTCTTTCTTTCTTTCTTTCTCTCTCTCTCTCTTTCTTTCTTTCTTTCTCTCTCTCTTTCTTTCTTTCTTCTCCTCTTCCTCTCCTTGTCTTCTCTTCCTCCTCCTCTTCCCCCTCCCCTCTTGTCTTCTTCCCTCCTCATCCTCGTCCTCCTTTTTCTTCTTTCCTCCTCCTCCTCCCTCTCCCCCTTTCCCTCCCCCTCCCTTCTCCCTCTCTACTTGGATTAGCGGCAAAATGTTTCAAACCAAAGAGAAACGAAAGCTCAGTTGTCCTGAAAAAAAACTTCTAGGCAACTTTAGCCATCTCTGGATGACTGAGAATCTTCCATCAAGAGACCCACGGGCATCTTTGTGTGCCAAATCGATCTTGGCCATCGATCCCGCCCCCTCACAACTCCACACCACTCAGCCCAATCACAGTCTCTGTTGACTGTTAGCGTCACATCAGGCGAACGCCAAGCGCTGTGTTTGCTTCCAAGGAAAGCCATGATCCCTGCACATTGGATCATTGATGTCTGTTTTAACAACATATTATAGGTCTTAACTGTGTTGTTTGCGCTCACTTTTTTTAAAAAAAATTGTGCTATCCGGACAGAGGAAAAAAAAAGGAAGCTATGTTAACCTATTAAAGTTTGAAGTGTTCTACGCTTTGCTGTTTGTACAAAGACACACACACACACACACACACACACAAAACCACAAAAGACGAAGAGCAATGTTATTGTTTGAACTGTACAAGGGAGCGTGGGGTGGGTGGGGGAGAGAGAGAGAGAGAGAAAATCTTATCTTTTGTACAACCAAATGTGCATAGTGAGTTGTATGATAGAACACAACTTGTACATAGAAAACTGCAAATTGTAAATATTTAATGCAGCTTGCTCTAAAAGGTTCTCTTTTTTTTTCCTTTATGGAAAGTGAAGTTTTGTTCATTGTTTTTGTTCTCATTTTGTTGGGGGGTTTTTTTGCTCAAAACTGGCCACGAAGCAAGTGGATTGGCAGTGACAAAGCACTGCGTTCCTGTTTCAATAACAAATAAAAACAATACAGAAGGAAAAATTTTTTTCCAGTTAAATGCAGTTCTCCAGATTGTTTGTGATGCTCATGTTTGTTCTGCAGGGCATCAAAATAATAATAAAAAAGAAAGATCAACCATTTCCTGAGAGGACCTGCTGAACAGAAGTGCTTAAAAGAACCAATAAAACGATGATGCTCTTCTTTGCATATGCAGGTGGTCAGAAAAATCAAGATGGCGGCTATAACCACGCTGTCAAAGCCCCAATCTTCTTTAGGGGTGCCGAATTTCAAAGGCAAGGTTGTGGCCACCCTCTTCATTTTATTGATTACTTTGCAGTATCTTTTAATCATTGACCATCTCTTCACCCTCCGTGTTTAAAGATAATTTTGCTGCTAGTCGTTTCCGACTCTAGGGAAACGGCTCATCTCCGTTTCAAAGCCGAAGAGCCAGCGTTTGTCCGAGAACATCTCCGTGGTCATGTGGCCGGCATGACTAGATGCCAAAGGCACACGGAACGCTGTTACCTTCCCACCGGAGTGGTCCCTATTTTTCTACTTGCATTTTTACGTGCTTTCGAACTGCTAGGTTGGCAGAAGCTGGGACGAGTAACAGGCACTCACTCTGCTACGCGGCACTCGGGATTCGACCCGCCAAACTGCCGACCATCTGATTGACAAGCTCAGCGTCCTGAGCCACTGCGTCCCTAATTTTTTTTTGCTAGTGCTGTGCCCCAAATCTTGGCTAAAACCGGGCCGAATCCTGCTCCTAAATCTTGTCAAAGTGAGCCAAAAAAGAAATTACTGTTCTGCTTTAAGTTTCAGAGTTTTCAATTTATTTATGCATCTTCCAGGCCTGGAGTCAAATTGCTGATGTCTTAAGACAGGTCAGGGGTTAAAAATGTCCAGCCCAGAGGCAGTGATCCTAGGATTAAGAGATGAATTGAGAAAAGTACTTTATAGAGGCACAGATGAAGTTTTTCTCTGTTAGATGCTAAGAATGGTACCTGCTAACACATTTAAGTTAAACATTTTTCCCTCAATAGGTTTCAGGAAGAAATCTTTCCCTCACCAGGTGCTGGATGGGCTGAGCTTGCTTAATGCAACTGCCTTGGCTCAGTTAATGCACAATGCAGTCTCTTGATCAAAATTGTGTTCCATAAATGCCCCCCAAAGTTGCTTAAGAATAGAGCAAATTGCTAGAAAAGTGAATTACCGGTATGTGTTTCGTAGGAAACATTGGTGCTATTCCAAATATGACCAGCAGGGGGCAAGCATTCCACAAGACCAGATTTTACAGCTTTTTCTTTCAAAAAGGAACTTTTTCCCGTTTGCTGAATACTGTTCATTTTATTATTGGGGATTGAGAACCACATACTCCAATTATCCCCCAATAGATTTACTGAATGCTCCAACAAAGCAACTTCTAAAATCTTAGCTAGAAAAGGCCGCAAATGGGAGTTGAACCAAAGTATCTTTAGGAAAACAGCAGATTTTTTTCTCGCCTGCCTCCGTGTGGCTTTCGGGACGAAGATGAGGGTCCCAAAGGTCCCTGTTCTGTTTCTCCAGGTGCACCAGTCCCTTTCCTAAAAAGGCAGACTAAACACATTTGCAGTGAGCAGCGATGGAGATCAAATTACAATCTTTCTTCTTCTTTTTTTTATTGAAAAGTTTTACAACACATTTTATTTTTAACAAAACAAAACCCCTCCCAACCCCCTCCCCTCTCCCCAACCCTCCCCAACACCTCCCTCCCCTCCCCCTCCCCCGACTTCCCAGAGCTCAATACAGGGTATAAAAATACAAACAATCATAATCTACCTTATGCAAACAACAATAAACTATTAAATCTATCGCACTTTAACTCTTATAAAATAACTACAAGCAATATAAATATCACTTCAATACTTATTCAAATGCTAAGTGAAACTTTTTAGTCCCATATTTATTCTGGATGTAATCAATCCATTTTTTCCACTCCACAATATATCTCTGTTGCGATTGGTCTTTCAAGTACGCCGAGATCTTTGCCATTTCCGCCAAATTGGAAACTTTTAAAGTCCATTCTTCTATAGTCGGCAGTTCTTCCTTCTTCCAATATTGCGCTACTAAAAGTCTCGCTGCCGTAATTAAATTCAACATCAACTTAGTGTCCACTCAATCTTTTTTTTTTCAATGACAGAATGGAGGGAGGAGCGTTTGTCAGTTGTGAAACCCACCCCTCTTTCTAAGGGCATAGAAGATGTCAAGAGCCCATGAAAGGGCCAGGACAGGGACCTAATAAATTTATTGTAACCGTAGTTCATAATGTGGAAGCCGTGAAGTACAATATAGTCAAATTATAAAGTAATACACTAAAGTAATAAATAAGAAATAGGGTAATCCTTGACTTACAACAGTTCATTTAGTAATCAAAGTTACGATGGCACTGGGGAAAAAAGTGACGTACGACCATTTTTCACATGATCAAAATTCAGACGCCTGGCAAGTGACTCATATTTATGACGGTTGCAGTGTCCAGAGATCACGTGATCCCCTTTTGCAACCTTTTGACAAGCAAAGTCAAATGGGGAAGCCAGAGGCCCTTAACAACTGTGTTACTAATTTTAACAGCTGCAGTGATTCTCCTAACAAGTTGCGGCAAGAAAGGTTGTGAAATGGAGCAAAATTCATTTAACAAATGATTCACTTAGCAACACCAATGTTTGGCTCAATTGTGGTCATACGTCAAGGACTACCTGAAGCAGGACAAGAAGCAACGGATGGAAACTAATCAAGGAGAGAAGCAACCTAGAACTAAGGAGAAACTTCCTGACAGTGAGGACAATTAACCAGTGGAACAACCTGCCTCCAGAATTAGTGAATGCTCCAACACTGGAAGATTTTAAGAAGAGACTGGACAGCCATTTGCCTGAAATGGTATAGGGTTTCCTGCCTGAGCAGGGGGTTGGACCTCCAAGGTCCCTTCCAAATTATTATTATTAATTAGCCATGAAAAGGTTTCAGGAAAATAAGCTGAAACAACACGTTAAAAAAAATATACTAAGTTTAAATTGCAAACAAAATCGATTGCTGACAAGAACGCAACTGCAAGAAAATAATTCTGTTTTTCAACCTCCCAAATTCTTTCTCCCTGCTAAGCTTGTAAGCCGCCCTGAGTCTTCGGAGAAGGGCGGGATATAAATGGAATTAAAATAAAATAAATAAAATAAATAAAGCCCAAAATTCTGTCCTGAATCTTTTCACCTTCAATTTTATCATTTATAATTGCATAACCAGGTTTGGTATGCAGGCATCTTCCCACATGTTCCCTTCCAGATATGTCGAGAAGCATCTGTGGGCTTCTTCCCATAAGCCCAACACACCAAGCTGGTGATCTAGTTGGGCCCCTCCGACTCAATCCCTGGAAAAAAATCTCTTCCACCCCCTCCTCCACCCCACCCCTCCCCAATTTTCAAGGCACACAAGATGTGATTCCCCCCCCCCAGGAAAAAAAAACATTTTCAAACAGGCTTTCAGAGAAGACAAACAGCGACTGTGAGAATCCCAAACTCCCAGGACGCCAGAGGAAACGTGGAGGTTTTTAGCTAACTTTTTATAAATGGAGCTTTTCAAATTGGACACCTCCAGGGCAAAGCCTGGCCAACACAGGAAAAGTGGACTGAGTAAGCAAGTGAGCCCCACCTTCTTTAAAGCCACCTCAAATCAGCTTGGAGTTTACTCTGGAATCACACCCAGGTGCAAAATAGCTCTTTTCAATGCTTGGGTTGTTCTCCCATTCCCACAACACCCGCAATCAAATTCCCCCTTTGCAAGCATCCTGCATTGGTGGACCTGTTTTGCAACAGCTGATCCAGCCCCTGAGTTGTTGACAATAAATAATACAAATATTTTGGACTTTAGGAAACTTTCAAAATGGGATCATAGTGTCCTTTGGCCGAGGACAAAAAAAATAATAATCACAAAACAGGTTGCTAGTTTTTGCCACCTCCCCAGGGCAAAGGGTTAAGAGAATGGAGGGGATGTGACAGGCCTCAAGTGTCAAAAGAAAACCATTTCAGATCTGGTTTGCACTTGGATGGAAGACCATCAGGAGATCTCAGAAATCAGGAAGCTATCTTGGAGAAAGTCATTGAGTGCCAGGTTCGTATTTGCTGCTTAACCCTCACACGAGTGTTCACAAAACTAGGAGCTCAAGATGACTTTTAGTGATGCAATGCTGGCTAAAATGCAAGAAAAGAATGCATGAAATGTCTCCAAAACTTAACCCTGATCGTTTGGCAGAAGCACAATGCCAGCTGTGCCAGGTTGAACATCGTGATCGGTGGCCAAGAAAATGCACCCAGCGTTGCTGACAAGCCAGCTTAAAAGAGGATCAACTAGCTTGTGTTGGTCTAATGAGAAGCAGCCAGCCGTGGAGTGTTGTCTCAGGTGAAGGCAGGTAAAGTTCAACAGCTGAGAAAACAAAACACACCTGTGTAAAACAGCAGGACGAAAGGTCCAGGACTTTACCTGAGGGCCCCCAAAATTGCATGACGAGGATGTCATTGGCCACCCCAAGGGACAAAAACATGCTTTTTATTTTTTCTTTCCTTGAAGTAGAAAGTGGCAAGACAAACCTGATTCCACCTTTTCCAGCTAATTTGGGCCTCTTGCCTCTGAAATAACTTTAATTTCATTTTAAAAAAAGAAGAAGCAAGCTTCGTTTTTTACTGGCAACGATCATAAATAACAGGAAACACTTGATCACATGAGGTGGGGCCCTTCGCAGGGAACAAATAGACGGTTCATATGGGTTTTTCTCACCCAGGGGAACCCTAATATCTCATTTTCACCCCCAAATGTGGCTGTTTACTCTCTCGGCTGCCTTTCAGTCTTGGGGAAAAGGTAGAGTGGATGGAGGTGATGGATGTTCTGCTGGACCTCATCACTGAGGCCACCTGAGATGGATGTTGCTCTCTGCTGCGGTGGTCCAACCATGTTATGTTTACCAACCCTGCCCACTTCCCCTAACTGAGGTCCAGAATTAAATCCAGAGTTAAAGCACAGGCTGTTTTTGAACGCAGGACACCGCTAGGCATGGTTCCATCAGGATAGGTGCTCCAATTTTTCCTCCCATACCTCTAAGGACCCTCCATCTTCTCCAGGAATGGATGCCAGGCCCAGACTTGCACATAGTATCCACCTGAAGCAGATTTTCAAGAAGAAACAAGGGTATTGTAAGGACCCACCTTGACTAACCACCCAAGAAAGCAGAACTCTTGAAGCAGGCATCGTCTCAAAAAGAAACTTTTATTAGGGGTCAGTGACAGTAGGGAAGGGAAGGCGAGATCTGGGGAAAATCCAGCTCAAACGGTATAGTTAAGCCAGCAATATTCTTCCTCCCACCAAAGTCATGATGTCCATTTGAAATCCAGCCAATCCACACGTGGCATAATGAGTGGGTAACTGACACTGTTAGCGCCCAATCCCCAGGTCTTCTCCAGTTTACATTTCTCTGTAACCGTCTCCCTGATAAGGGAGACACATTCCTTTCTCAAGTGGATAGAGGTGGAATGTTGTGATTCAGGGTCAGCCTGTGGGTTCGGCAGTTGGGTCGGACGACTCAGAGGAGGAGGGGGGTGTTGAAGAGCTTGCTGAGGGGGTTGAAGATCTTGCTGATGAGAGCCCTCAGCCAGGCTCCTCTCACCACGGAGACCCAGCTGTGTGAGCCTGACAGCATGGATGAAGATGACCCACAGCTGGCCCTGTTCAAGGATGCCCGACGCAGGAGGCAGTCAATTAGGAGTAAACAGAGGAAGGCAATGGGGCTTCTCGGAAGGAGGCAGAGAGAAGCCACGCCCTGAACTCTATATAAGGGGAATGTGTGGGGAGGGCTGGTTTGCTGAAGGCAACCGCTTGGATAGTTCGTGTATCTTAAAGCTCCTGTTTCTTGGTTCGTGTCTTGTTTGTTTTTGTAGCTGTAAATTTGGCAGGCGTAATTCCAGCCTCTTGCCGTTTGTAAAGGGGTTGTCCCTGCCTTTTCTGCAGGGCCGGTAGCAGGCTGGTACAGAACATGGAAGAAGAAAAGCAGAAAGCGAAAGTTATCCCAAGCGAAAGCCAATATCCCCCCTGCACCCAGAAGAATGGCAGGTCCCTTTGACGGACCTCTTTGGGGAGAAAAATAAAATAAAATACATCATTGCAGTGAAGGGACAGATCGCTGGTCTCAGGAGCTGCTAAACGTTTCAGCTACCTCAGAAGGACTCAGCCAACTCAACAGGTTTTTTAAATACATTTGCAAAGTGGTAAAGTCATCTGTCTCACCTGTAAGTGGAATAGAATAGAATAGAATAGAATAGAATAGAATAGAATAGAATAGAATAGAATAGAATAGAATAGAATAGAATAGAATAGAATAGAATAGAATAATAGAATGGAATGGAATGGAATGGAATGGAATGGAATGGAATGGAATGGAATGGAATGGAATGGAATGGAATGGAATGGAATAGAATAGAATAGAGCTGGAAGGGATCTTGGAGGTCTTCTAGTCCAGCCCCCTGCTCAAGCAGGAGAACCTATACCATTTCAACAAGTGACTGTCTAGCCTCTTCTTTAAAACCTCCAGTGATGGAGCGCCCACAAGTTCTGAAGGCAAGTCGTTCCACTGGTTAATTGTCCTCACTGTCAGGAAGTTTCTCCTTAATTCCAGGTTGCTTCTCTCCTTGATCAGTTTCCAACCATTGTTTCTTGTCCTGTCCTCTGGTGCTTTGGAGGATAATTTGACCCCCTTCCTCTTCTTTGTGGCAGCCCCCCAGATACTGGAACACTGCTTATTGTGTAGTGGGTCCGACGCAAGAGAGACGCCAGCCGGTGTGTGAGTTCAGCTCTTTATTGGAAGGGGAAGTGAACTGAGGAATGAGGGCTACCTGGCCTCCTTATATACCTGGCCAGGTAAGCTAACAGCCAATGGGGTTGGCCCTAGGTTTTCAGCCGAAACTGTCCAGGCCAACGCCCCCTGATGGCTGTTGCTATGCAGATGCCTGCATACATAACACCCCTCCCCCCTTAGAGAAGACCCACATAACAACAACATGCAACTACTATAACTATGAGTATATATATATAAAAAACAGTGGTGTCCTTGTGTGAGGGTCACTTGCACACATAGTCCGACAGGTAGGCTGGTGTCCTGTGTGGACGGGTGGATTGTCTGGGTGTGCTTGGCCCCTGGGCTTGGACCGTGGGTTCCTGAGGCCTTTGTGCAGGGCTGCAAGGAGCCGGCATCAGGAAGTCCTCCTCCTCTGGTCCCTGCCCTGTGACGTCCTCAGCTGGGTTGACCCCTCCTGGGGTGTGGTCCTCTTGTTGTTCGTGTGCGTTGAGTTCAGGGACGTGTGTGACGCGCTCAGGGGCGTGTGTGACGTGCTCAGGGACTCTTCCTCTGAGCTGATCGATGTGTCGCCTTATGCGTCTGTCCCCCTCCACCCCTACAATGTACGAAAGGGGTCCTGTTTTCCCGACCACTGTCCCTGGAACCCAAGGATGTCCAGCCCCATAGTTCCTTGCCCAGACCAGGTCCCCCAGGTTGAGGACCCTGTGTGTGGGTGATGATGGCAATGGTGATGGTAGTGATGCTGGTGGTGATGGTGATGATGGTGATGATGGTGATGTTGCCCTACCGGTTTCGGCTGCTACCCGGTCTGGGTGTAGGCGGTCCAGCTTGGTGATGAGGCGCCGTCCCCATCGCAGTTCTGCTGGGCTCTTTGCCGGTAGCCACGCATGGTGTTGTGTGTTGGGCTAGTAAAAATTTGGCCAGTCTGTGGTGCCAGTCCCCGCTGATGATGCGCCGGAGTGCGTCTTTGGTCGTCCTTACCATTCGTTCGGCCTGCCCGTTGGTAGATGGATGGAAAGGCGCAGAGGTGGCGTGCCTAATCCAGTTCGCCTTCAAGAATGCCTGGAAATCAGCAGCAGTAAACTGAGGCCCATTATCAGACACAATTACGTCGGGGAGGCCGTGTGTGGCAAAGAGAGCTCTGAGCACCTGGATTGTCCTCCCCGAGGTCATGTTGGGGACAGGGACTACCTCTAACCACTTGGAGTGACTGTCCACCACTACTAAAAATAGTTGACCCTGGAATGGCCCCGCATAGTCAATGTGAATGCGGGACCATGGCGTGTGTGTGGCCTCCCACCGGTGTACTGGTGCATGTGGCACTTCTGGCCTGGATCTCTGGCACGTATAACAGGCCTTGACCCGATCCTCAACCTCCTTGTCCAACCTGGGCCACCAGAGGTAGCTCCTAGCCAGTGCCTTCATCCTGACCACCCCCAGGTGCCCTTCGTGTAAGGAGTCCAATACCCTGGTGCGTAGTGCGGGTGGAATGATGACCCTGCTACCCCAAAGGAGGCACCCTTTGTGTGTGGAGATTTCATCGCGTCTAATGAAATAGGCCTGAAACTCTGGTCCCGGGGATTTCTCCTGCCACCCTGTGCAAACCCATGAGTGCACCCTGTCCATGATGTTGTCTGTGGCTGTGTGGCTGGCAATGTCCTTGGCAAGAACTGGGCACTTGGGTAGTTCCTGCAGGGCTAGGATCTGTGTGGCTGGTGCTGGGTCTGGGTCGTGTGTGTCTAGGGGGAGCCTACTTAGACCGTCTGCGTGGCCCATCTCCTTCCCTGGCTTGTGTACCAGCTTGCAATTGTATGCTGCAAGGAAGATGGGCCACCGGAGCATCCTGGGGGACAGAATCTGGGGGGTTTGCCTGTCTGTGGTGAACAGGCCCAGGAGTGGTTTGTGGTCCGTGAAGACAGTGAACTCCCTGCCATATAAGTAATCGTGGAATTTCTTGATTCCTGCCACGATTGCCAGGGCTTCTTTGTCTATTTGGGCGTAGTTTCTTTCTGCTCCAGACAGTGTCCTAGAATAGTATGCTATGGGGACTTGTGCCCCGTTGGGCTCAAGGTGGCTTAGGACAGCGCCCACACCATAAGGGGATGCATCGCAGGCGATACAAATGGGCTTGGACTCGATGAAATGGGTTACTGTGGACTTGTCCGACAGCAATGCCTTCAGGGCCTTGAAGCTCTGATCATGGGTGGCCGTCCAGGCCCATGTTGCCTGTTTGTCTAGCAGCCTGTGGAGCGGTTCAGCGATGGCTGCCTTGTGTGGGAGGAATGTATGGTAGAAATTCAGCAGACCCAGGAATGCCTGAAGCTCTGCTTTGTTCTTGGGTGTGGGTGCTAGTTTGATGGCCCTCACCTTGGATTCTGTGGGGTGGATTCCCCTGGCATCTACTCTGAACCCCAAAAATTCTGTGGAAGGAACGCCTATGCTGCATTTTTCCTTTTTGAGTTTGAGGCCAGCTGTGCACAGCCTTGCCAGCACTTCCCTAAGCCTCCCTGCCAGTTCCTCTGCTGATGCTCCTGCGATCAGGATGTCATCAAAATAGGGGCAGACTCATGGAATGCCCTTGAGTGTCTTTTCCATAACCTCCTGGAAAATGCCGGGAGCAACGCTGACTCCAAACTGCAGCCTGTTCACCCGGAACGCCCCCCTATGGGTTACTATGGTTTGGATGTCAGCTGTTTCCCTAGTGACCGTGAGTTGCTGGTACGCCTGTGCAAGATCGAGCCTTGCAAAAATGGCGCCGCCTTGGAGGGAAGCGAGAATGTGGCTGACCGCGGGAACCGGGTAAGCATGCGGGTTTAGGGCGCGGTTCACCGAGCACTTATAGTCGGCGCAGATCCTTATTTCCCCGTTGGATTTGAGGGGGGTCACGATGGGGGTTTCCCACTCCCCTCCATCTACAGGCTCTAAGATTCCCTGGGCCACCAACTTGTTTAGTTCGTGCTCGATTTTGTGTTTGAGCGCAAACGGGACTCGCCGCGGCCGGACCCTAACGGGGGGGACGTTCGAGTTAAGCTTGAATGATATGGGGGCCCCGGTGTACTTGCCTAATGACCCGTCGAAGACGTCGGCGAACTCCCGGCAAACGGCCTCAACGGAGTCCCCCTGGATCCGATGGATCCCGGATACTGAGATTCCCAGGGCCGGGTTCCCTGGCAGGCTTGGACGGCCCCGCAGGCCGCTTCGTGGGCTAGGATGGCGTCCTCGGCTTCCTGGAGAGAGACCTCCTCTCTTTCGAACAGGCGCTCCTGCAACCGCCTGTCGTGTAGGCCGCAAATCAGCCGGTCCCGTAGTCGCTCCTCCAAATTTGTGAACCTGCAAGCGATGGCAGCTTCCCGTAGGGCGGCGAGGAAGTCGGCGCCGGTCTCGTCGGGGTGCTGGTCCCTTTTCTCAAATTGTGACCGTGCGGCCACCTTGGAGCGCCGGGGCCTGAAATGTGCGTTGAGCCTGGCCACGAGGTCTCGGTACCCGACGGTGTTGATGGCCTCCTGGGGGAACAGGTTCGCGGCGACTTCCAGCAGCGCTGGTCCCCCAAGGCAGAGCAGGGCGGCCGCCTTTGCACCGTCCTCCGATATCTGATTGAACCGCATGTACAGTTCAACGTGAGCCAGGTAACGGGTCCAGGTTTTGGGGCGGCGGGTCTCGAATTCGCGGGGTTGTCCGGCTCTAGCCATGGCGGCAGTTGGTCGTGGATGTGGCGCTTGGCGTTGCCAGTTCGGCTGGTGGGCGTGGGGGGAAGAAGGAAAAATGCCTTTCCCTTCAGCTCGCAGAGCGTTTCCCCAGTGACTTCAGCTCTTGGTCGGCAGCAATCCCATCCTCGTCGCCACTATTGTGTAGTGGGTCCGACGCAAGAGAGATGCCAGCCGGTGTGTGAGTTCAGCTCTTTATTGGAAGGGGAAGTGAACTGAGGAATGAGGGCTACCTGGCCTCTTTATATACCTGGCCAGGTAAGCTAACAGCCAATGGGGTTGGCCCTAGGTTTCCCGCCGAAACTGTCCAGGCCAACGCCCCCTGATGGCTGTTGCTATGCAGATGCCTGCATACATAACACTGCTATCCTGTCTCCCCTATTTCTTCTTTACTTTAGACTAGCCAGACCCAAGTCCCACAGCCGTTCTGTAAAACCAGTTCTGTGGTGAGACCGTGTTCAATTTTGGAATTTGATTGAAAAACATGTTGAAGAGGAGCTGGATTTGGTCTACCATGTCCTTGGCTCATGAGCAGAGCAGGTAGCATTGCTTAAATTCCTCCCCACTTGACGTATTTCCTCCTCCCTTGCAAACCAAGACAAAACCCTTCAGAAGACGACTTTTGGGCATTTGCCATGACATTGGAGGCGATCCTTAACAGCCAACAGAGAGAATCCTGATTTTGGCAGGGCATGAAAAGAGCTTGGGTGGTGGGCGAGAAATGTCCGTCTATTGTTCTAGGAGTAGCTTCAAAACCTTTCGTGGGCTTGGGGGTCCCAGCTGGAGGGTGGGAATCTGCTTCTGTGCCCCCCCCAAAAGAGCAGAGGTAGTAAGAAAATAGCTCTTTCCTCCATCTCTTTCAGGTTCAAGGAGTGTTAAGTCAATATATCTTCCCACTTATAAGGCAGAGTTATTGTGATGGAAGAAATATCCGTCGGGAATCGGGCCAACCGATAAATCACTCGCCACAGAGAGGTCTGGATTTCACACAACCCAGAATTGATGTTAATTTTAATCAGAGGCAGAGAGAGAGAAAAAAATCAGAGTGGGGCTGTGTGCTGCAGATTGACAGAGGTGTGCTCCGAAGTGACTGGTTTGCACTAAGTGAGACATTTCCCCCCCCCCCCCGCAATGCTGGAGATTTCAAATTCCACAAATCATTTCCCGTAGTTTCTGGAACATATAGAGCATAAATAGGATGAGTTTATTGGTATTCTTTTTAAACGACTGTTCAATCAATCTAACCTAGTGTTTTGTAAGCTCAGCAACTTTAAGAAGCATGGATTCCCAGAATTCCCCAGCAGTTTGAGTGGACTTCAACTCCCAGAATTCCCTAGCAGCTTGAGTGGACTTCAACTCCCAGAATTCCTCAGCCAGTCATACTGGCTAGGGAATTCTGGGAGTTGAAGTCCACACTTCTTAAAGTTGCTGAGGTTGAGAAACCCTGATTGACAAAATAAGATTATGTGATCCATTCCTAGGTGTCTTTTTCATTGTTGGTTGGTTCAGATTTATTTTGAAATAAACACAGCAGACATGGGAGGTATAAAAATGTCTTTTTTTTTTGCTTTTCAGTAAGTGTGTTATCCTAACTTTTGTATTTGATCACTAGGTGTTGCTGTTACACTGTTTTCAGGCTCACACAATTGTCAACAGACAGTAAGAGCCAAAGGCAAAAACCAGATGTTGCATAAAAAATTGTTTTTAAAGTTTTGTGGCTGAAAAGATAGATAGATAGATAGATAGATAGATAGATAGATAGATAGATAGATAGAAGAGAGATAGATAGATAGATGGATGGATGGACGGACAGATAAATAGATGTATTACGACAGATAAATGATAGGTAGATGGAAGATAGATAGATAGATAGATAGATAGATAGATAGGTAGGTAGATAGATAGATAGATAGATAGATAGATAGATAGATAGATAGACGGACGGATGGACGGACGGACGGATGTATTATGACAGATAAATGATAGGTAGATGGAAGATAGATAGATAGATAGATAGATAGATAGATAGATGGATGGATGGATGGATGGATGGATGGATGGATGGATGGATGGATGGGCGGACGGGCGGACGGACAGACAGACAGATAGATGTATTACGACAGATAAATGATAGGTAGATGGAAGATAGATAGATAGATAGATAGATAGATAGATAGATAGATAGATAGATAGACAGACAGATGATAGATAGATAGATAACAGACAGAGAAAGATGATGGATGGATGGTAGATTATATATATAGAGAGAGAGTATCAAAATGTTTGCTTTTAATACATGTAAAAAGGCACTATGATTGGAGTCTGAGAATTATGTATATCTGTTTCTCACCTTGGTTTCTCAACCTACGATATGGCTGGCTGAGGAATTCTGGGAGTTGAAGTCCACACATCTTAAAAATTGTGACCCTTGAAAACAACTGTAAAGATACCGTAAATGAATTTAGATTTTTGATCAGGGTTTTGGGGAGGGTTTTCCCCCTCATTGTTACCACTGTGATTTTACGACTGTTGTGACCCTCCCAGAATTATGTTCTACAAGGCGGACAGACATAGAAACCTTGAAAATAAACAAGATTTGTGCTGGAAATGGAAGAAGCAGCTTTCCTTCCAGCAGAGAGAATGAATGAAGTCTATGTTCAAGAAGGCTATGGGCTCAGGACGGGCTGAAGAAGAGGCCTTCGTTTTTCAGGGCTGATTTTTTCTTTTAAAAAAACAACAAACCAACCAAAAACCCAAATGTTTCCACGGGTCAGTTCAAAGTTCACAGCTGGAAACATCAGGACAATATTCTCATTCAGAACCTGTGGTCAATATACCACCATTTTGGTCTGCAAGAAGAAGGTGGGGATTCAAATCAAGCCCCGTCGTGCCATCCAGAACATTTCCACCGGCTGTTTATGGTCTTCAGAGTTAACTTTCACAGTGCTTTTACTTTTTACCTTTATCTCTTCTTCAAAGTTGGGAGGGAAGAGTAGAAACATCACAGCAGAGGCAAAAAGGCCGGTTACAAATTGATTAACTCATTCCCCCCCCCCCACCGCTCCGTTTGTCCTTGGGTTTATGGCTGCTTTTGACGTTGGGTATCTCCTTCCCACTTTTATTCTCATCATGGTTAGGACTACTTTGATTCTTCTTCTTCTTCTTCTTCTTCTTCTTCTTCTTCTTCTTCTTCTTCTTCTTCTTCTTCTTCTCCTCCTCCTCCTCCTCCTCCTCCTCCTCCTCCTCCTCCTCTTCTTCTTCTTCTTCTTCTTCTTCTTCTTCTTCTTCTTCTTCTTCTTCTTCTTCTTCTTCTTCTTCTTCTTCTCCTCCTCCTCCTCGTCCTCCTCCTCGTCCTCCTCCTCGTCCTCCTCGTCCTCCTCCTCCCCTCCTCCTCCTCCTCCTCCTCCTCTTCTTCTTCTTCTTCTTCTTCTTCTTCTTCTTCTTCTTCTTCTTCTTCTTCTCTTCTTCTTCTTCTTCTTCTCCTCCTCCTCCTCTTCTTCTCCTCTTCTTCTTCTTCTTCTTCTTCTTCTTCTTCTTCTTCTTCTTCTTCTCTTCTTCTTCTTCTCCTCCTCCTCCTCCTCCTCTTCTTCTCCTCCTCCTCCTCTTCTTCTTCTTCTTCTTCTTCTTCTTCTTCTTCTTCTTCTTCTCCTTCTTCCTCCTCCTCCTCCTCCTCTTCCTCCTTCTTCTCCTCCTCCTCCTCCTCATCCCTTCTTCCTTTACCTCTTCTCCCCTTCCTTTTCTTCTCCTCCTCTTTTTCTCCAACTCCTCCTCCTCCTCCTCCTCCTCCTCCTCCTCCTCCTTCTTCTCCTCCTCCTCCTCCTTCTCCTTCTTCTTCTCCTCCTCCTCCTCATCCCTTCTTCCTTTACCTCTTCTCCCCTTTTCTTCTCCTCCTCTTCTTCTCCAACTCCTCCTCCTCCTGTTCATTCTTCTCCTCCCCTAATTGCAAACACATCCCATCTTGCATTGCATATTCACCTCCAAGCTGAGACCACCAAGTCACTCCTCATTTGATCTCTCTCTGATCTAAACCACAGATCACTCCCTTAACTCAACCCAGCCCCCAACGTGGGGCGGCCGAGGCCCTAATTCAAGGGCCGCCTTTTCCCTTTTCAAGGTTAAAACCCAGCAACCTGCAGCAAGAGATGAGGAACAGCCATCGGGATATTTAATACAGCAACATATGGTCTCGTTTATGAAGTTTAAAGAAAAATGTTTCAGATCTTGCCGTGAAGCCCAAGAGGAGGGGGAGTTTGTTCCGAATTGGATTTATATCTGAGTCTGGAGTGACTCCCAAATTTAGCTCGGCTGTTTCTGCTGCTATTTATTGAAATTGCACACTTCCCAAAAGAAATAAATAAATCCCAAAGCGATTTGAAACTTAGTTAGATAGGTCCAATGAATTGATAAAGTGGATAAAATGAGATTTGAAGAAGAAAACATTTTGCTTTATGGAATTTTAATTAGATTCGGCTTTTTTATTGATCTCAAATCTGTCTTTCATTCTCTAACAGTGGATCAAATCTGCAGAAAACACCAACGCTTCGGAATGTTGATTTTGATCAAGAAGGGGAACAGATGACCCCCTCAAAATGGGGGGGAAAATGCCAAACCATTTCTTGGGACACAGGAGATGAACAGGTGGAAAGTATCAAGGCTTTTTGTCATCTCCCAGAGAAGGTGGGTGCTACAGGCAAAAATTAAAAAGTTTTTTTTTTCTGGGATTGTTTTGTTCTGGATGTTATGTCCAAATTAAAAATCTTTCCAGTTTATCCAGCATAAAGCATGGTGCAATAGTTTTGTATAATTCAGTCAGCTTCAGCCCAGCTTGCAATAAGTTGGGCTTATAACAATATAATAACAATACAATATAATAACAATATAATAACAGAATAACAGGATTGGAAGGGACGTTGGAGGTCATCTAGTCCAACCCCCTGCTCAGGCAGGAGACCCTATACCATTTCGGACAAGTGGCTGTCCAGTCTCCTCTTAAAAACTTCCAGTGTTGGAGCATTCACAGCTTCTGGAGGCAGGTGGTTCCAATGGTTAATTATTCTGTCAGAAAATTTCTCCTTAGTTCTAGGTTGCTTCTCTCCTTGATTAGTTTCCATTCATTGCTTCTTGTTCTGCCTTCAGGTGCTTGACTCTCCCTTCTTTGTGACAACCCCTGAGATATTGGAACACTGCTATCATGTCACCCCTCGCCCTTCTCTTCACTAGATTAAGTAAAGGTAAAGGTTCCCCTGCACATGCGTGCTAGTCGTTTCCGACTCTAGGGGCCAGTGCTCATCTCCGTTTCAAAGCCGAAGAGCCAGCGCTTGTCCGAGGACGTCTCCGTGGTCATGTGGCCAGAATGACTAGACACCAAAGGCGCACGGAACGCTGTTACCTTCCCACCGTAGTGGTCCCTATTTTTCTACTTGCATTTTTACGTGCTTTCGAACTGCTAGGTTGGCAGAAGCTGGGACGAGTAACAGGCACTCACTCTGCTACGTGGCACTCGGGATTCGACCCGCCAAACTGCCGACCTTCTGATCGACAAGCTCAGCGTCCTAACCCACTGAGCCACCGCGTCCACCACTAGATTAGACATTCCCAATTTCTTAAACTAGACATACCCAATTCAAATATTCAGTCTTGCCCTAAATATTTGCACAAATTTTATCTTGCGGGATCGAGGACCAAAGTAGAACCCCTTTCAGGCACAGAGATGGGTTGGGAATGACTGAATTTTTTCAGCGTGGATTTCCTGAAGACCAATCTATTTTTAACCTGGCTTTAATGCTGCTTAGAGGAGAAGGGAGTGAAGGAAAATAGCAATTCAGGTTTCCTGGAGGATACCCCGGGTTTGTTTTCCTTGTAACCCAAATCCCACGGATTCAGACCCTCAAAATAGGTCAGCAGCTTATTTGTTAAAAGGCTAATGGGCAAGTTTCCATCCTGCATTTTGAGCTGTCTGCAGTGGCTGTCAAGGTCTTGTTTAACAAACAGCACAAGGGAGAGCTTTGCAAATTCCAGATAATTGGATGCTTTCACTCCCAAGAAGAATAAGATAAATGCATCTGGAAGAGGAGAGACTTTCTGAACAATCTTCCAAACCAAAAAAACACCACTTGGCACTGCGTGGCCAATTTATAAATTTGTCCCTTGCATTTCCAAGCTTCTGTTTTTCTTCCCTCCTACTTCTTCCTCACTTTGGGGAGGGTTAAAGTAAGACCCACATCAAATGTGGTCTGGCTATATAAGACCCACAGACTATTCCCCAAATGAAGCTCCAGGGATCAGTCCAATGAGCTTTTCAGGACTAATTCGAATTTGTCAACTGACTACTTACATCTGGGCACGATTAAAGATGGTGTTGTGTGTTCATGAAATCACAGCTGAGCTACCCAAAATCTTTTCCTCATTTTATTAAGCTTAGATATGTGTTTAAACACCTTTGACAATCCTTAAATTATTTCTGTTAGTCGGACAGGAAGGCATTATGCAACAGAAGGGAGATATACATTACAGAGATATAAAAATAAAAGTGAGCTGCAAAAATACCTTATCCCTGTGTTTATCAAACTGGGTAACTTTGAAGAGGTAGGAACTTCCAACTCCCAGAATTCTTTGCTGGCAGGAGAATCCTGGGAGTTGAAGTCCGCACCTCTTCAGAGTTGCCCAATTTGAAAAACGCTGCCTTATTGCAATATATAAAACAGCAAAAAAATTACTTTCACTAGCATTCAGGAAGAGCAGAGCTACAAAGACATAATTACAGAGCTAAAATCCCAAGTCCTTTATTCTCTATCATCCCACGTCTGACCACTGAATCAGCTTGCTGCACCATGTTCGTACGCTTACATTTTAACTTCAACTGTCTAACACTACAACGATGCTTGAGGAACCTAAATGTCTATTCAGAGCAACAAATCGTTCAGAAATTATACACCTTTATAACAGTCGTGAGAAGGCCGAAGGTCCAGTCAGAAAGTTCAAACTGTGATTTGAATCCAGCATGCCATCCAAAGAATTTTGCAAATGTTGGCTCGGAGTTAGAAAAGACATAACATGTTGCTACGATTTGAGATGGCGTCAGAAGACGCAAAGAGTCAATTGTGATTCATCTGTGCGTTCGAAAGACACAATTGTGGTTCTAACCTAGATTGGAACCTAACCGACAAATTTGGTGTTGCGTCAGACACGACCCGATTGAAAACCAATTAACCAGCTATTAACCTTTCCTCTACAAGAGCTTAGCTTAAAGCATCCACAAAACGTCTTAAATTTGATGCATTCAAGTTGTGTCAAAGCTGTGACTTTTATACATGGACACCAGGAAAGACACTGTACCTGCATGACCAATGTGACTATTTTTGGTTACCCCAGTAACTCTGAATGGCATTTTCAACCTTCCTCATGAAGGTCACCCTCGAACTAAATGACAGAATTGTGCCACCTTAGAGATTAAACAGTGCCCCAAAGGGATTTAAACCAAGCCATGAGTCTTTGCATTCAAAATTTGCATTAGGAATAGAACAGAGCTGGAAGGGATCTTGGAGGTCTTCTAGTCCAACCCCCCCACTCAAGCAGGAGAACCTTTACCATCTCAGACAAGTGACTGTCCAGTCTCTTCTTAAAAACCTCCAGTGATGGAGCGCCCACGATTTCTGAAGGACAAAGCTGTTCCACTGGTTGATTGCCCACACAGTCAGGAAGTTTCTCCTTAATTCCAGGTTGCTTCTCTCCTTGATCAGCTTCCAACCATTGTTTCTCGTCCTGCCCTCTGGTGCTTTGGAGAATAACGTGACCCCCTCTTCCTTGTGGCAGCCCCTCAGATACTGGAAGATAGCTATCCTGTCACCCCTATTTCTTCTTTTCTTTAGACTAGCCAAACCCAAGTCCTGCAGCCGTTCTTCATATGTTTTAGTCTCCAGGCCTTGGATCCTCTTAGTTGCTCTTCTCTGAACTTTTCCCAATAAAATCATCCTTCAGCTGCTGTGGCTTGCTTTTTAAAAACCAAACTGACATGCGTTGAACACGGCTGTCTTCTCCAAAGGAGCTGGAGTTTGGTTCAACAATCAGACTGAGCAAAGACAAGCCCATTCACTCAAGCAAGAATTCACAGGCATAATCCCTTGAATTTTCCCGACAAGAATTCTTGCCTTCTGCAAGCAGACTGCAACCAATTTAACCTCTGAATTAGATATGCAACGCCTTCCCTCGTGACCCAGCATTAAACCTAGCCTAGTTTCTACAGCTACAAAAAGCCACTTCAGCTGAATGCAGCCCCAAATGCACCCCTCTGAGGTCCTGAATGGTGAGATTTGGGGGTACGTCCTTGGCCCAAGAGAAAAACCTCAGCTCAAAACCAGCCTTGAGTGATGCGACCGGGTGGAGGAACCAGCTTTGGGGGGAAACCGTCCCTTGCGTGCTGGCTTGCAAAGTGGTTTGCAACTTTTCCTGGTGGATATTTTGCACGGGGTGGGGGTGGGGTGGGGGCTAATCTAAACCACCTGGCAGAGGGCGTCGGACTTGAGCATGCTCGCTTCTTGTGAGAAACGGAAGAGAAGGAATGCAAGCGCGTCCAGAGAATTTCAACTCCTCGGGAGAAAGTCCTTGGAGATCTTCAATGCACGGGCTTCCCAGCCTTCTCCGCTGGTTTTTCAAAAAGATGATTTTATTTTCCGTCCCCCAAAAAACAAAAACAAAAGCCAGCTGCAATCCGATCCTAGGAAATCTCCCGTTCGGATCGGCATGTTTTACCAACCCTCTTCAAAGAATGCAAATTTTGAATGCAAAGACCTGTGGCTTGGTTTAAATTCCTTTGGGCCCCAGTTTAAGTCCCTAAGGAGGCATAATTCTGTCATTTCGTTTGGGGGCGACCTTCAAGGGGACCTCCGCAGGCTCCAGGAGGGTTGAAAAGGCAAGGTACTAGAGGGACTTGCGACCGGTTCTTGCACTTATGACCATCATAGTTGCAGAGTCCCAGGTCAGGTGGTCGATGTCCCAGCTGGCTTCTGACAAGCAAAGTCAATGGAGGAAGCTGGGTTCACTTAACGACCGCATGACTGACGTAACTGCAGGGATTTGTTTTAACAATCGTGGCAAAAAGGTTATAAATCAAGCACAAACTCAACGTTGCTTAGCAGTGGAGATTCTGCTCCCAATTGTGGCCGTAAATCGAGCACTATCCATAATGATTTAGTTCCTCAACCATTTGTGTGAAACGGGGGCCTCCCTACGCAACGATCTACCATCCACAAACAACACACCTGTCTAATTTATCCTCTCTTTCCATCTCTGTAGTCTTGAATGCCCCAAAAATAAAAATTTGAAACTGCATTTGTCATCGTTTACCAAGGCGATGTTTTAAGATCATTCATGCTAACAATTTCTCCAACATCCTGACTTTAAGGTCACCCCCCCCCAAAAAAAAAGATTCGTTTGGATTTAATCTCCTTTTCTAAAGCTTTTTTGTTTGTTTGCTCAGTAAAGATCATATAAGTGTCTGTCTTTCGTTTTGCTGTTTCTAATTGGTGGTCCAGATTTCTGCAACCCCAATATGCTCAAAATCCCAATCCTTAAAAGCAAGAAATATCATAGCAAGGAGATTGTTGCAGAGCATATACAAAGGGGTTCCCCCCCCAATTCTTTGGTTACCTAATGGCTGGCAATGTTAAGTCATTTCTCCTTCTGGTTTCCATGCATTCACTTCCAGTTCCCCTCTGAAAAACTTTCCCAGACATTTTAGAGATGCAAACTCTTGAAATTATGAATTTGAAACACTGTTATCACAGAATGCTTTGGGGGGAAAAATAGACATTGGGTCCAAGGCAACTGTTGTTGTTTTCCCCCCTACCCAAAAGCTAAGCTTACCACGCATAATTCTTCCGTAAAATCCCTCCACATTGTGGTGAACACACCAATGTGTTAATCCGGCCTCTGATCCCATCAGGGTGATCTTGAGGCTTTGTAATAATATTCTCCAGATGAAATTAACACTTAGATTGCTCGAATGGGCCAGGAGATCCTTGGATAATATTCTTTGCCAAGGAAACAGACATCCTAAAAGCCACAGGGAAATCTTCAAAATGTTTCATACTTTGAGGGAAGATTTAAATAGCAAACGACTAAAGAGAGGCTTCTGGATTAAAACAGCATTTAAGTGCTACCTAAATAGGCTGGATCCCGGCAGGAATCGAATCCATCCCCCCCGTTTTAAAGTCTTCAGAGAAAGCTCTCTCCCCAAACCGGTTCTTGGAAGAAAGGTGAAAGACTTCAAGATTGTGGATGGTCCACAATCACGTTGGCTGACGTCTCTGAGATGCCTTCAGCCAGAGGATGATGAAGTCCGTCAATGTGTCTACAAGAGGTGGACCCATGCTGTAGGTGGACGGTTGTAGCCTAGCCCGACCTCCAGAAAGCCTAGGACAAGTTCTCCGGGTGCATCAGATAGGTTTTGTTGTCCTCACACAAGGCGAGTTGGACGCTGGAGGCGAACCACCGCCTGGCACAGCCCAGCCGGTAGTTGAGGGTGGTCCGGTAAAGGTTTTTGGCCCGTTTGGGGAAAATGATGGTCGTGCTCTGAAACCGGAGGGGCTTCTGACGAGGCTCAAAAAGAAGCTGAGATTTGTAGTTGCGCCAGGTGCAGTTGGGGGCCACCGTGACGGACTCTTGGTAGGTGGTAATGGTGGGCGT
The DNA here is from genome assembly GCF_947247035.1 of Vipera ursinii. Classification (NCBI taxonomy): domain Eukaryota; kingdom Metazoa; phylum Chordata; class Lepidosauria; order Squamata; family Viperidae; genus Vipera; species Vipera ursinii. Next base: position 9,542,028 of record NC_139527.1, read on the forward strand.
GGGGTGGTAGAAGATGTCATCTCGGTAATGTTTCTCTGAGCTGTACTTGATCTCCGAATTGCACCTGGGAGATGGGTAAGAGAAGGGAAGGAGAGGTGAAACCTGGTAGGTCTAAGCCAGCATCCATCACAGCTAACCATCATCTGCTAGAATAGCCCTAGTGATGGCTATGGACATTCTCAATCACCCAGTTACTGGTTTGTCCCAAGACTGTCCGCAAAGACAACTAGATGAGAAGTGAAATGTACTCAAGAAAGTCCAGTTGCCTTTTGGAAAAAACACTTTTAAGGCCTCTGGTGATAGCAATAAATGCTTCTCATTGGACTTTGCCAGCTGTAAAGGTAAAGGTTCCCCTGCACGTGCGTGCTAGTCGTTTCCGACTCTAGGGGGCGGTGCTCATCTCCGTTTCAAAGCCAAAGAGCCAGCGCTTGTCCGAGGACGTCTCCGCGGTCATGTGGCCGACATGACTAGACGCCAAAGGCGCATGGAACGCTGTTACCTTCCCACCGTAGTGGTCCCTATTTTTCTACTTGCATTTTTTACGTGCTTTCGAACTGCTAGGTTGGCAGAAGCTGGGACGAGTAACAGGCGCTCACTCTGTTACGCGGCACTCGGGATTCGACCCGCCAAACTGCCGACCATCTGATCGACAAGCTCAGCGTCCTAACCCACTGAGCCACCGCATCCCTTTTTGCCAGCTGTATCAGCCCCCAAATTCACCTCCTTACTCAACCTTCTGAGAGTCTCTTCAGTTGTCTGACTGCCCTCAAGGTAGGTCACACCGCTAAACTTCTCTGGCTTGGAACAGCTAAGCCTGTTTTTCTGAAGAACTGTGATTTCTGCTTGGTCTTCTATCCAGTTTCTCATTGTCGACCACAGGAATGTCCTGGAAAACTGTCTAGGCCAGTGTTTCTCAACCTTGGCCTTCAAATATTTTGGGAGTTGAAGATGGTGGACTCTAACTCCCAAAATTTCCTACAGCTGAGGCATTCTGGGAGTTGACGTTCATCCATCTTACAAGTTTGCCAAGATTGGAAAATATTGGACTAACCCATGTCTAAACCTTAACCAGAAGACATTTGGGGGCACTTGAAGATGGGTGAAGTCTTTGAGGTTGAGAAACACTGCCTGTTACTCGTCCCAGCTTCTGCCAACCTAGCAGTTCGAAAGCACATAAAAATGCAAGTAGAAAAATAGGGACCACTCCGGTGGGAAGGTAACAGCGTTCCGTGCGCCTTTGGCGTCTAGTCATGCTGGCCACATGACCACAGAGACGTCCTCAGACAAGCGCTGGCTCTTTGGCTTTGAAACGGAGATGAGCACCGGCCCCTAGAGTTGGAAATGACTAGCACGCATGTGCGGGGGAACCTTTACCTTTTAACCTTACCACTTCACCATGCTTTACAGCCCTCTGTAAATGGTTTACAGCAGACATGTCAAACACAAGGCCCGGGGGCCAGATCCGGCCTGCGAAGTGGTTTCATGCGGCCCGCGAAGCCATCCTGGAAACAGTGAGGGAACGGCCCCCACTGCCTTGGCCCTGGCCCAGAGACCCTCCTTCTGCCAGAGACCCTCAGATCTGTCCCACTCCTGCCCAGGCCCCCATAGGCACCCTTGATGCGAACGATGTAGAGCTGGCCACGCCCACCAAGTCTGTCTTTTGAAAACTGGCTGCCGGCAAATTGCTGCTTCCGTGTCTCTCCGGGAAAAAAAAAAAAGAAGAAAATAGCAGTAGCTGAAGCAACTGCAGCTCTTGGTATAAAAAGATTAAACGCCCTCGACCAGGCTTGGCCCGGAGCAGAGCAGGCGAAACACAATCTATTTAATGAGTTTTGCAGTTCAGTTTGAAGCCCTGCAGAGAATTTGGTGGGGTAAAAAAAAAACCAGTCTGGGTGGAGGAGGCAATTAGGGTGGGGTGGGGGGAAACCTGGTGCCCACAGTTGGCAGCCGCTTCACAGATTTCTCTTTAAAATAAGCTCCCAGCTAGTTAGCACCAACACCGCCCTGTAAAAGGTGGCTTGTATATTTTCAGCCCATCCCTACTTTGGGCGATGACCCCTTTGGGGGATTGTTTAGGCGTGGGAGATAATTGGACTGAAGTGGGGAGGCTTCAAGCTGCAAGCTTGCTTATCTCCCTTCCTGCTTTGATCCACAGAATTCAAAGCCCAATTTTCTGCTTCAGAACTGAGATAAATGCAAGGCGAGATCTAAGTCCTCTCCAATTTGATCTCCCGGCTAGGCTCTTTGAAGTCCAGGCATTGCTACCAATGGAAGGGAATAATTGTAACTCAAGGTTGGTCCTTGGTGCTCTCTGAGCTTGGTTGTTTTCTTGCAGACCCAACTAGGCAACATCATCTGTGCTAAAAGGGAGTGGGATTTGTGGAGAGGAGGAGGAGGAGGGGAGGGGGAGAGGAGGAGGAGGAGGAGGAGGAGGACTGGGGTCCTTAGTGCTCTCTGAGCTTGGTTGTTTTCTTGCAGATGTTTCATGACCCAACTAGGCAACATCATCTGGGATAAAAGGAGGTGGGATTTGTGGAGAGGAGGAGGAGGAGGGGAGGGAGAGAGGAGGAGGAGGAGGAGGAGGAAGAGGAGGAGGAGGAGGACTGTGGGGTTTTTAATACTCTCTGAGCTTGGTTGTTTTCTTGCAGACATCTCATGACCCAACTAGGCAACATCATCTGTGCTAAAAGGAGATGGGATTTGTGGAGAGGAGGAGGAGGAGGAGGGGAGGGGGAGAGGAGGAGGAGGAGGAGGAGGAGGAGGACTGTGGGGTTTTTAATACTCTGAGCTTGGTTGTTTTCTTGCAGACGTCTCATGACCCAACTAGGCAACATCATCTGTGCTAGGAGGGGGAGGGTTCTCTGTTTATATACAAGCTTCTTGTCCTGCCAGTATCGATGGGAGAGTTGTTGATGGTTCCTTGATTGGGTCCTTGTTTATTGCTTGCATATAAGCAGAGAGCAAACCTTCCTTCTAGCACTGATGATGTTACCTAGCTGGGTCAAGAAATGTCTGCAAGAAAACCACCCAGCTCAGAGAGCACCAAGCTGGCCCAACAGTCCAGCCATCGTTTCCCACCCCTTCTCATTCCCACAAAATTATTGCAGCTGAAACAGCTCTCAATCCATTCATAAACTCTGAACGTTTTATTTATTTTCTTGCAGAAGATGGAGGAAGACGGAAGGAGCAGCCAAGGACAAGCTGTACGTTACCTGATTTCCTGTGCTGGCTCCGGGTTGACCTCTATGCTTTCTCCGAAAAACACCGGGTGCATTCGAGGTCTGATTTCAGAAGCATAGGAGTTCAGAAAAACATAAGGAATCTGCAGGGAGAAAGGCCGGAATAAACCAAGAATAAAAGAAGAACAGGAACAACTCTTGACTTCCTTCAAATAAATGTTTTGGTCCTTATATATCACTCTGGGCATCATAAGGCAGATGTTGACAGAGCCACAAAATTTTATTAGCTGTAGTTGGGTACAGGTAGTCCTCAAGTTACAACTAGTCCCTTTATGACCTTTTGAACCTCTGACAGATTAAGGCAGGGGTCTTCAAACTTGCCCTTTTTATGACTTGTGGACTTCCCAGAATTCTGGGAGTTGAAGTCCACAAGTCATAAAAGGGCCAAGTTTGAAGACCCCTGGATTAGGGCTAGTCCAATGTTTTTTAGACTTGTCAACTTGAAGATGGGTGGATTTCAACTCCCAGAATTCCTCATGGCCAGGGAATGCTGGGAGTTGAAGTCCACACATCTTAAAATTGCTAAAATTAAGAAAGACCGTGCTAAAACATCTGGAAGGTCTTCCCTTTAATCAGTTAAACATAAAGGCTGCAATATTCCCAGCTGCAGGGGACAATCTGCATGAAAAAACAACAACCCCAACATTGATATTTTGGCACGAGATTTATGAAATAGCAGATGGAAAGGTTCTGGATAGCGGCCTTTTATCAGTATCCAGAGGTGCATAAGGCTGTTTACATATTTCAGGGAGCGTTCAAATATAACAGAGAATAATGCATATTTTGGATGTGTGCAGAGTGTATTGATTCAGTGCTCCAGTCAGGAGCCACCATCATCCTAAATCATCCCGGTTGCAAACAGAAAAAAGGACATTAAGAGCAGCAGGTGTTTTTTCGCCCTTGAACTGCCTGGAGAAGGAAAAATTTCCAAGCACAATGTGGAAGAAGGAAGGAAGGAAGGAAGGAAGGAAGGAAGGAAGGAAGGAAGGAAGGAAGGAAGGAAGGAAGGACAGAAAAGGAGGATAGGAGGAAGGAAGGAAGGGAGGGAGAACAGGAAAGGAGGGAAGGAAGGAAGGAAGGAAGGAATGAGGGAGGGAGGGAAGGAGGGAAGGAAGGAAGGAAGAAAAGGAGGGAGGGAGGGAGGGAGGGAGGGGGGACAGAAAAGTAAAGAGGAAGGAGGGAAGGAAGGAAGGAAGGAATGAGGAAGGAAGGGAGGGAAGGAAGGAAGGAAGGAATGAGGGAGGGAGGGAGGGAAGGAGGGAAGGAAGGAAGAAAAGGAGGGAGGGAGGGAGGGAGGGGGGACAGAAAAGTAAGGAGGAAGGAGGGAAGGAATGAAGGACTTCAGACATCCCTGAAAATAAAATCCCTGAACAAACAAACAAACAAAATGACATTCTATTGAAAAACAGATAAATCAGCCCTGAATTAGAAGCTCACGAAAAAAATAGAAGGCATCTAATATGCAAAGTTCTTAGGGACTAGTGCCTTAGTTGGCACTGTTTGAAAATGTCTTCAGCATTCTGCGCGGCATGAGTCATGAACTTTTCTCCCTAATATTTCCTTTAGAAGCAGCACTTCTTTCTCCCTGGAATAGGCTCCTTTTATGTTTACCTGCCGATACAGGGAAAGCCGGGAGAATTCAGAGAAGTTTTAGCAGATCAAAGAGCAACTTAATTATTGAGCAGAACTTTTAATTCTGATCTGGCTCTTCTAGTTGCCAGATGCAGAAAAAAAAAGAAGGCATTCCTCTCCAGTTAGAGGTCTAAAGTGGGCCCAAAGAACACAATTTCTATTTCTACTATGGGAATCCAGCTACCCTTGATGGGTTAACCAGAGATACACCACACACTTTTACAGCAAGCTGCCAGGCACAATTTCAGTAACCACAAACAGACGAAGGCTTGAAATCCTAGCAATGCAACTGACGTGGATGCCAGAACCAGAGATACCCGTGGCCAAAAAAATGAAGAAAAAAAACAAAAACAACACAACACAATAAAAACAATCTGAAGCCAAGGAATCTTAGCTCGGTGCCAAGGAAGCAGAAATGGGGCACACCAGCGAAGTTGTGGAAGGCAGCTTTCAACTACACTTCTTGCAAGGCAAAAATCCCTTCGTGCCACGGTTTCCAGACCACATCTGGAATGCTGCATCCAGTTTTGGTCCCCACATTACAAAAAAGATGTTGAGACTTTGGGAAAAGCGCAGAGAAGAGCAACTAAGATGGTTAAAGGCCTGGAGACTAAAACATACGAAGAACGGTGGCAGGAATTAGTAAAGGTAAAGGTTCCCCCGCACATGCATGCTAGTCGTTTCTGACTCTAGGGGCCGGTGCTCATCTCCGTCTCAAAGCCGAAGAGCCAGCGCTTGTCCGAGGACGTCTCCGTGGTCATGTGGCCAGCATGACTAGACGCCAAAGGCGCACGGAACGCTGTTACCTTCCCACCGCAGTGGTCCCTATTTTTCTACTTGCATTTTTACGTGCTTTCGAACTGCTAGGTTGGCAGAAGCTGGGACGAGTAACAGGCGCTCACTCTGTTATGCGGCACTTGGGATTCGACCCGCCAAACTGCCAACCTTCAGATCGACAAGCTCAGTGTCCCAACCCACTGAGCCACCACGTCCCTCTGCAGGAATTGAGTATGGCTTAATCTAGAGCAGGGGTGTCAAACTGCCGGCCCACGGGACGGATGCGTCATCCAGAAGCCATGCCACCCCATTGCCAGCAATGGCAAAACAGTCCTGATATGTCACGCGACATCACGTGACGTCGCGAGTTTGACATGTCTGGTCTAGAGAAAAGAAGGACATGATAGTAGCATTCCTGTATTTGAGGGGCTGCCACAAAGAAGAGGGGGTCACCAGAAGGCAAGACAAGAAACAATGGATGGAAACTAAATCAAGGAGAAGAGCAACCCGGAATTATGGAGAAACTTCCTGACAGGACAATGAACCAGTGGAACAGCTTGCCACCAGACGTTGTGAGTGATTTATCACTGGAGGTTCTTAAGAAAAGACTGGACAGCCACTTGCCTGACATGGTATAGGTCCTCCTGCTTGAGCAGTGGGGCTGGACTAGAAGACCTCCAAGGTCCCTTCCAGCTCTCTTCTGATTGATTGATCGATTGGGTTTGATTCTCTTTTCTGGCAAATCCAGAAGGAGCCATCAGAGGAGGATCAATGCCGGAGGATTAGCGACCGTTCAGTTACAACAGCCCTCGCATGCACAATCATTGCAGCATCTCCAAGGTCACATGATCAACATTCGGGCACTTGGCATTTAGGATGGTTGCAGCATTTCAGGGTCACCTGACCGCCATTTGCGACTTTCCCAGCTGACTTGTGACAAGCAAAGTCAATAATGGGAAGCTGGATTTGCTTAATGACCACACGGTCCGTTTAACCACTGCCATGGTTCGTTTAACAACCATGAAAAAAAGGAGGTGAAATCGGAGGCGACTCGCTTCCCCAAACCTTGGCCTTGCCTAGTAAATGGAAGTTCTGGCCCCGTCTGTGGTCATAAGGACTCCCTGTCAGGGATCACTCACAATCACACCTTCACTTCCGCACATGGTGAAAGCAGAGACTGGTGCAGAGAGGTACCTAAAACATATAAGGAACGGCTGCTGGAATTGGGTATGTGTAGTTTAATGAAGAGAAGAAGTGACAGGATAGCAGCCTTCCAATCTCTCGGGTTGCCACAAAGAAAAGGGAGTCAAGCTGCCTGAGCAAGGGGGTTGGACTAGAAGATCTTCAAAGTCCCTTCCAACTCTGTTATTCTATTCTATTCTATTCTATTCTATTCTATTCTATTCTATTCTATTCTATTCTATTCTATTCTATTCTATTCTATTCTATTCTATTCCTTATTTCTATTCTATTCTATTCTATTCTATTCTATTCTATTCTATTCTATTCTATTCTATTCTATTCTATTCCATTCCATTCCATTCTTATCTATTCTATTCTATTCTATTCTATTCTATTCTATTCTATTCTATTCTATTCTATTCTATTCTATTCTATTCCATTCCATTCCATTCCATTCCATTCCATTCTATTCTATTCTATTCCATTCTTATCTATTCTATTCTATTCTATTCTACTCTATTCTATTCTATTCTATTCTATTCTATTCTATTCTATTCTATTCTATTCTATTCTATTCTATTCCTTATTTCTATTCTATTCTATTCTATTCTATTCTATTCTATTCTATTCTATTCTATTCTATTCCATTCTATTCTATTCTATTGACAAGAAGGACAAGAGGTGACATGATAGCAGTCTTCCAATATCTCAGGGGCTGCCCCAAAGAAGAGGGAGTCAAGCTATTCTCCAAAGCACCTGAAAGCAGGACAAGAAGCAACAGATGGAAACTCACCAAGGAGAGAAGCAACTTGGAACTAAGGAGAAACTTCCTGACAGTTAGAACGATTAATCAGTGGAACAACCTGCCTCTAGCTGGAAGTTTTTAAGAAGAGACTGGGCAGCCATTTGAACTAGGGGACCTCCAAGGTTGTTGTTGTTGTTGTTGTTGTTGTTGTTCTTCTTCTTCTTCTTCTTCTTCTTCCTCCTCCTCCTCCTTCTCCTCCTCCTCCTCCTTTTATTAATCATCACACAGCCAGCCAGATGTTCAGACTGGATTTGGCATTCTTGTCTACCTATCGAGTCCTTACCAAGGATCTGAGATAGGCAAATGCGGATAGTTGATGGTATTATAGATATCGTCACAGTAAGGCCGCCTTTTGCAATTGACTAATGGCGAATTTGTCAATGCCAATGGTGTTCAAGTGGTGCTCCAGTTGTTGTTGTTGTTATTAACCTTTCCTAAGAAGATCCGAGAAGTTTACAAATTCAGGAAGTCCTCAGGCGAGATGCTCAACCCGGACAGGTAAAAAAGCCTCCAGCAGATGCTTAAACTTGGTTAATGTGAATCTTTTGGCTAGCTCTTTTTCGAGTGAGTCGCTGGCTTCTGTGTTACCGAAAGGGAGGCCAGGGGTTTGACTGATGTTGCAAACCTAGAACCCAGGTCCCTTCGAGAAGCAGGAAGTGAACCGTTGCCGAGATTTTGTTTTCCTCTTTCTCTCCTCCATGAGGTTGTTTGTTTAGAGAGGGAAAGATTAGCAAGTTTCCGACAGTCAGACGACCAAGGAGGTACTGCCAAGTCCTCAATTTTCCCAAGGAAATTGTCTGCCATAAAGACAAATTTAAAACAAAACAAAACAAAAACCTGTAGGGCCTCTTCATATTTTTTTTTAAAACTTACCGCTGCAGCAAGGAAAGCCCGCACTCTGAAAATTTCTGATGATGTTTCTTCTGGGCTTTGATTAATTGCAACTGGTTGTTGCACAGACCCATCCGGACAAACAATGCAAACAACATCCACGGACCCACATTTTGCTCTAAATGCCCAGAATGCTTGTCCTCAGTGTGGTCAAGAGCTTACAGATTCATTTGCTCATGTTGTGATTCAGGGTCAGCCTGTGGGTTCGGCAGTTGGGTCGGACGACTCAGAGGAGGAGGGGGGTGTTGAAGACCTTGCTGAGGGGGTTGAAGATCTTGCTGATGAGAGCCCTCAGCCAGGCCCCTCCCACTTGGTCACCACGGAGACCCAGCTGTGTGAGCCTGACAGCGTGGATGAAGATGACCCACAGCTGGCCCTGTTCAAGGATGCCCGACGCAGGAGGCAGTCAATTAGGAGTAAACAGAGGAAGGCAATGGGGCTCCTCGGAAGGAGGCAGAGAGAAGCCACGCCCTGAAGTCTATATAAGGGGAATGTGTGGGGAGGGCTGGTTTGCTGAAGGCAACCGCTTGGATAGTTCCTGTTTCTTAAAGCTCCTGTTTCTTGGTTTGTCTTGTTCCGTTTGTTTTTGTAGCAATAAATTTGGCAGGCGTAATTCCAGCCTCTTACCTTCTTGTAAAAGGGGTTGTCCCTGCCTTTTCTGCAGGGCCGGTAGCAGGCTGGTACAGAACAGCTCAAGGTAAAACACGTAACTACGGTTCACCTAATTAATTTGGCATGTGAGAGGACTCCACCCAATTAATTATTTTAGGATATAACATGTTCTGCCTTCATCTTTAGCATTTTGCAACCTTAATCTGTTTCAGTTAACCTAGACCAGGGGTAGGCAACCTCGGCTCTTTTATGACTCATGGACTTCAACTCCCAGAATTCCTGAGTCAGCTATGCTGGGAGTTGAAGTCCATGAGTCATAAAAGAGAGCTGACTCAGGAATTCTGGGAGTTGAAGTCCATGATTCATAAAAGAGCCGAGGTTGCCTACCCCTGACCTAGACGCTTCCTCATGCTTTCGACTCTCTTTCTCTCTCTCCTCCATGAGGGCTAGAAACCTGCAACTTTCAACACACACACACTTGCACAGCCAATATAATAATACCCTGCAGAATTTTGGCCTGTGTCCCACCCTCGTTGGGTGAAATGGGACTCATCTTCCAAATAAGAAAATTGAACAAGACTGGATTTTTTAAAAACCAAATATACTTAATGGCAAGCCGATGGTCAAGCAATCAGACATCTGGGAAATAAAAAAAAAAGAAAAAAAGAAAAAGAAACATTACCATGCCTGCAATTTGGATGAGAAACAGTGATTGTTCGACCAGCAAAACACTTCTCCAATAGTTTCCAAGCAAATTCATTCCAGAAAAGCAAACGGTATAGACGTCTTGCAATTGTTTTTTTATTAAGTTTATCCCATCTTTATTATTTTTATAAATAATTCAAGGCGGCAAACATATCTGATTGTCTTGCTCTTTACCCCACAGAAACAACCTTTTGGGTTGGGCTGAGAGAGAGAGAGGCGCCTGGCTCAAAGTCACCCAGCTGGCTTTTGTGCTTAAGGCAGGACTAGAACTCACCGTCTCCTGGTGATTGGCCCAAAGTCATCCAACTGGCTTTCATGCATAAAGCGGGACTAGAATTCTTCCTCTCTTGGGGACTGGCCCAAAGTCACCCATCCACCTTTCACCTCTCCTAGTTTCAATAATTCAGCATGTCAAGCGTGTTCAGCGATTACAGCACATAAAATCTGCACCTCAGCAAGAAACTACTTGCAAAGATTGCGGAAATCCAAATTAAAATCTGGGTTTCTTTGAATGAGGCCGGCAAATTGCAGTCATACGCTGTGTGTGTGTGTGTGTGTGTGTGTGTGTGTGTGTGAGAGAGAGAGAGAGAGAGAGAGAGAGAGAGAGAGAGAGGGAGAGGGAGAGGGAGAGGGAGAGGGAGAGGAGAGAGAGAGAGAGAGAGAGAGAGAGAGAGAGAGAGAGAGAGAGAGAGAGAGAGAGAGAGAGAGAGAGAGAAATGCCAAACTTACCACTTTCCCTTCCTGACGATCTCTCTCTGGCCCATGATCCAGTATTTCTGCGCAGGAATTCTTGTCCACGGCTTTGTTCTCAGCTATGCCCTCAGATAAGGAGTAGAAAGGGGGGCTCGGACTGGGGGGCAGCCCCGAATCAGGACTGTCCAGCAAACTTTCCGGGCTCTTTTCCTTGTTATTGTTTTCCATACCTTGGAACTGCAGGTGACCCACCATGACTGGGGGGTGAGAGGGGGGGGAAGGTGGAAAGAAAAGTGGGTCAGGAAGACAAGTCCTTCGGGAGAAGGGCGGTATACAAATATTATTATTATTATTATTATTATTATTATTATTATTATTATTATTATTATTATTATTATTATTATTATTATTAAAATCCGCCAAGCTGTCAAAAATTCACCTCTTCCTGGGAGGGCCAAGAACTGGGGGGGGGCAATTAATTTTCCCAAGAGGCCACATGAGAAACTGGGCCTGTTGTGGAGGGCCGAATCGACAGGGCTGTGAAAGTGCACTGCATGCACGGACACAAGTAAATTGAAAAAGCAAAATAGCAGTCGCCTTTAAACTAAAAGCAATTTGCCATTCTATTGCATGCGTGTCCTACCCTTATTTACGTTTGATTTCTATTTCCCAAAGGACCTCACGCGGGCCAGACTGGGACAGCCAAAAAGCCGGGGGGGGGGGCCTAAAATGCCCAGGTCTGGCCAAGAGGAAAGGACGGGAGGATAGCCTCAAAAGTCCTGTGGTCAAAAGTTTAAAAAGATCACAGTTGTGATACCGCCAGTCCTTTTTAGCTTGGCCTACCTCGCAAGGTGGTGAGGAGGGTCTTCCAATACTCCTGTTTCTCAGAGGCAAGGCAGCATAGGGTTAAGGGGGAGCTGGGGGGGGTCCAGAAGAGTCCGTTTCAAGCCCCCCCAATGCTGAGCTCAAGCTAGGGAGGAAAAGAATGAGGAATGATTTTTTAACTCAAAAAAGTATCGGAAGAAGAGAAATAGCAAAATGAAAGAGCAGTCATCTTCAGCATGGCTCCCGAGCTGAGATTTGGGGTCCAGCAAACTTCTGGAGCCCCTCTGCGCGCGCCCCCCCGCCCCCCACCCCCACCCCGCCGACTCTGCTAGCAATCTTAAGCTGGAATACAAAGTCTTCCAAAACCTTGAATTTTAAATCCCACATTCTGCTCACTACTCCATGCAACCCAAGGGTAAGTTGCAGAATGCGGGATTTAAATTCAGGGTATTTGGAAGACTGCAAAAGGGTTGCCCTTCCCCGTTGCCAAACTCTTTTCGTGGGAAAAGGTGCTGATTTAAAGACTAAGCTTGCTCTACCTCAGGGTCTGAACCGCTGAAAGAAGAGCTGGATCCTTCTTTAAAAAAAAAAAAAAGAGAGAGAGAAATGGGTGGGGGGGGACAGGGGGCAATATTCATTTCACTCTTCCTACAATCTCCACCCCTCCAGAAATTGGCCTAAACCTCCAAAGGCGCTTCTTTCTGCTCCATTCCAACCCCTGACCTGCTTTCCTCTTTCTGAGTTGCATTCACGCGTCATTTCAATTCTGAAGTTGCAGGAAAGCTGGCAGGGGCAAAGCCCACCCCCCATCCCATCCCATCCCATCCCATCCCATCCCACCCGTCCACCCTCCTGCGCTCCAGGGGACCCCGGCTGAGTTCCCAGACGGGCTGGAGATGCCTCGCCGCGGCTCCCGCTTCAACGTGTGCCAGGAAGACGAGGCGACGACGATCGTGGAGCGTTGGGGGCTCCTCGGGACCCTTCTGCCCCGACCCAACCCCAGCCCAACCCAGGCCTTGGAGAAGAGGGCTTCCCGAACCGCTCCCGATCCTCTCTCCGGAGCCCCGATTGCCCCGGCGAGAGCGCAAGGGCGCACACGGGGTCCCGGGGCGCACAGCTTGCAGCCTCCGCTCCGGAGCAACCCAGCACCCGGGACAGTGGGTGGCTGGCTGGGTGGGTATCCAGGGGTCCTCGGCTGCTTCTCCCAGCCTCCTGCTGTTCCCCCCCCCCGGTCCCCCTCCCCAAGCTCCGCTGTTGCTCAGAGGGTGCCCGGAGTGCAGGATGGACAAGGCGCAAAGCAGCGGGCCATGCCCAGCGGCGCGCCCGGCTCCTGCCTTCTTCTTCTTCTTCTCCTTCTTCTTCTCCCTCCCGGCCCCTTGGTCGTCTGGAGCAGCACCCCACGGGCGGGGGAAACGAAGCCCGGCCAGTCCCGAGCCCTACGTGGGAGCGGTGAGCTCTTCTGCAGCGCGGCGGCAGCGGCGGTGGCTCCGCTCCAGCTGCAGCTCCCTTCGGCCCCCGAGGCGAGCCCGGCCCGGACCCCGAGCGGAGCCTCCCAGCTGCTCCTCCTCCGCCGCCTCTTTCCCCTCCCCGAGCCGGGGCCTCCTCCTCCTCCTCCTCCTCCTCCTCGCAAGGAGCGGCGGAGGCCCCTCGCTCTCCCTTTTGCCCAACTTGGTGGTCGTGGGGACGCGCGCGTACCCGGGGACGCCTCCTTTCTCGCCCTGGCTCTCTGCTTCTGGGCGGGGGGACCCGTCCCCACGTGCGCTTCTTGGAGAGGGGTGAGGATTTCGTTTGGGGGGAGGGTGTCTTCAGCGGAGGAGGAGGGGCCACCGGGCTTCCCAAGCCCTCCTTGGGTGTCACACGTGATTTAGAAAACAAGTCCTCGACTTATGTGCTAAGCCAGGGGGTTATTCAGCGAGTCCCCTGATTTTATGTTACCTGTTGTGTGTGTTGTGGTTTGTTGTTTTTTTTTTTTTTGTCTCCGTGGTTAAGAAAAGTGCTGCAGCTGTTCAGTGAATCTTGGATAGGATGCTGGTGGTCCCCAACTTGCGATTTGGGGAGGTAAGGAAAAGATAAGTAGAAATAGAGAGGAGGGGGGCATTTTGCTAAAAACGGATTTGATGGGGGGGAAAAGAGAGAAAAAAAAAGGAATTGCAGATCAGATTCAGGAATTGCAAGCCGAACACCAGTGAAGAAAAAGTGCTATTAATGGTGATTCGCATATTTAGAATATATATCATTTTCTTTTTCTGTTTAAATTTTTATTTTATTCAAAAGATTGATAGAAGACAGAAAGATGGTTGAGATATAGATAGATAGATAGATAGATAGATAGATAGATAGATAGAGATAGATAGATAGATAGATGATAGATAGATAGATAGATATTTTTTAATTTTATTTTATTTTAATTCCATATCCCGCCCTTCTCCGAAGACTCAGGGCGGCTTACAAGCTTAGCAGTAGCCTTCATTCTATGTATATGCCTGCTTATTAGGGCTTTCACACACACCCCAAGCGGCATTATTACAAAGTCAGCTTATTGCCCCCAACAATCTGGGTCCTCATTTTACCTACCTCGGAAGGATGGAAGGCTGAGTCAACCTTGAGCCTGGTGGGACTCGAACCTGCACTAATTGCAGGCAGCTGGTGTTACTTAAGGAGGCATTAGCCCACTGCTGCACCAAGCTAGATAGATAGATAGATAGATATGGATAGATAATAGCCATATGATGATAGATGATTGATAGATAGATAGATAGATAGATAGATAGATAGATAGATAGATAGATAGACAGACAGACAGACAGACAGACAGATATAGATGATAGATGAATGATATACATAGATGATAGATAGCAATAGCACTTAGATTTATACACCGCTTTACAGTGCTTTACAGCCCTCTCTTAAGCAGTTTACAGAGTCAGCCTGTCAGCCCCCAACAATCTGGGTCCTCATTTTACCGACCTCGGAAGGATGGAAGGCTAAGTCAACCTTGAGCCGGTCAGGACCGAACTAGCAGTGGGCAGAGCCAGCCTTCAATGATGCATTCTAACCACTGCACCAGCACGGCTCCTATCTGCCAGCCTGTTGTCCGTCTGTCTGTCCTTCTGTCTATCTATCTATCTATCTATCTATCTATCTATCTATCTATCTATCTATCTATCTATCTATCACAAAAGCAATTACAGGGTCAGCCCCTGGATCCTCATTTTACCGACCTCGGAAGGATGGAATGCTGAGTCAACCTTGATAGATGATAAATTCCGAGAAACAGAGATTATATGCCATTTTCAGGGGCAAAGTTTTGTCAGAAAAGGTGGCCCTATTTTAGGTTGGGTTGGGAGCCCCTTTTTCTCCGCTCCTGGGATTTTTTTTTCCTTTCCAGATTCTTCTGTGGCCTGGCTGGGATGTCTGTCAACCCTCCCCCTTCAAGGGGGAACATTTCACACATTGATAAAAAGGGTCTGTCGCCCTTGACATTTATGGCCGATGGGTCAAAGCCGAGCACCGAGGGGCGCATTCCTCTCTGGGGCAAAGAAGGGCCTCACACAGATCAACTTGGCAGACTCGTGGGGTGCTGGAAACATTTGGAAGATTGATAAATGTCAAAAGACCAAGCTGGGCAGCCCACACGCTGACCTCTGTGAATTATCCTTCCTGACCCCAAGCCGGGCGAGGAAGGGGCCTGCCGACCTGCGGGGAGGCTTCCGCTCATGCCCAGAAGGCAACAGGAATGTCACATGGGCAGGGGGAAAGGAAACTCACCTTTATGGGCTGTTGTGCGCAACAAACAAGGCTTGATTAACGTGGTTAATAACGTGATTAACGTGGCTAATGGGGCTGGTGCTTTAAATTTGGAGATTATGTGGAACAGAACACGACCACCTGGTTCGTTTAACGATTCCTTCCTCTCTCTCTTTCCTTTCCTCCCTCCCTTTCTCTTTCTCCTTTCCTTTCTCTCTTTCCTTCCTTCCCCCTTCCTTCCTTCCTTCCTTCCTTCCTTCCTTCCTTCCTTTCTTTCATCTTTCTTTTTTCCATTTCTCTCTCTCTCTCTCTCTTTCTTTCTCTTTCCTTTCTTCTCCCTCTCAAATAGCGCCTTCCCTGTGCTGTTTACCCCTGCCTGATTCATCAACCCACATGCAGCCTATGTGTCCTTCCTTCCTTCCTTCCTTCCTTCCTTCCTTCCTTCCTTCCTTCTTTCTTTCTTTCTTTCTTTCTTTCTTTCTTTCTTTTCCTTCCTTCCTTCCTTTTTTCTTTCTTTCTTTCTTTCTTTCTTTCTTTCTTTCTTTCTTCTTTCCTTTCTTTCATCTTTCTTTTTTCCATTTTTTCTCTTTCTCTCTCTCTTTCTTTCTTTCTCTTTCCTTTCTTCTCCCTCTCAAATAGCTCCTTCCCTGTGCTGTTTACCACTGCCTGATTCATCAACCCACATGCAGCCTATGTGTCCTTCCTTCCTTCCTTCCTTCCTTCCTTCCTTCCTTCCTTCCTTCCTTCCTTCTTTCTTTCTTTCTTTCTTTCTTTCTTTCTTTCTTTCTTTCTTTCTTTCTTTCTTTCTTTTCCTTCCTTCCTTCCTTCCTTCCTTCCTTCCTTCCTTCCTTCCTTTTCTTTCTTTTCCCTCTCAAATGGCGCCTTCCCTGTGCCATTTACCCCTGCTTGATGCATCAGCCCACATGCAGCCTGTGTGTTTCCAACTCCTGTTTTTGTAGCCGGCTTAGTTTTGTCCCAAGCAGAAGGAAAACAACACAGCAGGTTGGAAACTCCCCTGCTTTGGCTGCTGAAAGGAAAACAAGCAGACCAGAAAAGCTACACAGATGCTTTTCTATAACTTGTCCACAAGACCTACCCAAATAGATGGGTAGAGAAGAGGAATGGAAATTTTATTTTTCACTCTAATCATAACAAAATGACTCTGGGTGGTGTAGAAATCAATCTGTAGGAACAAATCTTTAAGAAGTGATTTTCTCTCCAACTTGTCCACGGCAATGTTTTTAATATTTACTCACTTTGGAGAGGATGTGTGTTTATTTCGTGAAAAGGAGAAAAAACAAAAGGAAGAAAAATTAAAAAGAAGGAATGGTCAACAACCCCACCCTGCTCATGCTCACACCCACGAGCTTCTCCTTATAAATGTGTGTAACACCCATTTTATATTGCTTTGTATGAGTTTAACAAGTGCTTCCATATACAGTAGGAGGCCCATGTTGACTGGTAGGGCTCATGGGAACCCACATCCAATAATAATTTGGGCACCGCTTGTAAGGAGCACTAGGTTTTCCATTCCAGAATAATTAAGAGACACACGTATCTCTCTCTAAAGTTGAAGAATCAGTCTCGTAGCGATATAGAGGCTACAGAAAATTCAGTTTCCATGGGCCTCTGTCAGGACTGATTGATTGATTAGGTTTGTTTGCTGCCCATCTCATATCCAAGCGACTGTGGGAGCTTTCTTGTTGTAGTCACTCAAAAGAACATGGGTGTTTTTTTTAATACGACACCCTGCTTCAAAATCAACTCAAAAACACAATTACTTTCTCCCAGAATGTACTGGTATTTCTGGAAATCACCAAGCCTCTGTTTTGAGGCAGTCTTCTAACTGCACTTCAACCTCTGCAATAATTGGCCCCTTTTTTAGGCCAAGTCCTCTCCGAAAGTCACTTCCAGAGGGGATTTTGCACACACACAAAAATGTAAAATGATTGCAGGATTTGAAGAAACCAATATTCCACAAATCTCAGCAGAATGCAGATGACAAGAGTTGGAAGGGAACTTGGGGGGGGGGTCATCTAGTCCAACCCCTTGCTCAGGCAGGAGACCCTATCTCATTCCAGAGAAATGGCTGTCCAATCTCTTCTTAAAAACCTCCACAACTTCTTTGCCAGGAAGATCAACAGTCCTGAACACAGCTTTTATATCATTGATAGGGACATCTAAATCAATGGACATCTGAAATCCAGAATCTCCTTTGCAACTCAAGGATTCTTCTCCAGGTCTTGAAGGAGCTTGAAGGGTCTGACGGCTCCGTGGTTAAAAATAAAATAAAATAAAATAAAAATGGCATTTAGTGCAATGAAAGAATCAATTGTCACATCTTCTGGACCCCACTTGGTTAGGGACAAAATAAGGGTTGGGCCTGAGCCAGATGTTCCAGCTGTGAGTCAGCAAAACAGCCAGGAGTCTTGCTTTTAAAACACCAGACCACTGTTTGCATGTTGGCGGGGTGGGGAAAGGAAAGCCATCTGCAATAATTACAAATGAGTTGGGTGTGTTTGGCTCACTTTTGCCTTGTTAAAACCTCCAGTTTCCTGGAGGGTGAATTTCCCTGAGCATCAAAAGACACAACAGCTGTGTGTTGCCTCTTGAACAAATCCCAGGCTCCCAAGCCAGTTTTTACTAGTTGCCAAATAACACCTGAGAACAGCATTACTCAGGTGTGGCAATGAATGTGTGTGTATGTGTATGTGTATATAGTATATAGGGCCTACACTATTTCTGACAGATGGCAAACCAGTCTCTTCTTGAAAGCCTCCAGTGAAGAAGCACCAACAACATCTGAAGGCAGCCTTCAGATTGATTAGATAGAATAGAATAGAATAGAATAGAATAGAATAGAATAGAATAGAATAGAATAGTAAATAGAACAGAATATAGAATAAAGTAGAATAGAGTAGAATAGAAATAAGGAATAGAGTAGAGTAGAGTAGAGTAGAGTAGAGTAGAGTAGAGTAGAGAAGAGTAGAGTAGAGTAGAATAGAGTAGAATAGAAATAAGGAATAGAGTAGAGTAGAGTAGAGTAGAGTAGAGTAGAATAGAGTAGAATAGAAATAAGGAATAGAGTAGAATAGAATAGAATAGAATAGAATAGAATAGAATAGAATAGAATAGAATAGAAAATAGAACAGAATATAGAATAAAGTAGAATAGAGTAGAATAGAAATAAGGAATAGAGTAGAGTAGAATAGAATAGAGTAGAATAGAAATAAGGAATAGAGTAGAATAGAATAGAATAGAATAGAATAGAATAGAATAGAAAATAGAACAGAATATAGAATAAAGTAGAATAGAGTAGAATAGAAATAAGGAATAGAGTAGAGTAGAGTAGAGTAGAACAGAACAGAACAGAACAGAACAGAACAGAACAGAACAGAACAGAATAGAATAGAATAGAATAGAATAGAATAGAATAGAAGAATGGAATGGAATGGAATGGAACAGAGCTGGAAGGGACCTTGGAGGTCTTCTAGTCCAGCCCCCTGCTCAAGCAAGAGAACCTACACCATCTCAGACAAGTGACTGTCCAGTCTCTTCTTAACAACCTCCAGTGATGGAGCGCCCACGATTTCTGGTGGCAAGCCGTTCCACTGGTTCATTGTGCTCACTGTCAGGAAGTTTCTCCTTAATTCCAGGTTGCTTCTCTCTTTGGTCAGTAAAGTTTAATTTTGGCTTAGTGCTCTTCAATACAATTCTAGCTAGGATTTATCCTTTCTCCTCCAGAGCAACCTCCTTTCTTTCTTAATTTGTGTGAATTTGAGCCGTGTCTCAAGCCTGTCATTCTCCTGTGATTATCCTGCACGATGTAAAAAAAAAAAAACTAAAACAAAAAAAAGATGTTTTGTGTTAGCTCCTGTCATGATCTTTTCCTACGGGCACCGAGGCAGGGAGAAAGCAACTTTAAGAAGTGAAGAAAGGAGAGCATAAAACTGGGCTCAGCATCCTTCAGCCATCTGCCAAATTTCCAGAATGTCTGAGCATCAAAATGGGCCCTTTTTCAAGCTTCGTTCTGGCTCTGCATTTGGAAAAGGAGCAACTAAAATCTCTGTTTTTAGTTTTCATCCACCCTCGCCAGGGTGATAGTTTTATCGTTTTATTGAGGACCCCCCCCACCCCGTTTGAGCTCAGGCACGTTTGCAAAAGAAAGGAAGAAGGAGAGCCTGGAAATTTGTGGTATTCCTTGAGGCATTAGGACTGGCTAGGATTGCGCCTATCATTCCTGGTCTACCTTTCTCCAAAACACTCTTTTTGCATCCAAATCTTGGCTTTGGGGCATCCTTCCAAGAAAATTCCCCTGGCTCAGAAGAACAAAGGGGAATTGTTGTAGGCGATGAGGGCAGGGTGCCATGTTGCAGGCATTTGCTTTCCAACCACTAATAAATAATTCACTGTGCAATATTGTTGCTTCAGCTCTGGATTTCTTGGTAATTCATCACATACTTTGCTTGGTTCCTGAATCAACCCATGAATTTTAAGCTAACCAAACAGGATGAGTTTGTGCAGAAGGCCATTTTTCGCTGCAAAAAATTCCAAACCAAGGTTAACGCTAACCAAGCTCAAATGCAGCTGCTGCGTCTGTAACTAAGGCGGGTTAAGTCCCAAAAGTGCTTTTCCGAAAGGCAAATGGACTTTCTTGGGGTTTCCCCCCCCCCCTTGAAAACATTTGGGAATTGAAGAAGCTTCTTGGATGAGATGTGAAATGTTTTCAAGAAAAAACAAGTTGCTTTCTGAAAAAGCGTCTTTGGGACAACCATGACTTGGATGATTGAGAATCTCCCTAGACATAAGCTGGTTAAGCATGCTCAGATAACCCAACTGAGTGGCCAACAAACCAAGATACAAAGGCTAAAACCTGCATTAGCTAGATTAGGCTGCAAAAATGATCCCTAGCTCCTGGAGTTAAAATATATGGCTGATATCTGTGTCTGATTTTGAGAGGTTTGTGCTAAGACTGGATTATAGACCTTACAGGTTGGAAGGGCTGAATTAACCTCACAAACCCTAAAATTGGAAAAGGTCCTAGAGGGCATCCAGCCACCCACCCCTGCTAGGTGCAGGAATCTCACAAACTCGAGCATCCTGAACAAATAGCCACCAAGCCTTGCTTGTAATCATTCTTAAGTTGTTGGTCTCCTTGGTAATAACCTTTAAAGCCCTACATGGCTTAGGCCCGGGGTACTTGCGAGACCACCTGCTGCCATTGTCAACCTCCCATCGCCCGGTTCGCTCCCACAGAGTCGGCCTCCTCAGGTTGCCGTCGGCCAGGCAATGCCGGCTGGCGACCCCCATGGGGAGGGCCTTCTCTGTGGGCGCGCCGACTCTCTGGAATGAACTACCCTCGGAGCTGCGGACGGTCCTTCTGCCATGACCTGAATACCTGGTTGTTCCAACAAGCGGGCCTGGACTGACTATGTTTTTTTAAATTTGGCTTTTATTGAGTTAAATTGTCATGTATCTATTACATTTATTGTTTAATTCTTTTTTTTTAAATTGTGTATTCCATGTTTCTTAAATTTTTTGTTGTGAGCTGCCCTGAGTCCTTAGGGAGAAGGGCGGCATATAAATTCAATAAATCTAATCTAATCTAATCTAATCTAATCTAATCTAATCTAATCTAATCTAATCTAATCTAATCTAATCTAATCTAATCTAATCTAATCTTGCGGTCTTAAATGGCTGTAACACCTGGGTCATTTTTGCCAGCATTCAACCAGGTCCGCAAGTGGGTGGGGCAAGTAGAGGAGAGGAGATGGGGAGGAGATGGGCTATAAAGGAAAGGGTGGGTCTCCCCAAAGCATCTTTGAAGACACTTGTTAAGTAGTGGGTCCGACGCAAGGAAGAGACGCCAGCTGGAGTACAGGTTCAGCTCTTTATTGGGGAAGTTCTGTACTGGCGGACAAGGGCTACCTGGCCTCTTTATATACCTGGCCAGGTAGGCGGCTAGCCAATGGGGTTGGCCCTAGGTTTTCCAGCGGAAACTAGGTTTTCCCGCCAACCGTCCAGGCCGACCCCCTTAGTGGCCACTGCTATTGCAGGTGACCTGCGCCTGGATACATAACACCACTCTCACTTTAATAATTTTATTTTATTTTATTTTAATATCCCGCCCTTCTCTGAAGACTCAGGGTGGCTTACAATCTAAGAAGCACAAATCAATGTGCTTAGCAGTAGCCTTCGTTCTATGTATATGCCTGCTTATTAGGGCTTTCACACACACCCCAAGCGGCATTATTACAAAGTCAGCTTAATTGCCCCCAACAATCTGGGTCCTCATTTTACCTACCTGGGAAGGATGGAAGGCTGAGTCAACCTTGAGCCTGGTGGGACTCGAACCTGCACTAATTGCAGGCAGCTGGTGTTACTTAAGGAGGCATTAGCCCACTGCTCCACCAATCCTTTTCTTTCTGGTTACCTTCTGAATCTTGGCAGATAAGGTATGTCCTCCTAGGAACAAAAGTTTCTCAACCTTACTATTTGTATTTTTACTCACACTCATGTGGCGAAAGTCTTTCGGTTTTTTTCTTTTTTTTCAGAGAGAGAGGGGGGGGAGGGAGGGGGAGAGAGAGAGGAGAGGGAGGGGGAGAGGGAGAGGGAGAGGGGGAGGTCTGCGGCTGGTTCATCACATGGAACCTTCATCTGTACAGCTGAATCCGTGGCCAAGATTTTGACTGCTTTGGCTTTGGTGGTGCTTTGCCTAGAGGAGTTTCTCCTTAGTTCTAGGTTGCTTCTCTCTTTGTTCAGTTTCCATCCGTTGCTTCTTCTCCTGCCTTCTGGTGCTTTGCACAACCCCTCTTCTTTGTGGCAGCCCCTCAAATATTGGAACACTGCTTCCAATAACTAACTTTATGGCTTCCTAGTCCTCTCTACCCATGTGGCACTCCAACAATTCTTAGATTGAAACTGATTAGAGCTGTGATTTTTAACCTTAGCAACCGGAAGAGGGGTGGACTTCAACTCCCAGAATTCCTCAGCCACTAAGCTTTCAAAAAGAGTGGACCTCAAGTCCCAGAGTTGAAGTCCACCCCATCTTCAGGTTGGCAAAACACTGAACTAGAGTAGTCCTATTTAAAATACTAGGGACGCGGTGGCTCGGTGGGTTAGGACGCTGAGCCTGTCGATCAGAAGGTCGGCAGTCTGGTGGGTCGAATCCCGAGTGCCGCATAACAGAGTGAGCGCCTGTTACTCGTCCCAGCTTCTGCCAACCTAGAAGTTCGAAAGCACGTAAAAATGCAAGTAGAAAAATAGGGACTGCTACGGTGGGAAGGTAACAGCGTTCCGTGCGCCTTTGGCGTCTAGTCATGCCGGCCACATGACCACGGAGACGTCCTCGGACAAGCGCTGGCTCTT